>NW_020175052.1:382299-442880 GCF_003031525.2 Neophocaena asiaeorientalis asiaeorientalis
TCTCTGTTGCGGTCTCTCCCATTGCGGAGCACAGGCTCTGGATGCGCAGTCTCAGCGGTCATGGCTCACGGGCCCAGCCACTCCGCAGCATGTAGGATCTTCCCGGACCGGGGCACAAACCTGCGCCCCCTGCATCGGCAGGCGGACTCTCAACCACTGTGCCACCAGGGAAGCCCATGGAGGACTCTTAAAAGTAAAGAGACCCTTGGCCTCATTGGTAAAAGAAGTGAAATGTAAAATGATAATGTTATCCTTTTTTTAACCATCTAGATAATATAAAATCAAATATTTGGAAACATTATGTTGGCAATAATATAGAGTAACAGGCACTCTCCTCACATAGCTGGTGGTGAGGTAAATTGATAGAATCTCTGTTGAAAGCAATTTGGCCATATCTATCAAATCATAAAGCATATATTCTTTTACCCAGCAATTCTACTTTCAGGACATTATCTCATATATATACCAGTATACATATGAATGATATGTACACAGTTATTCATTACAGCATTGTTTATAAAAGCAATCTGTTGGAAACTATCTACCAATAGAGAACTTTAAAAAAATTGATACATTCTTATATTTAAATACTATATAGCTATTTAAAAAAGGATAAGACTGTTCAATATGAATAGAAATGGACTAATCTCCAAGGTATTATATATTGTTAAATAAAAAAGATCAGAGTGTAAAGGAGTCAGTTCAGAATGCTAACTTCTGCTTTCTTAAAGAATAGGAAACATTTATACATGTTTTTGCTTATGCATAGAATTTGATAGGCAGGATACACAAGAAATTGATAACAGCAGTTACCTTTTGAGAAGGAAACTAGGTAGGAGGTGTGACAATGGAAGACAATCCTACCTTTTACTATCAACCTTTTTGAATATTTTGGTTTTTGTACCATACTCATATTATTATTTAAAAATGAATGACTAAGTGTTAAGAAAAGAGAAAATGATATGAGAGCTCACTATGGGATTTGAATTCTAATCAAAATGGCTCAGAATTATTTATCACTATCCCCTGCCCATGGCTCCCTGCTAACTGCTGTGGTTCAAGATCCATTTCTCTGATTCTTAAGGATTTAAAACTCAGTCCTGTATAGCTTTGGGATGTACCAGTTGGTCAGCTTTCTGGGTCTTTAACTTAAGCCCCATCAGTTCTGAGGCTAGTAGATCATTGACTCTGTTGGTACCAAGGATCTACAGAAATGAGACGTAACTCAGGAGCTCAGGAGGAAATGCAGAAAAACGGGAGGTCCAAGGATCTGTTCAGACCAATTGCCAACTCAGAGGTTTTCTTGAGACACTGATCAGCAGACTGCCCCACCCTGACAGGGGAAGGGTCCACTACCCCCTTTCTCACCCCTCCTGCTGATCTAAACCACCCTTAAAGAGACTGAACAAAGCAAGTCGTTGGACTTTGACGTCAGGACTAAAGCAATGTCCTTTCTCTAGGGCAGTAAACATGATTTATTTGGGTTTTGTTGGTTCCAAAATCCATTGTCTCCTGAAATCTAATTTGCCATTGTGCCCTAAGCTTATTTGGGGCTAGGTGGAACAGAAATTAGTGCGAGGTACCAGAGTCTCCATGCAGGTCCCAACAGATTGGTCAATCTTAATAACCTCATTAATGACCAGAAGGAGGTTGGGAAACAGCCTGGTTGGAAATGGGTGGGAACATTTCTGAAAAGAGTCTCTGCTTTTATTCTCATGTTATTAGCACCCAATGCATTTTTTTAAAAATTGTGATCAAATGTAATCTTTAGGACTGTGAACCATTTTTTTTCTTTCAGAACTGTTAGCAGCTCCAATGAAGAGAATACAGAGAGACTTGCCAGCACAGGGAAAGTGCAATTCCAGGGGATCTAGGGGTTGCCACATGGCCACACTCCCTTAGCCTCCCCTGGGTTCTAATTTCTGGATTAGAGCAAGGAAATCCACTAGGAATAGGTTTTCCTAGATAAGCTGTTTTTTACTTGTCTGTTCCTCCTATCCAAGAGAAGTTATACTCCTAAGTCAGTATTGCAGAAAAAGTAAAACTACGTTCATCCTGTCATCCATTGCATGAAATCCTTACTAAGCACATATTGAACAGTGGTAAGTGAAAGAGAGGAAGCCTATGGCACAAAAGAAATGTAAGACTCATCTCTGCCCACCAGGAATTTACAAGTCTAGTTGGTAAGATCTTAAGAACGCACAGGAAAAGAACCAGAGAAAATGCACATTTGTGCTTGATTATTAATTGACATCACACATCCATGTTCAATGACTGACAGGTTTCCAAACATTCAGTCTCTGCTGGAAGAATGTCTAGGAGTTTGGCACCAGTGGGCCTGTGTTAAATGACCTTCCTTAGTCAGGCTGCAACATAGTTTTCAAACAGAGCTCTTGTGTTCCCTTGAAAGAGAGAAAAGAGGAAACTTAAGATCTCTGAGAGCAGTTGCATTGTTACTCAGTGTGCTGGGGGAGTCAGCTGATAAATAATATCCAGAGGCCCTCTCAGGGGTGAAAGGTTGATTTCATATTAGGGTGTCAACAATGGGGGGAATGATGGTCAGGAAGAGTTTATACCTTCCTTCACTGTTCCTTTGGATCTCTCAGAACTGAAACCCACGAGGATGTGGATAGGATCTTTCTTCCTGCCTAACACAAAGCATAGAGTCCTCCATTTCCAGAAGTATAGCAGGGATTTGGAGAATTTCCTGCTGCACTCCTAGCTCTATGTCACTGACCAGTTACCCAATTTTTCTGGTCTATAAAATGAAAATGTTAATATCTATTGATATCTTGCAGAGTGTTTATATTGTTCAGATATAATTTATGAAATGGGTGTGACACATAGTAGGCACCCCCAAATGGTAGTTACTATTACTCTTGGGCCAGGTTACTATGCTCCTCAAAAGAAGATGCGGGGGGCTTCCCTGGTGGCACAGTGGTTGAGAGTCCACTTGCCGATGCAGGGGACACGGGTTCGTGTTCCGGTCCGGGAAGATCCCACATGCCGCGGAGCGGCTAGGCCCGTGAGCCATGGCCGCTGAGCCTGCGTGTCTGGAGCCTGTGCTCCACAACGGGAGAGACCACGACAGTGAGAGGCCTGCGTACAGCAAAAAAAAAAAAAAAAGATAGGGAAGAGAAACCAGGCTCTCCATATGACCTCTGGCACTGTTCTCATGAAGGAAGGAGACTGCTGCCTCCCATGTCCCTGGGTCCTGGACCTTCTGGGCCACATAGGTAATAAATATTCAAACATTGGATTAGTAAATAGGCTCTACTTGCCAGTTTTGTTGTTTATTTTCACATCATTTTATTATTGTCATAAAGACCATTTGTGAATTATGTGACTGTTTTTTAGAGTTTGTATTACATAAATTTTAAAATTTAATTTCATGAAAGTGGAGGGAAAATCCCACATCGGACTACGTACCTTGATTTTTGCTCTGAACAATAGTAAGTTTAATCATAGCTCTGGTTTCTCCATAATACTGCCAAGTAAAAATTGTCACCTGCCATTTGCCTCTATAAGGATTAAGTCACAAGCCACTGCAACCTCTGACCTTCAACAACCCCTGAAAGGAGTTCAGGGTGGAGATCAGGAACGAGGCACTCTGTGCTCTGGGAAAAGCTGGCAGAACAGGCCTTCAGATATTTTCAGGAGAAGATTTTATGAGCCCAAATTCTTGCATCTTCTCATATCTGGAAAAGCACTAAAATCACTAATAGTGACATCTGCTCCTTGTGACTAGCAGCCAGCCTCTGCCAACATGTGTGCTCGACTGCACATACCCACCTTCACTAAAATCATACACAATACTGACCTCTCCTCTGACCTCTTCAGAGCGTGTACCTCAGAGAGATCTGAGATGCTGTCTCCCAGGCTATAGGCCTCAGTTTGCCCCAAAGAAAACTTAACTCACAACTCTTATATGCATTTTTTTTCGGTCAACAATACCCAAATCAGGGTTCCTAATGGTCACTGACACCAGAAAGTTGCCAGTTTCCAAAGACCTTGGAGTGTGGCTACTGACACCAAGAGCCCACACCTGGAGCCAGGAGGGAAACTTCTGAAATCTTAAGGTGAAAGATTCTGCTTGCAAATGGCAGGTGTCCCCAACCCAGGGCAGGTGGCCTGGAAATTAGCTTTGGCCTATGTTGGCTTTACCGTAGGACAAAACAAGTATACCACTTTAGTTTCTGTGTCCCTACAGGTTTAAGAGTACTTACAGGGCTTCCCTGGTGGCGCAGTGGTTGAGAGTCTGCCTGCCGATGCACGGGACATGAGTTCCTGCCCCGGTCCGGGAGGATCCCACATGCCGCGGAGCGGCTGGGCCCGTGAGCCATGGCTGCTGAGCCTGTGCATCTGGAGCCTGTGCTCTGCAACGGGAGAGGCCACAACAGTGAGAGGCCCGCGTACCACAAAAAAAAAAAAAAAATTACAAGAAAATTACAAGCAAATCCAACTGCTCAGGACTGTGCTATGACTTCCATGGGCTCCTTACTCCATAAAAAAAATTTTTTAATTATATTTATGCATTGGAATAAAGACGAATATATTAAAACATTTTCTCTGACCTAAAAAATTCATTTTTTCCTGATTTTAAAAGAAATGAAAACAGTTTTATGGGCCCTATGCACTGTGCCTACTGTGCTTACTAGATAATTTGGCTCAGATGGGGTGAGAAATTTAAAAAAGGCAATGGCAGGGAGAAGAGAATTGGAAATACGAAAAAAATAAACATCGCTGAGGACCATAGAGTGGTAAGTTAGAGAAAGCAGCGAAAAAGCTAGCCGAATTCTGTAAGGTCCTCAAATGCAGTCTCACGTTCTCAGAGGTTAAAATCTCCAGGTCTTCAGAATTTGTTCATTTTACATTCAGGCTGATTACAGCTTCACACTAAGCAACAAGGTGATCACTTTTCAGAAGCAAATGTTTTTCTGATTACTTTACATTTGTGTATCTAAAACTGGAATTCCATGAATGCTAACTGCTGCAATTTGAGTTTCCAGTTGAATTGTCAAGTGGAGACTTTGTTCTCTCATTTTAAAATTTCCACATAATGTTCATGGTTTCCTCAGTTTTTTCTCCTTTCCTGTAATCCTGAGGTGTGTTTAGAAGCTGTCAGTCTCTGTCAGCCAAACTGGAGGGGGCTCCACAAAGAGCTGGGAGAATTATGGAAAACCTTATACAGCACTGTCAGAAATATCACTCTTAACTTTTCCCCAGACCTGTGTTTTTTTGGCCAGAGATATGAACACAACCAACACACCTGGCACCCTTACTTGCCAGACAGAGTCTCCGGGATGTCCCCGGAAATATTTAGTAAACCTACAATGTGGGCACCTACCCAGCCAGCCACTCCAAAGTAGGAAGATGGCTACCATTTGAGATGCTCCTTGCCATTGGGCTGTGAAGGTAAACTGTTTTTCTAACAATCTCAGTGTTAACATGGGAACAGGCTTCCACTCACTTTCAAATCCAAATGGAACAGGATATCTACTTTCTAGAAGGAAGGAAGACATACTTCCAACCTCCATTAGTGCTATAGTTTCTGCCCCATATGAAATCACGCTCCTGCCCTGTGCTGTTCACTTCAACGTCAGAGCACCTGTTCTGAATTGTTTTCCCACTTGTGGAGACAAGGTTACATTGACTTATCCCCTCTCTTTTAACTAGCTCCCACTCTGGCCACCAATTGCATTGAGATTGTTTTCCTCTGGGGAGAAGGATGAATACTTATTGACCACTTACTGTTGGACTAGCTTTGTTCTTTCCTACGTATTATCTCACTTAATCTTCACACCTTTTGGAGGTAGAAGTAATGGTCCTTTATGGGTGAGGAAACCGAGGCTCAGAGAGATGAAGAAATTGAGAGAATTCAACCATAGAAATGAGAGGAAAGAAAAGTATGAAAGACAAAATGTACCAGATAATTAACGATATGATTTTATTCAGGCTATTGCAATAAGGAGAACATTTATTAATGAGGAACATCTCAAAAAAACGACAGGGACCTGGGTTTTGTAGAAGCAGGTAAACAAGAAAGTTATCTGTGTGTCTTATGGGAGTCAGGAGGAAGGATGGAAATGGACCTTGGCTTATACAAAGGAAGGACGGTCCTTTGTGGTTAGCTGCTCCTGGGACACAAGATGGGGGCAGATCTCTTTTTTCATTTGGTTGGTTGGTTTTAGTGTTTGGCATTCATTTTTATTTTATTTTATTGAAGTATAACTGATTTACAGTGTTGTGTTACTTTCTGGTGTACAGCAAAGTGATTCAGTAATACACACACACACACACACACATACACACAAATATGCATATACATATATAGCTGAATTTCTTTTCAAATTCTTTTCCATTATAGGCTATTACAAGGTACTGAACATAGTTCCCTGTGCTCTACAGTAGAACCTGTTGTTTATCTATTTATATATAGTAGTGTGGGAATTTCTTAACCGTTGCAACTTTCTGGAAGCACAAGTTTCAGAGAATTCATTTCCAGAATCTTTTTTTTCAGACAAATATCATTCATTGATGAACAACTCAGAGGTGAGCATAAACCTCTTGAGAGGGCAAAGTAGGGTCTAAGAAATAGTTTCCCAAGGATTCTTGTTAGTGTTATTCCTGTAAAACCAGTTGAACCATCTGTTGAGAAGTGGTGGCCAAGATCAGTCATTTTAGGGTTCTGGAGATCAGGCATCTTGAAAGAGGGACGTCTAAAATTAAAAAGGTAAGTATTAGCATTGAATACTGTATTAAAGAGCCAGGAGCTGAATTCTGAGGGCAGCCAGTCCAGTGGATTCCAGGTGGTTGGTAGAGGTTATTCAGCACTACTCTTTGAGTTTCTTAAAGCTTTCCAGCTGGGATGTCAATGTTTTTGGTGATGTTGTCCACTGTCTTGGTTATGTCTTGTAAAAGAGCATGTATGACCTGAGCATTTCACTGGACTCCCTTAGTGGTCCAGACGCAACTTGTCCAGGGAGAATTCTGCTGCAGTGATGAGCCCTTATAAGTTTATCGCAAGTTGTTGAGCTTCAGCTTGCAGGGCCTCTTCAGATCTTAGGGAAACCTAGTGTCCTGATAGGGATCTGGGCAGTCAGGTTTTAGTTCTAGAAGTTGCTAGATTTAAACTAAAGAAGTAAAGTTGCATTGAAGTTAACATTTTTTTAAATACTGAAAATATGACTAACTCTACACTGTTGTTGTCTAATATAAGGCAAAGAAGAACCAGGACTCTGATAAATAGGAACACATTATAGACAGCAAGGGCACTGACAAATCTCTAGAAACTTCCCACATGACATGCAATTTGAAATATTTGTATTAATAACATCACCCATACACATTTACCTAGGGAAGGCTAAGCATCTCTTCTGATTTGCTAACTCTTTGCTTGCATTCATCAATAGTAACATATCCAATAAATTTTATTATTTCTAGCACCTCTATTTTTACAAGGTGAAAGAACAAATCCTCTGTGATTTTCTAGGGGCCCTCTGGGACATCTCAAAGACAGTTTTAGGTGTAAAGATATCACTTATAATTGGATTTTGGAAAGACAAAAATCAAAAGTTGCTAGGAGATTTGAACACCTAAGATAGAACTGGATCATGGGTACCTGTGTCACATCATTTTGCTTCTCATTTCAAAGTGAGAATGAAACATTCAAAAATAAACACTGAAGTTGACATGTTCTTTTCTAAGTGATAAGCTTTTATTTTCTTAAATCATCAAAGATACATTAAAATCAATATAAACCATAGAAGGTTATTCTGTTAAGACACAAAACCTTTGTGATCTAAGACAGATTATACAGAAGGCAAAGAATAACATTTTATAACCTCATATTAAGAGGTTAGAGAGAAAATTTTGCCATTTTAACAGAGATAAGAACAATCCCAGTTTTCCATCAGCATAATATCTGACACCAGAAGTCCCTTTTGAAATCTTATAAAGAAACCTATCAAACCCAAGCTAGTTTTGACCACAAAAAATACAATTTCCTTTCCACAAATCTTCTATAACATTTTATATCCATTTAGGTTTGGCCTTCCTCTTTCCTCTTTCTCATTCTGCAGCAACCAGTCATTACCAGTTTAGGACCAAACCACTCTCTCCTTTCATTAACAAAAGCACATCCTGCCTACCTTGCATACAAAATTGGTCCTCTCTACCATCTCCTTCACATATATTGATTATAACTTTTAACCACAGTAACTTCTATTCCACAGAGAAAATTAGGAGGCCAATAACTGTGAACAATCTGTCACACACCAGCATTGCGCAGCAGATTAGCAGAGCTCACCACTTCCTATAACCATACACATCCCTTCTAGTACAGTGTCTCAAAGTGGCAAAAATTGAACGTGCTCCTTAATAGACCCAAAATAGATAGGCTCCCTGCAGCATATAAAAATAAGAGGTAAGCGTATTTAAACCTAAAAGTATGATTAGTAATTAATGTTTTAGTACTCTATCTTACTTGGAGGTGATGTATGTATCCAATGAATACCCATTAATTAACTCAATTTAGTAGAAGACCAAGGTTTTAAGTCACTTAATGTCCTTGGGAGTTATCTTCCAGCTTACATACTATAAAACATAATTATTGTTGAAACAAAGTTTTTCAGAATAATGATTCAATTTGGTTAAATACAAATGTATGTTTTTCATAACCTTAACCATTAAGTAAAAGTACTGTTAACTGATTTGATAAGTGAACACGTATATGTTCAGAAAACCCATACCAAAGTAGAATAAAAATATATGCTTCTCTTACACTTACTGTCAATAACACAGAAAAAACAGCTGTTTTTATTAAACCAAAATTATTAAACTCGTCTTCTTTGCCAAAGATTTACCTAAATTATGTGAACTTGAATTCTTTTTTAAACAATTTATTTATTTTTATTTATTTATTTTTGGCTACATTGGGTCTTCGTTGCTGCGTGCAGGCTTTCTCTAGTTGCAGCAAGCGGGGGCTACTCTTCGTTGTGGTGCATATGCTTCTCATTGCGGTGGCTTCTCTTGCTGTGGGGCATGTGCTCTAGGCAAGCAGGTTTCAGTAGTGTGGCTCGTGGGCTCTAGAGCGTGGGCTCAGTAATTGTGGTGCCCGGGCTTAGTTGCTCCACGGCATGTGGGATCTTCCCAGACCAGGGCTTGAACCCGTGTCCCCTGCATTGGCAGGCTGATTCTTAACCACTGCGCCACCAGGGAAATCCCCGTGAACTTGAATTCTTAAAACGTTTCTGAGTTAGTTTATATAGCAATATCTCTCTTTTCACATTGAAAATATTTGAGGTATAATGAAAATATTTGAGGTATAATTTCCTTAATTTCTTAGAATTTTAGGAATATTCCTTTTACATAAGCACTTATTTACCTCTAAGGTAATCAAAACAGAGCTCCTATAAGAGATTTATAATCTAATTTGGTAATACAATTCAGAAGTAGGAAAATATTACACACACAATGAAAGTGAAGATTTTTCTGAATTACAGATGTATAAATATACAGACACGACAGAGAGAAAGCTTATAGCTTCAAATTTAAAATTTCAGCTATGGGTCAAGGGTAAACACAGAAATACAAACCTCACCAGTCCACATCAAGGAATTCTTCCCTTCCCAGTGTTTACAAATTCTTAATTGATTTGAACTCAGACAAACAGAAAAGACTAACAATTCTGATTCTGTGCCATCTTTCATCCAACAGAGAAAAGATCTGTTTCATGACATTACATCTGTCACATTTACATTAACGTATTTCAGAGAACACCAACTTGTCAGATGATAAAACCAAGAGAAGCCAGGACCAGAAGTCAAGTGAGTACTCAAAAAGAATCAACATCAGATACTTACTCTGCTAGTAACAGACAAGAGCCCAGAGTACAGGACCCAGGGTGGAGCCCACTGTTGGGGTCCCAAGTCAGAAGTCAGGAAGGGAGCACAATGGCTCTGAGAAGCTTCAATATGTAGATGGAGTAAATGAAGATTCAAAGATGAGGTCCAATCCTATTGGAGTCATAGCACCAAAACTGCGCAAGGCAAAATGCACTGGACAATTAAGGATATGATTTTACTTAGGCTATTGCAGTAGGGAGAATGTTCATTAATGAGGACTGTCTCAAGGAAAAGGAAGGGGACTTGGGATTTAAAGAGGCAGGTAAACAAGTGAGTCATTAGGAGTCTTTTGGGAGTCCTAGGGAAGGATGGAGACAGATCTTACCTCAGAATATGCAAGGACCCAGGGTTCTTTGTGGTTAGCCAGTCCAGGAACACAGAAATGTGGAGGGATTTTTTAACTGCAGCTTCCAGGACCGCAGGGTTCAGATAAAGTCCAACACTGTCAAAAGCTTTGTTCTTTATTTTTATTTTTTTTAAAGGAGAAAACAGTGCTCCATACACCTCAATTATATTTCAGAATAAAATGACAATGCTTTGCTTATGACATGAATAAAGGTCAGCCTTAAACAGAGTATGCTTTGAACAGCTAAAGAAATGATTTTTTTGAGGCTTCCCTGGTGGTCCAGTGGTCAAGACTTCGCCTTCCAATGATGGGGTGCAGGTTCAATCCCTGTTTGGGGAGCCAAGATCCCACATGCCTCGAGGCCAGAAAAGAATTTGGCCGCGTTCGATTTGAACTAGTTTTTCTACCCTGAAACCCAGCAGGAGCCTCTTCTAGCTTACATCTGTCTCTTCCTTTTTCCATACTGAGAATCCTGGCTTTGGAGAAGCAGTGGTTCAGAGGGGCTGCAGGAACAAGTGCATGAGTCCACCAATAGAGAACCATTTATGTAGATACATTCCTTGGAGCTTCTCCAAAATCTGTTGGAAACTGAAACCCTGGAATAAAATAGATTTCTGGTAGTCCATGCAATAGGCCTAGTAATCTTTGTATCTTGAATACCAAAGAAAAGAAAATATTATTTTGCAGTCACAGACTGCTGACTCTGGTAATATGCTGGATATATATTTTTTTAACATCTTTATTGGAGTATAATTGCTTTACAATGGTGTGTTAGTTTCTGCTTTATAACAAAGTGAATCAGCTATACATATACATATATCCCCATATCTTCTCCCTCTTGCGTCTCCCTCCCACCCTCCCTATCCCACCCCTCTAGGTGGTCACAAAGCACGGAGCTGATCTCCCTGTGCTATGTGGCTGCTTCCCACTAGCAATATATTTTACATTTAGTAGTATATATAAGTCCATGAACTCTCTCACTTCGTCCCAGCTTACCCTTCCCCCTCCCCATGTCCTCAAGTCCTTTCTCTAAGTCTGCATCTTTATTCCTGTCCTGCCATTAGGTTCTTCAGAATCTTTTTTTTTTCTTTAAGATTCCATATATATGTGTTAGCATACAGTATTTATTTTCCTCTTTCTGACTTACTTCACTCTGTATGACAGACTCTAGGTCCATCCACCTCACTACAAATAACTCAATTTTGTTTCTTTTTATGGCTGAGTGATATTCCATTGTATATATGTGCCACATCTTCTTTATCCATTCATCTGTCAATGGACACTTAGGTTGCTTCTATGTCCTGGCTATTGTAAATAGAGCTGCAGTGAACATGTTGGTACATGACTCTTTTTGAATTATAGTTTTCTCAGGTTATATGCCCAGTAGTGGGATTGCAGGGTCATACGGTAGTTCTATTTTTCGTTTTATAAGGAACCTCCATACTGTTCTCCATAGTGTCTGTATCCATTTACATTCCCACCAGCAGTACAAGAGGGTTCCCTTTTCTCCACATCCTCTCCAGCATTTATTGTTTATAGATTTTTTGATGATGGCCCTTCTGGCTTGTGTGAGGTGATACCTCATTGTAGCTTTGATTTGCATTTCTCTAATGACTAGTGATGTTGAGCATTCTTTCATATGTTTGTTGGCAGTCTGTATATCTTCTTTGGAGAAATGTCTATTTAGGTCTTCTGCCCATTTTTGGATTGGGTTGTTTGTTTTTTTGAGATTGAGCTGCATGAGCTGCTTGTAAATTTTGGAGATTAATCCTTTGTCAGTTGCTTCATTGGCAAATATTTTCTCCAATTCTGAGGGTTGTCTTTTGGTCTTGCTTATGGTTTCCTTCGCTGTGCAAAAGCTTTGAAGTTTCATTAGGTCCCATTTGTTTATTTTTGTTTTTATTTCCATTTCTCTAGGAGGTGGGTCAAAAAGGATCTTGCTGTGATTTATGTCATAGAGTGTTCTTCCTATGTTTTCCTCTAAGAGTTTGATAGTTTCTGACCTTATATTTAGGTCTTTAATCCATTTTGAGTTTATTTTTGTGTACGGTGTTAGGGAGTGTTCTAATTTCATTCTTTTACATGTAGCTGTTCAGTATTCCCAGCACCACTTATTGAAGAGGCTGTCTTTTCTCCAGTGTATATTCTTGCCTCCTTTATCAAAAATAAGGTGACCATATGTGCGTGGGTTTATATCTGGGAAAAGCTTTGTTCTTTTAAAGGTAAAGTCCTTTCCAGTCCTTTTCCTTCATTCCTTTAACTTTCCTGGTTTGGGTTCTGAGTAGATAGAAGGTGCATAATAAATGCTTGTGGAGCTAACTTTAATTGAATATGATGATGGAGGCTCTACCTACCAGGGAGGATTTGGGGAGGAAGGAAAGGGCTTGCTGTGATCCAGAGGAAGGGGAGTCAGGTCAGTCTGTGAATGTCAACAATGAATAAATCCATGATTGGAGTGGACACTTTTCAAAGGTTCAAATTTGTCTCTCCTACTGGGAAACTTAAGTAATTTTTCAGAGACTCATTTTTTCATCTCTAAAATGGATATATAACAACATACTTCACAGACATCTTTGAACCTTCAGCTACATAATAACACTAAAATGTCTGCCGTATGTTAGACACTTAGCGTTTCCTGCTCCCCACTCTCATCCCCACCCTGTTTACAGAGCACTTTTTTTTATAACTCAGTTACAGCTCAATCTTATGGTACTGGGCTATCCTTTCACACTACACTGCAAGCTCTGTCTGGGCAAGGAATATAGATGATGTACCTTTGAATCATCTTTGCACATCAAGCATAGCAAGTGCCCCGTGAATGTCAAGTTCATTGCTATTAGATAGGCATAGGCTGAGATGCTACAACAAAGAGCCCCTAACAGAAAGTGACTTAAATAAGACAGAAGTTAATTAATCTAGAGGGAAGCAGTTAATCTAGAAGGAATTCATCTAGAGGGAAGGAGTTCAAGTTGGCAGAATGTTTCCATGTGACAGTTTGGGGATCCCATTGTTGTTGTCTATGGCTTTTTCTCAAGATAGACTCCTAAAGTAGAATCAGCAAACTGAAGTCCATGAGCAGATCACCTGTTTTATAAAATTTTATGTAAACACAGCCATGCCCATTGGTCTACATATTGTCTAGGGCCGCTTCTGTGCTACAGCAGCAGAGTTACTGACCATATGGCCCACAAGCCTAAACTATCTACTATCTGTCCCTCAATAAAAGTCTGCCAACCTCGCCCTAAGGCACAGTCCTCATCTGCATGGTTGAAGCTGGGTGGCTGCGAAATGCTTGTTGCAGGAAGGGAGAGAAGATAGAATTTCAGAACTCGTGATTTTTGTTTTCATTGGAGATGACTCAGACACAGCATGTATGGATTCTGCTTACATCTCATTGGTCTGAACTTTGCCACATGGCTACATCTAGCTGCAAGAGAGTTGGGAAAAGTAGCCAGATGCCCAACTTATACCCCAAAAGTTCAGTCATTAAGGAAAGAAAACGATGGCAAACCACAGATCCGACAGAGGATCACCATCTAGAACATACGGAGGACTCTCAAACTCAACAAATAATTTTTACTTTTTTTTTTTTTTTTGCGGTACTCGGGCCTCTCACTGTTGTGGCCTCTCCCGTTGTGGAGCACAGGCTCCAGACACGCAGGCTCAGCGGCCATGGCTCACGGGCCCAGCCGCTCCGCGGCACGTGGGATCCTCCCGGACTGGGGCACAAACCCGCGCCCCCTGCATCGGCAGGCAGACTCTCAACCACTGTGCCACCAGGGAAGCCCCAACAAATAATTTTTAATGGTCCCCAAAATGAGCAATCTAATTAAAAAATGAGCAAAAGATATGAACAGACATTTCACTGAAGAAGATATACAGATGGCAAATAAGCCCACAAAAGATACTCCACATCATTAGCCATTAGAAAAATGCAAATTAAAACCACAAGGAGATACTGCATACCTATCAGAATGGCTAAAACAAAAAATAGTGACACCAAATGCTGGTGAGGATGTGGAGAAATTGGGGTTTAGGGGTAGGAAATACCTTTCCTACCCCATTGTGGGGTAGGAAAGACACTTGGCGGTTTCTTATAAAGCTAAATATGTAACTACCATGCGCCCTAACAATTGCACTCTTGGGCATTTATCCCAGAGGAATGAACTGTTGACTAAAAAACCTGTACACAGATGTTCATAGCCCAAACTGGAAACAATTACATATTCTTCAGTGGGTGAATGGCTAACAAACTGTGATACAGCCACACCATGGAATACTACTCAACAATAAAAAAACGAATTACTGATACATGAAACAACTTGTATGAATCTCAAGGGAATTATGTTGAATAAAAAAAGTCAATCTCAACATGTTACATACCGTAGGATTCCACTTACACAACATCTTTGAAATGCCAAAATTATAGAAATGGAATAGATCAGTGGTTTCCAGGGATAGGGACAGTAGTGGAGGGCCATGGGATGGTGGGGGGAGGAGGGGAGAAAGAGACAGGAGGGAGGGAGGTGTGGCTATAACAAGGCAACACAAGGGACCCTTGTGATGACAGAACCCTTCTCCATCTTGACTGTGGTGATGGATACTCAAACCTACACAGGTGATAAAATTACATAGAGCTAAACACAAGCACACAAATAAGTACAAGTAAAACTCAAAAAACCTGTAAAAAGGAAGAAGGAGGAGATGACCGCTGGGGGACAGTTAGCAGTCTCCACACTGTGTTATTGTTCTGATGCAAGGAGTAGAGATAGAGGAATATTCTTATCACTCTCACTTCACTTCTGCCCATTTCTCCTGAAATTTGCTACATGGCATGAGAATACTAGCATGTGACCGACATTCTCTCTCCCTCCCGCCCTCGCCAAAAAAGAAGAAAAGATGAGAGCAGCGGCTGTTTCTCTGCTAGTTAAATAAGGAATTTTTATTATCCCATAAGAATTCCCCACGGAAAAGATTAGAGAATTAGAGATAAACTCCCCCTTTTTACCAGATAACAAAATAATAAGCTGAACACTTGAGGCCTTTAACAGAGCAAATAACAATGAGGTTGTTTTCCTCTTTGTAAAACTTGGATGCATGAATCATTTAAATTGCAAGAGGGATTCTTGGAAGTGGCAAACATAAACTCTTTTAATCATCTGAGTTTTCCAAGGCAACAGGAATCGCATAATAATGCATGATGCCGGAAAAGTCTGGTTAGCCATACTAAAAAAGTACCTGTGCTCTTGGAATGTGTACTAGTAACGGTTAGCCCTGGGAACACCTTTGCTGCCCAGAAAGGGTCATTCAGTTTCCCATCTGCTGGTCATGCACGCTAATGCAAATTGTTTTCTTTTTAATTTCAGTAAGGCAAGAAGGGGTGCAGTAGTTTCTGTCCAAGGCTCCCTATAGGGGAATGGCAGTCGAGGGTGTTGACTCAGGCAAGCACGGGTGATAGACCCACTCCAGCAACCTGAATTGGGACCAAAGCTGGCAGAGATGGGCTCCACGGGCTCTTTCACGGTACTTTCTTCTGCTTCATGGCTTCTTTCTGAATGCCAAGGCACTACTCACCAAGCACCATACCTCTGATGTTCCAGAAAGATTCCTTAAGGGGGCTAGGTTAGGAGACTGTCTTTTCTCTTAATGAGGGTGGATTTATCCCTGAGTGCACCAACCCCAGGGCCTGAGCAAGGGATATAATCTCTCTGGTTCCATCATAGAGGATTATTTTAATCATGGACCTTACAAGTATTTATTGAACATCAACTATGTGGCAGGCTTCATGAGGACAAAGGTTAAATCATGGGCAGGGGTTAAATCCCAAGGTGACCCTGACACCCTAATATCACAGATTCTCTGACCATCCTGTTATCAGGGTCTATGAGAGCGTGAGACTGGCTGGTCACTTTGTGGCCAGTGTGGGCATGGTTGAGCCTCGTCCATGCTCTGCATCCTTTGTGACTGTGATAGTCTTCAGAAGGGTTTGCTTAGATGTGGAATCTTTAAAAAATGGTACAAATGAACTTATTTACAAAACAGAAATAGAGTCTCAGATGTAGAAAACAAACTTATGGTTACCAAAGGAGAAAGGTGGAAGGAAGGGATAAACTGGGAGATTGGGATTGACATATACACACTACTATATATAAAATAGATAACTGGGGTTTCCCTGGTGGCGCAGTGGTTGAGAGTCCGCCTGCCAATGCACAGGACACGGGTTCGTGCCCCGGTCTGGGAAGATCCCACATGCCACGGAGCGGCTGGGCCCGTGAGCCATGGCCGCTGAGCCTGCGTGTCCGTAGCCTGTGCTCCACAACGGGAGAGGCCACAACAGTGAGAGGCCCACGTACCGCAAAAAAAAATAAAATAAAAATAAATAAATAAAATAGATAACTAATATGGACCTAATGTGTAGCACAGGGAATTCTACTCAATACTTTGCAATGACATATATGGGAATAGAATCAAAAAAAGAGTGGGTATATGTATATGTATAACTGATTCGCTTTGTTGTACAGCAGAAACTAACACAACATTGTAAATCAACTATACTCCAATAAAAATTAATTAAAAAAGAAAATGATGCTATACGTCATTAATGTCATCAAGAATGATTTGTCTAAGTCAGTGGTTTTGAAGTTTACTGTACATCAGAATCACCTGGAGGGCTTGTTAAGACAGTTTCTGATTTAGGAGATCTGGGTCAGGGCCCGAGAATTCACATTGCTAACAAGTTCCCAGATGCTGCTCCTCATGCTGCATTTGGGACCACACTGTGCAAACCACTTACAACCATCCCCTTAGAATTCCTCCTTCTACTCTCTTCCTCACTCTTAGCCATGCATGATACAATTTAACTTCACGTTTTCCTAAGATAGCAGCTCAGCATTGCTCCTCTGTGTAGGTAGAGCCAGCAAGTCCTCTGGACACAGAACTTTATTAGAGAAGAATCTTTGCAATGACCCTCTTGGTTATGCAACTCTAAAACCAGAAAGTAACAAGAAGAGAAAGATGGAAAAAGACTTTGTGGCCTGATGTCTCCCCAGGACCTCTTGCTACGCAGGCCCCAGGGAAGAGAATGGACTGATTTGCATAAGGAGACCAGGGGGGTCTGTTGGGTGTGAAGGGACTCAAATTTAGTGACTTAAAACAACACCCACTTATTATCTCCTTGTTTCTGTAGACAGAAATCCACACACTGCTGAGCTAGGTTCTCTTCCTCAGGGGCTGAAACCACGGTGTTGCCCAGGCTGTGTTCCTTCTTGGAACTTGGAGGTCCTCCTCCAAACACAGATGTTGTAGGAAGAATCTGACTGGTTGAGACTGTAGGACTGAGTCCTACAGTCTGGCTGTTGGCTTGGGGCGGCTTTCAGCTTCTAGAAGTTTACTGTTTTTCCTCGCCATATCATCCCCCACCTGCATTCAGCTCCACTGGCCCTCTCACACTTGGTATATCTTCCTCTTCCATAAGGCCAGCAGGAGCATAGGTTTCTAACTTCTTTTAAAGGCTCCTCTGTTGAGGTCAGGCCCATTCAGGGAAATCTGCCTTTTGATTAACTTTTGATCACTAATCATGTAAGTGATAACCTATTATATTCACAGATTCCAACCCCACAAAGGAGATAGGATTATACAGGGCATCTACCCAGGTTTGGGCATAAGATGGGGGAGACTGGGGAAGGTGAGAGACATCTTGGAATCCTGCCTAGGACACCACCCTTGACCCTGAGATTCAAAATTACTAAATCATATTGGGGAGGACTCAAGTGATTCTGATCAAGGTCAAACTGACAAGCAAGGATGCATAGGGACTCAAAAGTACTCCCACAGATAGAAGAGGTTGGGAATGGTGACTTGGTCTCACATGAAGGTTTAAAGTCTCCTGGGAGAGATGTCTTAGGCCCAGTAGTCAGCTGAGGCTGTACTGAGATTTACTTAGGAAAAATGGCCAAGAAAAGCATAGTAGAGAGAGTGGAAAGGTGAGCAGGGCCCAGCTGCTGGAGGGTTATATGTGTCCTAAATGTAAATGGGAGCCATTGGTAACTAGGCAGACAGTAGTGTGGTCAGCCCTGTGTTTTAGAAGATCACTCTGGCTACAGAGTGAGAAATTGATGGGATAGTGATAGCAGCAAAACTGGAGGATTTTGGAGGCTTTCATAATCATCTAGATGGCAGGGCTTAAACCAGAACATAGTGATGGGGGCAGGAGTTAAGAATGTTCAGCATTCCCCCTCGACAGGAACAGCTCTGTTATTTAGTAGTTGATGAATGCCAATGCAACTGCCTTCATTCAGACCTCATTATCTCTCCACTTGACTTTGTCAACAGCCCATTCCATCTGTTGTTAAAAAGGCCAGATCCAAACTTCTTGGTCTAGTATTCAAGGCTCTTCGTGATTTGGCCTTGTTCTCACCAGCTTTGACTTCTGTCTTCCTTCATCATGCAGTCTATAGTCTAGTTACTTTAAAGATTTTTGTAGCTCCTGAGCAGGTGAGTCTTTCCACATTACATCCCTTCAGCCTAGAAAATTGGCAGAACTCCTACTCATTCCTCAAGGCCCAGCCCCAATGCCCTTTTCATCATTCTGTAACTGTAGTAGACTGAATACGACTCCAGGCTCTAATCCTACAACCTGTTACCATGTTACCTTATATGTCAAAAAAGGGACTTTGTGGATGTGACTGGGTTAAGGATCTTGAGATGGAGAGATTATCCTAGATTAGGTGGACCTTAAATGTCATCACAAGACTTCTTATAAGAGAAAGGCAGAGGAGATTTGACTAAAAAAGAAGAAGGAGATGTGACAACAAAAGCAAGAGGTTGGAGTGATGCAAGGAAGAGGTCATGAGTCAAGGAATGCAAGTGGCCTCTGGAGGCCAGAAAAGGCAAAGAAACTGATTCTCCTCTAGAGTCTCCAGAAGGAACAAGCCCTCCTGTTACCTTGACGCTGAACCAGTGAAACTGATTTCAGACTTCTTGTCTCTGGAACTACAAGAGAAAAAATGTGTGTCATTTTAAGCCACTAACTTTCTGGTAATTTGTCACAGCAGCAATAGAAAACTAAGACAAACTCCCTCAGCAGTTCATCACTCATGAACTTATGTTTCTGTTGAAGTACTAACCACATATTCTAATTATTGTTTTACAAGTCTATCTTCCCCACTAGATTATGAATTTCTCAAGTGGAGGGATTATGTCATTCATCTTGTATTCTCAGTGCCCCACACAGTGCTTGGCCACAGCGAACCCTCAGTAATTGTTTGAGGAAAGAACGGGATGAAGGAAGGAGTCAAAATAAGAAAAATGCTCCACTGGGTATCTTTCCACCATGTTTGTACCCCCATCACCCTCTATTCATCCCTTTCTCCGAGGTTTCGTTGTTTCTTTCTGACCATGGCACTCCAGCCACTCAAGTTGAGGAGTCAGGAACTGAGGAAGGATAAGAGAAAACATGGCAAGAAGATGCTCTACTCTTTCCCAGGTCAAAGTGTACTCTTCAAGAAAACTGGATAATAGAGAAGATTGAGAAATATCTCCTGGGGACAAAATCACCCCCACTTGAGAACCACTCAAGGTTCTCAAGTGAGGGATGCTCCTGACAGGCTATGGGAAATCTGTACCAAAATAGAACCTTTCTGAGGACCCACATCCTCATGGCTGCTGGATATGGTGCCCTGCATCGTTGGTTTTGATGAGAGTTAACAGCCCAATTCTTTCTTCCCAAGTCCAACGCAGCCCGGCATTTTGCCAAACCACTCCTTCCAAAGGATTATTATACAAATATTTCCTGCAGTGAAATCCAAACCTAAGGACATACCCTCAGCTGCACTTTAATATTTCTTAAGTCTCTATCAGCAGTACGTTGACAAAGCACTTCTCAGGGTAGCCCCTCTGGCACGGCCAAGTGCATCCACTGTTTGCTGAGTCTTCCTGGCTTGTCTCTTGGATGATGACTCATCTGCCACGTTTTTGAGGCAACTCACTGCAGACTCCCAGATTCTATTCCTGAGCTGAACCTGATCAGAGCAGGATTCAGAATGACTAATGCAGACAAGTCTGCCAGGCACAATTTAGGCAGACTTTCCTGTGTCCACCATTGGGTGTAGGAGTGGGAGGTCTTACATTAAATGTGCTCAATTATAAGCATTACTTATTTTATATTGGTTAATATGGACACATTGGGAAGGCATTCTTTTGGTGTTGGCTTTCTTTAAAGGTAAAGGAAGTCCAAATGAGGTGAATTATGGAATTAACAGAGGAAGAGATCCCTGGGCATTTGGGTCAGGATGGGTCTACAGGTGGAAAGTGGTGAGCTCAGCAGAAAAATGCTGTACTAAATGAAACTAGAGTTTTGTAACCAACTGGATTAGATAGACTCCTGGACCAACAGAAATATGCAGTCATCTGAGCAGTCGCCAAAGACATTAGGAAATTAAACAAAAAAAACCTTCAGAATTTAGGAGCCAAAGCAGAGGGTGTGAGATGTCTCAGCAGATTTTGCAGGGCAGAAGTGAGTCCAATACAAGGTCTGACGGTTTGCAGGCTATCTCCAGAAGCACACAGCTCTCCATTCTCCACAAATACCCAGCAGACAGGCATCATTATATATCTTTTATGTTATTCCTTTCCACTTACATAACGCTGGGCACAAAGGTATTCAATAACTGTCGATAGATGCTTTTTAATTCAACCATGATGCAAACGTAAGAAAGTAGTTATTTACAGATGTGGAAACTGAGGTTCAGACTTCTTTGCAGACTGAGGGGCAAAGCCAGGACTCAACTCAGATTCTGGCCTGATGGCTCTAAGTCCCTTTTTCCTTTCTGCCCGAATTAGTAAGAATCATGTGTATTCCTACAGCTACCTTTTGGCTCTCTCTTTGAAATTATGCCATCCTAAATCATTTTACTGGAGCTAGTAGCAAGTAATAAAATGAGCATATTTCACTTTTCACTTTTTCTTTCCCTAAGGAGAAGCAAAAGTCACACGTTAAAAAAGAATTAGGGGACTTCCCTGGTGGCGCAGTGGTTGAGAGTCCGCCTGCCGATACAGGGGACGCGGGTTCGTGCCCCAGTCTGGGAAGATCCCACATGCCGCGGAGCGGCTGGGCCCGTGAGCCATGGCCGCTGAGCCTGCGCGTCCGGAGCCTGTGCTCCGCAACGGGAGAGGCCACAGCGGTGGGAGGCCCGCTAACAGCAAAAAAAAAAAAAAAAAGAATTAGGCAATAGACCACTGTATGATCAAAAGCTATATTTACCCAGAAGACCCACCAATTTTCAAAACCAGGTCAAAATATTCAAGTTCTAAGTTAAAGAGCTTCAAGGTAAGCACCAGAACAAATCTGGTCAAATGAAGCATAAGCCTGTGATGTTTTGCATGAGCAGAGACAAACAGCACTGTGGAAGGACAATGGCCACCATGGAGAAGTGAGATCTGAGTTTGATCCCAGTTCTGCCACTTCCAAGCAGTGTGGCCTTACACAAGTCCCTTAACCTTTTCCAGCCTTTTTCCTTATCTTTGCAACTGAGCTGATGATACCCACATTACAGAGTTGTGATGAGGATTACATGAAAAACTAATAGGGACTTCCAGTTTCCGGTCCAGCATGTAAAGAGCTTGGATGTTGTCACTCTTTCTTAACAACAAATAAAAGCTGAACAAACTTTAAAAAATCAACAACTCTTAGATTTATCAGAGAAGTGAGTCTGTCCTATATTCAAAGCCAATCTCTCCTATTCACCAATGGCCACACCAAGAGAGGGTCATTCCTTTTATCTCTTTCCCTTACTTCACCCTCCCCAATGCCCTTTCTTCCTATCCCCCTGAGATAATAGAAGCCACCAAAAGACCACACCCATACCTTCCACCTACCCGCCTACCTGTATCTATGCCAGTATGTTCTGCCTTGCTTCCTGTTACCACAGACAAGTTGTCTATCTTGTATTGAAGGCCAATCCCTCCTCCAGATTCCACACCCTCTCACTCAAGGAAATGACCATTCTCTCTCCTATGTCATCTATTTTTTTCCTCTCTATTTCCTCACCCTCACCAGCATACAAACACGCTGTCTAGTTTTTTTTTTTAATCTTTTGACCACATGTGCCCCACCAGGTATTTCCCCACTTTTTTCTCCTCTTCAGAACTCCCAAGTGGTCTACACTACTTATTTCTGTCTCTGAATCCTGTCCTCCCATTTTCTGTTGAGATTCTGCAATCAGGATGTAGTTCCCATGACACAGAAACCAGGGACCTCTAAGTTGTTAAAAACAATGGTCAACTACCCATTCTCATCTTAGATGACGCATCAGCAAAAATTTGACACAGATGAACAAAGCCTTCATCTCAAAACTCTTTCTTAGAACATGACCCTCATCTGATCACCCCCGCTGCCTCACCAGCTGCTCACTTTCATTTCCCCTGATGGCTCCTCTGCATCTTCTTGACCTCTAACTGTGGAGTGCCTCAGGACTCATTCCTCAGCTCTCTTCTGTTCTGTATCAACATTTACTGCCACAAGGAACTCATTCAGTTTCATGCCTTAAAAAAAACTTTAAAAACTGTGTAAGGACACAGGCACAACTCCCACTTTCTAACTACCTTCTGCATTTCCTTCTACATTGTCCTACAGGTCTCTGCTCAAATGTCACCTTCCCAGGGAGGCCTTACCCAACCACCCTTATTTAAAGATGAAACCTACCCCCATCTCACTAGGCTGCTCCCTATCCCTCTCCCCTACTTTTTTTTCTTCATTATATATATATTTTTACCTTCTAATATCTCATATAACCTATTTACTGAGTTTATTTTGTGCTTCCCAATACTGGAATGTAAGCTTCATGAGAGCAGGAATTTTTGTCTGCTCTGTACTGCTATATTCTCAGAACCGGGAATAGTGCCAGGCACATAGTAAGTGCTCAATAAATACTTGTGAAAATGAATGGATGAATGTCCTTACAGGAGCTGTCATAATATTAAAGGGCATAAAATCATAATTGGAAATATCCATTTCACACAAAATTGGTGAGCTTGATTCCTAACTACACATCTGCTTATTCTCACCTCTGAGGCCCCAAGCCTAAAAGCCATATGGTACGTTCAGCTCCCAAAGCATCTTCACAGTGTTGCCTCCAGAATACTGTAAGCCAGGTATCTGAGTCCCACAGAAGTCAGGGGGATACCCAGTATGGCATATAGAATGCACACCCCCAAAGTTGTTCACGTCCTAACCCCCTGTGAATACGTTACAGTGCTCAGCAAAAGGGACTTTGCAGGTGTAATTAAGGTTATAAATCTTATAATAGGGAGGTTAGCCTGCATTATTCAGGTAGACCCAAACTAATTACATGAGCACTTAAAAGCAGAGAACTTTCTGCCGCTAGAAACAGAAGAGATTTGGCAGAAAGGTCACATGATTTGAAATGTGAGAAAGACTCTCAACCTGCCATAGCTGGCTTTTTTCCACAGCTTTACTGAGATATAACTGACACATAACTTTTTGTAAGTTTAAGGTGTACAACATGTTGATTTGATATACTTTGCTAAATGATCACCGCCTTAGAGTTAGCTAACACCTCCATCATGTCACATACTTACCACTGCTTTTCTTTTAAATTTTTTATTGGAGTATAGTTGATTTACAATGTTGTGTTAGTTTCTGCTGTACAGCAAAGTGAATCAGTTATATATATACATATATCCACTCTTTTTTAGATTCTTTTCACATATAGGCCATTACAGAGTATTGAGTAGAGTTCCCTGTGCTATACAGTACGTCCTTATTAGTTATCTGTTTTGTTTGTTTGTTTGTTTGTTTTATCTCTTCTTGATTTTGTGGACTTAACATATTTTGTGGACTTAACACATGTGTTGAATTTATCTTGACTTTATCTAATTATTTTTTTTTGAATTTTATTTATTTTTTTATACAGCAGGTCCTTATTAGTCATCAATTTTATACACATCAGTGTATACATGTCAATCGCAATTGCCAATTCATTCCACCACCACCACCACCTCCCCCTTTGGTGTCCATACGTTTGTTCTCTACATCAATGTCTCAATTTCTCCCCTGCAAACTGGTTCATCTGTACGATTTTTCTAGGTTCCATATATATGTGTTAATAAACAATATTTGTTTTTCTCTTTCTGACTTACTTCACTCTGTATGACAGCCTCTAGATGCATCCATGTCTCTACAAATGGCCCAATTTCCTTCCTTTTTACGGCTGAGTAATATTCCATTGTATATATGTGCCACATTTTCTTTATCAATTCATTTGTCAGTGGGCATTTAGGTTGCTTCCATGACCTGGCTATTGTAAATAGTGCTGCAATGAACATTGGGATGCATGAGTCTTTTGGCATTATGGTTTTCTCTGGGTATATGCCCAGTAGTGGGATTGCTGGGTCATATGGTAATTCTATTTCTGGTTTTTTAAGGAAACTCCATACTGTTCTCTATAGTGGCTGTATCAATTTACATTCCCACCAACAGTGAAAGAGGGTTCCCTTTTCTCCACACCCTCTCCAGCATTTGTTGTTTGTAGATTTTCTGATGATGGCCATTCTGAATGCTGTGAGGTGATACCTCATTGGAGTTTTGATTTGCATTTCTCTAATAATTAATGATGTTGAGCAGCTTTTCATGTGCCTCTTGTCCATCTGTATGTCTTCTTTGGAGAAATGTCTATTTAGGTCTTCTGCCCATTTTTAGATTGGGTTGTTTGTTTTTTTTAATATTGAGCTGCATGAGAGGTGTATATATTTTGGAGATTTTGTTTGTTGATTCGTTTGCAAATATTTTCTCCCATTCTGAGGGTTGTCTTTTCATCTTGTTTATGGTTTCCTTTGCTGTGAAAAAGCTTTGAAGTTTCATTAGGTCTCATTTGTTTATTTTTGTTTTTATTTCCATTACTCTAGGAGGTGGATCAAAAAAGATCTTGCTGTAATTTATGTCAAAGAGTGTTCTTCCTATGTTTTTCTCTAAGAGTTTTATAGTGTCCAGTCTTACATTTAAGTCTCTAATCTAATCCATTTTGAGTTTATTTTTGTGTATAGTGTTAGGGAGTGTTCTAATTTCATTCTTTTACATGTACCTGTCCAGTTTACCCAGCACCATTTATTGAAGAGACTGTCTTTTCCCCATTGTATATCCTTGCCTCCTTTGTCATAGATTAGTTGACCATAGGTGCATGGATTTAACTCTGGGCTTTCTATCTTGTTCCATTGATCTATGTTTCTGTTTTTGTGCCAGTACCATATTGTCTTGATTACTGTAGTTTTGTAGTATAGTCTGAAGCCAGGGAGTCTGATTCCTCCAGCTCCATTTTTTCCCCTCAAGACTGCTTTGGCTATTCGGGGTCTTTTGTGTCTCCATAGAAATTTTAAGATTTTTTGTTCTAGTTCCGTAAAAAACGTCATTGGTAATTTGATAGGAATTGCATTGACTCTATAGATTGCTTTGGGTAGTACAGTCATTTTCACAATATTGATTCTTCCAATCCAAGAACATGGTATATCTCTCCATCTGTTTGTATCATCTTTAATTTCTTTCATCAGTGTCTTATAGTTTTCTGCATACAGGTCTTTTGTCTCCCTAGGTAGGTTTATTCCTAGGTATTTTATTCTTTTTGTTGCAGTGGTAAATGGGAGTGTTTCCTTAATTTCTCTTTCAGATTTTTCATCATTAGTGTATAGGAATGCAAGAGATTTCTGTGCATTAATTTTGTATCCTGCAACTTTACCAAATTCATTGATTAGCTCTAGTAGTTTTCTGGTAACATCTTTAGGATTCTCAATGTATAGTATCATGTCACCTGCAAATAGTGACAGCCTTACTTCTTCTTTTCCAATTTGTATTCCTTTTTCTTCTCTGATTGCCGTGGCTAGGACTTCCAAAACTATGTTGAATAATAGTGGTGAGAGTGGACATCCTTGTCTTGTTCCTGATCTTAGAGGAAATGCTTTCAGTTTTTCACCATTGAGAATGATGTTTGCTGTGGGTTTGTCATATATGGCCTTTATTATGTTGAGGTAGGTTCCCTCTATGCCCACTTTCTGGAGAGTTTTTATCATAAATGGGTGTTGAATTTTGTCAAAAGCTTTTTCTGCATCTATTGAGATGATCACATGGTTTTTATTCTTCAGTTTGTTAATACGGTGTATCACATTGATTGATTTGCATATATTGAAGAATCCTTGCATCCCTGGGAAAAATCTCACTTGATCATGGTGTATGATCCTTTTGGTGTTGTTGGATTCTGTTTGCTAGTATTTTGTTGAGGATTTTTACATCTATATTCATCAGTGATATTGGTCTGTAATTTTCTTTTTTTGTAGTATCTTTGTCTGGTTTTGGTATCAGGGTGATGGTGGCCTCATAGACTGAAGTTGGGAGTGTTCCTTCCTCCGCAATTTTTTGATAGAGTTTGAGAAGGATGGGTGTTAGCTCTTCTCTAAATGTTTGATAGAATTCATCTGTGAAGCCATCTGGTCCTGGACTTTTGTTTGTTGGAAGACTTTTAATCACAGTTTCAAGTTCGTTACTTGTGATTTTTCTGTTCATATTTTCTATGTCTTCCTGGTTCAGTCTGGGAAGGTTATACCTTTCTAAGAATTTGTCCATTTTATTGGTGTAGAGTTGCTTGTAGTAGTCTCTTAGGATGCTTTGCATTTCTGTGGTGTCTGCTGTAACTTCTCCTTTTTCATTTCTAATTTTATTGATTTGAGTCCTCTCCCTCTTTTTCTTGATGAGTCTGGCTAATGGTTTATCAATTTTGTTTATCTTCTCAAAGAAGTAGCTTTTAGTTTTATTGACCTTTGCTATTGTTTTCTTTGTTTCTGTTTCATTTATTTCTGCTCTGATTATTATGATTTCTTTCCTTCTGCTAACTTTGGGGATTTTTTTGTTGTTGTTCTTTTTTCTCTAGTTCCTTTAGGTGTAAGGTTAGACTGATTATTTGAGATTTTTGTTGTTTCTTGAGGTAGGCATGTAGAGCTATAAACTTCCCTCTTAGAACTGCTTTTGCTGCATCCCATAGGTTTTGGATGGTCGTGTTTTCATTGTATTTTGTCTCTAGGTATTTTTTGATTTCCTCTTTGATTTCTTCAGTGATCTCTTGGCTATTTAGTTATGCATTGTTTAGCCTCCATGTGTTTGTGTTTTTTATGCTTTTCCCCCTGTAATTCATTTCTAATCTCATAGCGTTGTGATCAGAAAAGATGCTTGATATGATTTCAATTTTCTTAAATTTACTGAGGCTTGATTTGTGACCCAAGATGTGATCTATCCTGGAGAATGTTCCATGCACACTCGAGAAGAAAGTGTAATCTGTTGTTTTGGGATGGAATGTCTTATAAATATCAATTAAATCTATCTGGTCTATAGTGTCATTTAAAGCTTCTGTTTCCTTATTTATTTTCATTTTTGATGATCTGTCCATTGGTGTAAGTGAGGTGTTAAAGTCCCCCACTATTACTGTGTTACTGTCGATTTCCTCCTTTATAGCTGTTAGCAGTTGACTTATGTATTGAGGTGCTCCTTTGTTGGGTGCATATATATATAATTGTTATATATTCTTCTTGGATTGATCCCTTGATCATTATGTAGTGTCCTTCTTTGTTGCTTGTAACATTCTTTATTTTAAAGTCTTTTTTATCTGATATGAGTATTGCTACTCCAGCTTTCTTTTGATTTCCATTTGCATGGAATATCTTTTTCCATCCCCTCACTTTCAGTCTGTATGTGTCCCTAGGTCTGAAGTGGGTCTCTTGTAGACAGCATATAGATGGGTCTTGTTTTTGTATCCATTCAGCAAGTCTTTTGTTTGGGGCATTTAGTCCATTCACGTTTAAGGTAATTATCGATATGTATGTTCCTATTACCATTTTCTTAATTGCTTTGGGTTTGTTTTTGTAGGTCCTTTTCTTCTCTTGTGTTTCCCACTTAGAGAAGTTCCTTTAGCATTTGTTGTAGAGCTGGTTTGGTGGTGCTGAATTCTCTTAGCTTTTGCTTGTCTGTAAAGCTTTTGATTTCTCCATCGAATCTGAATGAGATCCTTGCCGGGTAGAGTAATCTTGGTTGTAGGTTCTTCCCTTTCATCACTTTAAGTATATCATGCCACTCCCTTCTGGCTTGTAGAGTTTCTGCTGAGAAATCAGCTGTTAACCTTATGGGAGTTCCCTTGTATGTTATTTGTCGTATTTCCCTTGCTGCTTTCAATAATTTTTTTTTTGTCTTTAATTTTTTCCAATTTGATTATTATGTGTCTCGGTGTGTTTCTCCTTGGGTTTATCCTGTATGGGACTCTCTGCGCTTCCTGGACTTGGGTGGATATTTCCTTTTGCATGTTAGGGAAGTTTTCGACTATAATCTCTTCAAATATTTTCTCGGGTCCTTTCTCTCTCACTTCTCCTTCTGGGACCCCCATAATGCGAATGTTGTTGCATTTAATGTTGTCTCAGAGGTCTCTTAGGCTGTCTTCATTTCTTTTCATTCTTTTTTCTTTATTCTGTTCTGCAGCAGTGAATTCCACCTTTGTGTCTTCCAGTCACTTATCCGTTCTTCTGCCTCAGTTATTCTGCTATTGATTCCTTCTAGTGTAGTTTTCATTTCAATTATTGTATTGTTCATTTCTATTTGTTTGTTCTTTAATTCTTCTAGGTCTTGTTAAACATTTCTTGCATCTTCTCCATCTTTGCCTCCATTCTTTTTCTGAGGTCCTGGATCATCTTTACTATCACTATTCTGAATTCTCTTTCTGAAGGTTGCCTATCTCCACTTCATTTCATTGTTTTCCTGGGGGTTTATCTTGCTCCTTCATCTGGTACATAGCCCTCTGCCTTTTCATCCAGTCTATCTTTCTGTCAATGTGGTTTTTGTTCCACAGGCTGCAGGATTGTAGTGCTTCTTGCTTTTGCTGTCTGCCCTCTGGTGGATGAGGCTATCTAAGAGGCTTGTCTAGTTATCTATTTTATATATAGTAGTGTGTATATGTCAATCCCAATCTCCCAATTTATCCCTCCCCTGATTTCCCCCTTGGTAACCATAAGTTTGTTTTCTACATCTATGACTCTATTTCTGCTTTGTAAATAAGTTCATTTGTACCATTTTGTGTGTGTGTGTGTGTAGTAGGAATATTAAAGATCTACTCTCTTAGCAACTTTCAAGTATATAATGCAGCATTGTTAACTATAATCACTATGCTGTGCATTAGATCCCCAGAACTTATCTTCTAACCTGAAGTTTGTACTCTTTGACCAACATCTCCCCATTTCTCCCTCCCTCCCTCGAGCCCCTGGTAACCACTCATCTACTCTCTGTTTTTATAAGTTGAACTTTTTAAAATGCTACATATGAGATCATCAGGTATTTCTCTTTCTTGTCTGGCTTCTTTCACTGAGTATAACACCTTCTAGATCCATCCATGTTGTCGCAAATGGCAAGATTTCCTTTTTTATATGACTGACTAATACTCCACTGTATATATGTACCACATCTTCTTTTTCTGTCATCTGTTGACAGACACTTAGGTTGTTTCCATATGTTGGTTATTGTGAGTGATGCTGTGATGAACATGGGGTACAGATATCCATGAGCTAGGGAAGGCAGGTGGCCTCTAGAAGGGGAAACAACTTCTAACTGAGTCAGGAAGGACACTGGGACCTCAGTTCTACTACTACAAGAAACTGAACTCTGAAAATGACCTGAATGAGCCTGGAAGCAGATTCCCCCTCAGAGCCTCCCACAAGAGCCCAGCCTGGCCAACACCTTGATTTTGGCACTGTGAGCCCCTGAGCAGAGAACCCAGTTGAGCTCCTTGGACTTCTGCCCAAACTGTGAGATAGTAAATGGGTGTTATTTTAAGCTGCTAAGTTTGTGATAATTTGTTATGACCACAGTGAAAAGCTAATACGTCCAGTAGCTATCTATCACTGAGTGATCAGGGACACAAATATTTGTAACAAGAGAGCTTTCCTCCAACCCAAGAATCAGGCCCACTTTGAGAGATCTGGCTTCTCTTGCCTTCTCAAAGATGTCAAACTGATGCTTTGAACTATCATTAAATCACCACTTTCTTTTGATTTCCCTGGTGTCAGAAATTTAAATGAACCAAAATAATAGAGGTTGTTCTATATATTCTTTTCAGGTTGTGGGAGAAACATTTGAGAGACTTTCCCCTTTGCATAAGCTGAGCTGTGTCTAACTAGTGGTCTGATTTTCTATTAAGCTTCAGGGGAAGTGAGAAATGGCTGCTTCTATAGAATTAGTAAATGCCACCAAAACTAAAGGTCAAACTAAGTTGACATTAAATACAGTATTTCCAGTGGGGCAATGTGGGGTGCTTGAAAGAGCAGTTCCCACAAGTCCCTGCAATGCTTATTCTCTGAACTTGTTGTGAGTGGTAATGGAATCCAATTAAACTCTGTCAGTCCCCGGCCTTTCCACCTGTGACCTATATTAGCCACAATAAGTCTGTTTTCACAGACAAAGCCCCTTTGGTGACCAACGTGGAGAAGATCGTGTGGCTGGTTCCACACTGCAGATGTTATATTCATTCACGCAGGCTTCTCAGGGGCCCCCAGCCCTGCCAGCTTTCAGGATCACTGTGAGTTGAACACTGATTTATCCCCTCATGTGGCTTTGGAGGGCAGAGAAATAAAGGAGGATGGACACAGGGCAGATTCCAGCTGAGCCGAGTTTGCACTGGAAATTCAAACTTGAACTAAGGGCCTGGTAACCTGGGAGGTCCAAGAAGCAGAGGGAGGAAAGCTTGTAGGGGGAATATGCACAGACTTGGGAACGAGGCTGTTGTAGGTGTGAATCCCAGCTCCACCACTTAATAGCAGGTAAACTTAGATACAGTTTTAACCACTCTGATCCTCAATTTCCTCATCTGTAAAATGGGATAGTATTAAATTAAAAATAAGATAAAGGAAGTAATTTACCATCCTTACTTCAGTGTTTTCTATTACTCTTACTTTGCTTTACTTTTATCCATGGCACTTATCACCATCTGACACCAGCATATCTACATGGTTATTGTTTAACATCTGTCTCCCTATCCACAAGAATGTAAGCCCCATGAAGTCAGGAACTTTGCTTGTTTACTGCAGTATCCTTGGTGCCTAGAGGCAACAAGAGGCAGGAGAGCCTAGTGGTTAAGAATATGGGCTCCAGAACCAGGTTTCTGGGGTTTCAATACAGGGACTGCAAATTACTAGCTGTGTGGACCTGGGAAAATTACTCAACTTCTCAGTTCCTCAGTTTTTCCACCGGCAAAATGAGGACCATAATAGAACCTCCCTCCAAGAGTTATCCCAAGGAATGAGCAGCTAATACATGTAAAGCATTTATAAGAGTGCTAGGCACACAGTAGGTATTCAATAAATATTAACTATAATAATAATGGAACCTGGTATGCTGCAGGTAATGACTCAGTATTGGCTGTACAAATGATAAATATTTACAGAATTCTTGGAACTATGCCTAGCACATAGTAGGTCCTCAATGAATGATAACTTTACAAAGAGGTATGCTGGTATATGTTTAATAACTGATTCTCAGAAGGCAGGAGGTGGATTTGTCCTATTTGCTGGTGTCTCCTGTCATGGCTGAATTCAGCTACCAACCTGACACCAGTGAACACAGATATGGGAAGAGATGCCCAGTAACATTCTAATATAGAGAATTTCTACCATATAGATACAATAAATACATATAATCTTGAGAACATAGATAATAGGAAAATAATTAGGAAGTGAAGAGTTTTAAGTATTTGTTACTTTTGTTTTAATGTAATTTTTTTTTTCTTTTGCGTTATGCAGGCCTCTCATCGTTGTGGCCTCTCCCGTTGCAGAGCACAGGCTCTGGATGCACAGGCTCAGCGGCCATGGTTTACGGGCCCAGCTGCTCTGCGGCATGTGGGATCTTCCCGGACCGGGGCATGAACCCATGTCCCCTGCATCAGCAGGCGGACTCTTAACCACTGCGCCACCAGGGAAGCCCTGTTTTAATGTAATTTAATTGTAAGTTTGCATAATGTAATTTTAATAATTGCTGAATTAAATTTTAAATAACAGGCTCTCAAGTCTCCTGAAAATTTAACAATTGGCTTTTCTGAGCCAGTACAAGCTAACTCCAGCACACAACTCACTGTATACATGTTATTCTTCCTACCACAAATAGGTACCCTTTCCTGGCCCCAAATAAAGGAAGAAAGAATAGCATAAATGCTTGTGCAGCAATCTAGGGCAGACCTCTCTCCCAGGCAAAGCATGGAATCAATCCTAAAGAGGAACTGAATTGATCCCCTTCTAAATACTTGACCAAACCTGGTGAAACGGTCAAGTCCTAGGCCATCGCCTTCTAAGGGACTGCCCAGACTACCTGACTGTGCTAGAACGTCATTGTCTCAAGTACTGTGGGAAATAAATGAGCCATTGACCTAGACTTGGGTGTCTCTAGACTACATGGTCATTTAAGAGACTAGACTTTAGGGATTTGTGTACAGAAATGAATAGACAGGGCAATGATGAGGGTCACAGCTGTGTCAATAATCATTGTCACAGCTGTGATATGTGTATTCTCCCACTTGTCACCTTTCTTGCCCTCAGCTCTACATTCAGGAAAACAGAAAATATGAAATCCAAAGAAAACTCAGTTTAGTCTGCTAATCTCCCTTTGCTCTACTGATTATAGTCCCCTGCCAAAGTTCCTCAACTACCCTGGGCCATTATTGTTCTGCAATGTCCTTTCAGTAGGGTGACCAACCATCCTGATTATCCAGGGCTCTTCCAGTTTTAGCACTGAAGGTCCAGAGTCTCAGGAAATCCTTCAGTCCTGGGCAAACCAGGACAGTTGTTCACTCTAACTCTTGGCCCTCAAGGCCAGGATTCCTGTGGCTTTCGGTCTGCCAGGAGAGCCTCAGACAATGATTTTAGAGACAAAGGCTGTGAAGTAGAAGCATGCATAGATCCAAGAGGCCAAGTATTAGAAGTCAGTGTCTTAGTCAATTCGGGCTGCTGTGCAGAATTTCACAGACTGGAGGCTTAAACAACAAACATTTATTTTTCACAGTTCTGGAAGTTAGATGTCCAAGATCAAGGCACAGAGACTGGGAAATATAGAGTAGCTGGGTAGTCATACGCCCAACATGGCAACAAAGCAGCCTTCTCCAACATACGTACAACATTGGGAAGAGCTGTGATCCTAACGCTGCAGATGTGTAGGGGAGAACTTCAGATACACAATAACTGGATAAACCAGAACTAGATTAATAAGTCTGCCTCAAACCAGTGATTTACAACCAGCAAATTATCACTGCTAAGTAGAAAAGTGACTCTGCCCCTCCCTCTCCAAAATCTACAGAGGTCTCCTAGGCTCCTTCATGATGGCCTTCCTGGCATCCTGTCCAACCATCAGGGACTCAACCTGTCAAACCGCACACAACTCATCTCAACACTTCATGTGCCTGGAATCACAGTACCCATCAGGGAATAGAAGACTTTGAGGAAAATGAAAGTGTCGTCTCATTAGAGAGACTTGGGGATTCCATACTGGACTCAGAGATCAGAGCTTCTCCCAGCAGTACCAGCTAACCCCTCAGTGTTGCATGTCCCAGGAGGCGCTTAGCGTTTTTCTGTTCCCTGAGGTTCCTCTTTGCCCTCCTGTTACACTTGTAGACAACAGAAGTAGCATGTGAGCAGTTCAGTTGTTCCTGTTAAAAATATCGCTTCGGAGACTCCTTGTTTTCCTACCGTTGTTGCACCCGCAGAACAAAGGAAGCGCAGGCCCAGTGCCACCTTTCAATGGGTCATCAATGCCTCATTTTCCATGCCAGGGAGGAGACTGTGCTGAGATGGGCATTATGTTTGTTAATAAATTAGCTAAACAAGCATGTGCCAGGCACTGTCCTAAGTGCTGGGAAGAGAGTGATATATAAGACATATATATTTTTTGTGTCTCATATTGCCCATCTCCAACCCACATAGCGGCACTGTGCTTTTTCTGAAACATAAACCGAGTTTCATCACTCCCCTGCTCAGCCAGACCATCTCTTCAGCATCATCTTCAGGTCATTAAAAACAGACATGCCGAGTGGGGAAAGATCTGGGGTGTGAGATTTAGAAATGTTGGTGTGCCATGGTCCCAGCCCCAGGAGAGCATCCTTAAATGCAGTAATAGCTTGCTGGCATATGCAGAAGCCATATGAAGAGAGCTATGAGTGTGCAAATCTAGGTCCTCAGCCTAGAGAGGCGAAGGGCTCCTCAGGGGCTGTTCGACATGTGTTCCTCTCCTACAGCGCCTCATCATAAAGTGGGTCTTCTCACTCCCTTCTTCACACTCCTCCCTACCAGCAACTCTTTTCCCTGTCAAGTCGCCAGGTGCATCCTTCTAAAGGTGATCACACACTCTCTAAGACACTGCACAGACCTAAAAGCAGCTTGGTTTGCTAGGGACCTCTGAAAGACACCCAACAATCTTGTGTATTCCCCTGGAACCTGCCACCTCTTCACCGAAGGCAATTCCTTCATTTCTCCTGAGATCAGGCTCAAAAGGCCACTCCCTCCAGGAAGCACTCCCAAATTTACCTCCCCACCCACCATCTCTAATAATTTATATTACTCTGTCACCTTCTAGCAGTATTGTAAGTTTTGTGTTCAGTTTTGATCGTGTCATTCTCCACTTGTTGATATGTCCTTGTGACTACAGATTCTTTGTCTTTTATCCAAAACCTGTAGAATCAAATGTATTGTGGAATTCAGAACTTTTAAAAATTTTAGAAGAATAATAGAGCTTCTGTGGTAGCACCTATAATCAAACACATTAATATTTGTTCCATGAAACTTGTGAATATTCACGCCAAGTGGGATACATGGAGATTATAATCAGCTTTTTATCAGTCCACGTCAGGTTTTGCCACAAATGAGCTCGGTATTTTAGAAGCATGAATATGAGCTACTAATAATGGCCACCACTACTGAACCTTCCTCTGTGCCAGGCACTCTGCCCTGTGCATATAATCTCAATTAATCCACAGCAGGGCCATGGGAAGGAGGCATTGTTTTCCACATGAGAGATGAGGAAAGTGAGATTCAGAGAGGATAAGTAATTTACCCAAGGTCAAACTTCTGGAAAATAGAGGAACCAGCATTCAAACCCAAGGCTGTCTGACCATAAACTTGATGGTCAATGGCCAGGTTTCATACCAAATGTGCTTCTTCTCATATCTCCCATGACATATGCAAGATAGAACATATAAATACTTGCCAACAATGCAAATAAACAGAAGAGCATTTAATTTTTTAATCTGTAATTCACAAGTTATATTTTCCTTCTTCCGAAAAGACCATATAGGACGTAAAATGTCAGTTAGTTGTGTAAGGCAAGCATCATACCTCTTGGAGTCCAGATGTGACCACAGTAGATGAAGGTATAGCAAACACGTTATGGGTCACATCAGGAAGCACACGGGTCACACCGACCACCACATGTGTTCTCATCAGCTCACACAGCATCAGTGGTCAACATTTAGAACTCAGGGGATTTCAATTCAGAGTCCAAACAGTTTCTCTAAGTGTTAAAAATATGTTTTTTTAAGTATGTTTTTAATATTCACAATTTCTTCTCTTGAAAAATCAGATATTCCTACTATACCGTGTTTTTGTTCCTTGATTGCAATAATCAGCTGATACTGAGTAGCAGCTTTAGGTGGGGTAAGTGTTTCCCAATTAGCAATGGTCCCCCACTTCTGCACACCTGGATTCTGAAGGAATTCGAGTTTGGGACCACTGTATCTGATAGAGTTAACCAGTATCTGATGGCTTGACCTGTTATGCTCCCCAGCAGGCTGGCAGTCTGTTTAGTGATGTGAGTGATGGGTTGTGACTTGTATCTTCTATTACAAGTCAAGAACTTCCAGTAAGGATGAGACTGGAAGATCATATTTTCAGCACCGTCACAGCCACCAACACACAGCAAGAATGGATTGAGAGAGACAGACAAAGAGCGGCAGAAAGGGAGGGAGGGAGGGAGGGAGGGAGAGAGAGAGAGAGAGATCATTTATTCATGCCAGAAATAGAAAAGAAATTTGAGGTGGTGAAGGAAGCTTAAAGCACACCTGCTGGGCCAGGAGCCAGAAGGAGGCAGAAGTGGCCCAGTGTCAGCTCCCAAGAGGTAAAGTTCCTCATGTGAAGCAACCAAAACCTAGATCACTTCTTGAACCCAGGATCCACTGCACTTGCAAGGAAGCTGAGAAAAGCTACAACAAATTGTTGTTTGGGGTCATGGCATACATATGGTTCTGTGATCAGAGTACCTACATGAAACACAGTATCACAGCAGGGCAAGGCCACAGCCACCTTTTGTGAATAACCACCAAAAGAATACAAATATAATTTCTATTTTCCTAACTAGCAGAGATATGACAGAAAGGAAAAAGATAGGTTCACCAAAAGGTAGGAAATTAAAAAATAAAAAGAGAGGGGAGGGCTTCCCTGGTGGCGCAGTGGCTGAGAGTCCGCCTGCCGATGCAGGGGACACGGGTTCGTGCCCCGGTCCAGGAGGATCCCACGTGCCGCGGAGTGGCTGGGCCTGTGAGCCATGGCCGCTGAGTCTGCGTGTCCAGAGCCTGTGCTCCGCAACGGGAGAGGCCACAGCAGTGAGAGGTCCGCGTACCGCAAGAAAAAAAGAGAGAGGGGAAATCAAGGAAGAATTGGGTTTTCCCAATTTCCAAGATGATCACCCAACACCCAAGTTCACCAGTTTTGTGACCTTTCTCAAGGTCAATAAAAGCACCTGCCTGTAAGACCCAGCAGAGTTTACATTTGAATCTGTATGGGCAAGTGTTCCTTTTCCCACCAGTGTGAAGCCAGATGTTTGCCCATTATTGTCTGAAGCCCATGGTGCAGGAAGCATCTACCTTCAGATCGTCAATTCCTAGCACCGAGTCCCCCACAGGGGACATCTTGTTTGTTTAGAGAACTCTCAGGGAGGCTCTCAGGAATACATAGGGTAGCAGTAAAGGCCAGACAACTGATTACGCCAAAGCTTGTCAAGGGCCACATGGGCAAAAGGACCTTGAACAGATCTACCCACCTGCTATCTTGTAAAGAATGAGAGTGACTGTGGCCTGTCCTCTGAGAACCAGCTCCACTTCTTGTCAGATACATGTATAACACCGGTGATTGGATTCTGAGCAAATATGCCCTCCTGTCAATATCCTAAACTGAATGGAGGCAATGATTTAACAGTCCTCTGAAAATTTCCAAATTGCCCAAATCAGCTCAGTTTCCTGGACCTAGGAAAGAAAGCTCATCGGGTTGTGTGCCCCAGCACCCTGGGAGCTGAGGTGTTGCCAGACCACTCTCTGGGAGCCAGAAATGTAATGTAGATAAGGTAAACTGCATTGTTGTTTTGGTTTGGACCTGAGAGGCAAACATCCAATTTGAGATCAAATAAATGGGTTCTGGGCCTGAATAAGCTTTTTAAATAGGATTCACTCTAGAGCAGTCTGAAAATCAGAACGCTGCACCAGCAAAACTCTGCCTATGCTTCCTGAGCTAAAAAAGAGAAGCCCCACCCCACCCAGCAAGGGGACCCATCTACACTAGATAGTACGTTTTACATTTAGAAAAGCACAGCCACGGGCTTAGGGAATGGGGAAGGATCTTATACAATTATGACTTGAATGAAGACAAACAGAATTTAAATTTATAGTACCAATGGTTCCAAAATAAAAAGAGCTAAGGTTTATCGAGCACTTACTATGTGATTGACACTGTTTCAAGTACTTAATAACTACACAATATTACCAACTCACTATTTGCAAAGTAATAATAATAACAAGCCCCCCCAAACTGTGAAGTAGGGGCTATTACTATCCTTAATTTACAGACGAGAAAACTGAATAATAGCTAGTATGTGCTAGTGCCAAGATTCAGACTTCAGATTTCTGACTCTAAAGCTCATAAGCATAACTGCTAATCTATCTAGGAAGTAATCTTACAAGGTATTACTCCAAAAAGATTTCAGGATCTATGAGTCTTACCTATAATAGAGCACACACCTCTTTTTCCCCCCCAATAGCTATAGTTAGCCTTGTCTGTAGTTTATAGAATTTCACACTGTTGGAGAAGCAACATCTCAAAGAAAGAGAGATCCTTCTTCAGACCTAGGAGGGGGACTATGATTGGTCTGGGCCATAAAGGGCTATTTCTTTTCCCTTTGCTGGTGATCGGTGCACATGTGACACAGATCCAGCCACGAGACCTTGGCAAAATTCTGCTAGAGGTGACTGGGGAGGGTTTTGCTCCATGATAAATAGATATATTGAGAGAGTCCACTACATTTTTCCTTTTTTGAATGTGTGTAAAGCATGATGCTAGGCGTTGAGACAATTATTTTAGGCTTGTCAGCCTATGGACAAAAAAGCCAACATGCTGAGGATGGCAGAACAGAAAGATTTTTTTAAAACCTGGGTTTCTGATGACAGATGGAGCCTACACATCAAACCTGGACTCCTCTGTCTCCAGATTTCTTGCTACAAGGATAGTTATACATCTTTATTTCTTAAGCCATTGTAAGGCATTATGTCACTTTGCCTCTAAATGCATCCTAACTTATATATATATCCTTTATCTATGTACAGATATATGTTATAGCTATACATTTTTCACCTTTCTTTATCTCAGTTGACTTGTAGCTACGTGGTCAACGAAAACCAGGCAGTCAAGGAAAGAAAGGAAATATATTTGAGCAGCAGTTTATCAACACTGTTTGGGAAAAAAAAAAATTCAAGACTGCTGTACTATTGTTTACCAATCCCCTACCCCAAATCTTGCCTAGCTGCATTCACCTGCAGGCTATGACTCAGCAGTAAACAGAATAAAATATATCCCCAGTTTCCTCATTAGTAAAATAAGCAATATGAACCAGGTGATCCTTAGAAAAATCACAGCACTGACATTTTATGCTTCATGCTCTATCTATCTATCTATTAAGAAGGGTTCTATTGTAATAATTTCTAGAGATGCCCTGTAAATAATGACCACATCCTTAAACACTTAATAAAATCGTAACAGTTTATCACAGTCTAAGTCTTTCCCCTCTGCAAGTCTCAGTTCCTCATCAGGAGCATGTGAAAAATGAAATGGATGCTCTTTAAGGCCCTTTCCAGCTCACACACTCCTGAATCCAGCCAGATTCTTAAATATGTGGTTCTACTCCTCATAGACTTTCTGAAAATCTTATGCAGTCAGGTCCTGACGATGTCTGAATCACACAGAAGATGTTTCTGGAGCGCATATTTATGCTAAAAGTTAACTGACTCAAACTGTGACCTCCTCATTTCTCTGCTTCTCCTTGGTACCCAGCACACCATGTGGTACATGGCAGGCTCTCAGTAATTACCGGTAGTCCAATAATAGTATCATTTTTTTTGAATGTCTACTATTTGACTGAGATTTTAAATAGAGTATCTCAACTCCTCACAATAATCCTGCAAGGGCAGTATTTTTACATCTATAACCTGAATAAAAAACTGGGCCGCCTGTAGGCCAGTCTCAGCATGGTGCCACATCCAAAATAAACCCAAACCCAAACCCAACAACTTGAAAAGTTATGTAGGTCTTTAATGATGTCTTGAAAGATACGGCAAAAGGGACAATTATATGGCAAAACCTACAGCAGAAACTCCTTTTTACACATCTTTCCTCCTAAAATCCTCCCACAGCCGCAGAAAGATCCCCATCTCCACCTTCCCCAAATGTTCTAACAAAACTCATGCCTCCTCCCCATTCTAGTTCACCCCTTTTGGGTCTATTCTGCCTCTTGGGGAGTGGTCTCATGCCCTGTGTAGCCTCAATTAGTTTGAAAGTTTAGCCTCTCCAAGGTCTCTCTCTCCAGTTTTCCCATTGACTTGCCAAGTGCATTCTACAAGTATGCATGACTCCAGCATTTGGTGCAGTCCTTTGATCCAGAGCCCATGCTCTCCCACAACATTGTGCAATGGATGTGCACCGCTCTGTTTATGCAAAGCTGCTCTCTTTGTGTATATCCTTTAACCAGTGACTGCTTCAGAACCACCCAAGGAACATGTCAGAAATACAGATATCTGGTCTGCACACAAGTCTCTCGAATCAGAGCATCCTAGAGTGAGACCCAAGATCCCACATTTTTAATAAGCTTCCCGGGTGATTCTGAGGCATAGTCAGGTTTTGAAGCACTGCCTTACACCACAAGGGCTTTAGAATTAAGCTACAGAGTCACTCATGCCCACAGGAACAGGAATATTCTCCCAACTCCCATTCTACTATCTGGTCTTCCTGACAACATGATGTCCCAGGAACACAAGCAATCCTCAGCTTCTGAACCCTGTGAATTTCAAAAATATATTAGTCTGTGGTGGTGTGCAGCTCAGAATGCTTTCCCCAGAGAACAGGGTTGGGAGATCCCTGTGGGCCTGGGAGAGTGCTCCAAAGCTTTGCAGGTCTTTGACAAGTGATTTTGTGAGAAAATATACACAAAAGTCCCACTGGAGCTGCCAGGAACAATTTCTCCCTGAGGTTGGGCAACAAGAGGCCAACCTTGACTGCTCTCCTTTCTGGGGGACTGGTGGCAGGAGGGGAAGGTCAGATGGTGACAGAGGCAGCCCAGAGCTCTGGTAGCTACTGGGAACCAGGAAGTGGGTCTCCAATTAGGAGGGGGTGCAAAAAGCAAGATTTTCATAGAAAGGGCCCCAGGAAGTGGCTTCTTTCACAGTGTCAGGGCTCTGAACTGAGAGAGGGAAAAGACGTTGACTGGGCTGAAGAGGCATCTTTAGGGAGGGGAGGAGGGCTTGGGCCTCAGATCCCTCAGGCAGAAGCAGCCAGGGCCCCATGAGGATCAATCCATCAAGAGGATGGGATGGCCAAGCCTAGCATAAGAGCAAGCCTTTTATCAAGCAAGTGCTCACCGCAGGGTTCCCTCTCCTGGGTCCTCCTCCAAGCTCTGTTCTCTTTGGAATGGACTTCAGCATCTGGAGGCTCCGTATTCGATCCCTCCAAAAAATTTAGCCACCAAAGGATAAAAAAACCTCGTTATAAGGTGATCTTATAAGATTCTGAAGACACTTTCAGAGTGAGGGCCCGTGCATTTTGAAACTCAATTGCATTGCATGATTAGTATCAATTACTGTCAACAAACATTTATCAAATATCTACTGATGCGCTAGGCCTGAGGAACATGTGGGCAAGAGTGAATCAATCCTTTGGTAGAGCATAGAGTACCAGAAATCAGAACACATGATCTGACAAGCATAACTGTCCTTGCAAATCTGCTGGAACAGAAAATTTTAATACAGGTCTACTTCAGAAAAGCCAAAACATTTGTTTGCTCGAAATAAGGCTGGAAAAGTCAGTGGAATCATTGATCAAAACAGTTAATTGGTTCTGCACACATGGGGTTAAATTCAGTGTAATCATAACATGAGTTTAGATCCAACATCAAACATGGGTACAGCCATCTGTACAAGGGAAAGAGACTTCACCTATTTCTACACAGCTTCCACAGCACAGTGCAACAGATCAAGGTGATTGCTTCTCTGGATGGCTACAGGGACATGCACACAGGTAAACTTTTCTTTACCTAGTGCCCCTCTGTTTTTTTTTTTTTTTAACATGTTTATTGGAGTATAATTGCTTTACAATGGTGTGTTAGTTTCTGCTGTATAATAAAATGAATCAGCTATATGTATACATATATCCCTATATCCCCTCCCTCTTGCATCTCCCTCACACCCCTCCTCTCCCACCTCTCTAGCTGGACACAAAGGACGGAGCTGATCTCCCTGTGCTATGTGGCTGCTTTCCACTAGCTATCTATTTTATATTAGATAGTGTATATATCTCCATGCCACTCTCTCACTTCGTCCCAGATTACCCTTCCCCCTCCCCGTGTCCTCAAGTCATTCTCTAAGTCTGCGTCTTTATTCCTGTCCTGCCCCTAGGTTCTTCAGAACAATTTTGGGGTTTTTTTTAGATTCCATATATATGTGTCAGCATATGGTATTTGTTTTTCTCCTTCTGACTTACTTCACTCTGTATGGCAATCTCTAGATTCATCCATGTCTCTACAAGTGACCCAATTTCGTTCCTTTTTAGGGCTAGGTAATATTCCATTGTATATGTGTGCCACATCTTCTTTATCCATTCATCTGTCGATGGACACTTAGGTTGCTTCCTTGTCCTGACTATTGTAAACAGAGCTGCAATGAACATTGTGGTACATGACTCTTTTTGAATTATGGTTTTCTCAGGGTATATGCCCAGTAGTGGGATTCCTAGGTCATATGGTAGTTCTATTTTTAGCTTTTTAAGGAACCTCCATACTGTTCTCCATAGTGGCTGTATCAATTTACATTCCCACCAACAGTGCAAGAGAGTTCCCTTTTCTCCACACCCTCTCTAGCATTTATTGTTTGTAGAATTTTTGATGATGGCTATTCTGACTGGTGTGATGTGATACCTCATTGTAGTTTTGATTTGCATTTCTCTAATGATTAGTGATGTTGAGCATCCTTTCATGTGTTTGTTGGCAATCTGTATATCTTCTCTGGAGAAATGTCTATTTAGGTCTTCTGCCCATTTTTGGATTGGGCTGTTTTTTTTTTTGAGATTGAGCTGCATGAGCTGCTTATAAATTTTTGAGATTAATCCTTTGTCAGTTGCTTCATTTGCAAATATTTTCTCCCATTAAGAGGGTTGTCTTTTCATCTTGTTTATGGTTTCCTTCGCTGTGCAAAAGCTTTGAAGTTTCATTAGGTCCCATTTATTTATTTTTGTTTTTATCTCCATTTCCCTAGAAGGTGGGTCAAAAAGTATCTTGCTGTGATATATGTCATAGAGTGTTCTGCCTATGTTTTCCTCTAAGCGTTTTATAGTGTCTGGCTTTACATTTAGGTCTTTAATCCATTTTGAGATTTACTTTTGTGTGTGGTGTTAGGGAGTATTCTAATTTCACTCTTTTACATATAGCTGTCCAGTTTTCCCAGCACCACTTATTGAAGAGGCTGTCTTTTCTCCATTATATATTCTTGTCTCCTTTATCAAAAATAAGGTGACCATATGAGTGTGGGTTTATCTCTGGGCTTTCTATCCTGTTCCATTGATCTATATTTCTGTTTTTGTGCCAGTACAATTCTGTCCTGATTACTGTAGCTTTGTAGTATAGTCTGAAGTCAGGGAGCCTGACTCCTCCAGCTCCGTTTTTCTTTCTCAAGATTGTTTTGGCTATTTGCGGTCTTTTGTGTTTCCATACAAATTGTGAAATTTTTTGTTCTAGTTCTGTGAAAAATGCCATTGGTAGTTTCATAGGGATTGCACTGAATCTGTAGATTGCCGTGGGTAGTAGAGTCATTTTCACGATGTTGATTCTTCCAATCCAAGAACATGGTATATCTCTCCATCTGCTTGTATCATCATTAATTTCCTTCATCAGTGTCTTACAGCTTTCTGCATACAGGTCTTTTGTCTCCTTAGGTAGGTTTATACCTAGGTATTTTATTCTTTTTGTTGCAATGGTAAATGGGAGTGTTTTCTTTATTTCTCTTTCAGATATTTTATCATTAGGGAATAGGAATACAAGAGATTTCTGTGCATTAATTTTGTATCCTGTTACTTTACCAAATTCATTGATTAGCTCTAGTAGTTTTCTGGTAACATCTTTAGGATTCTCTGTGTATAGTAACATGTCGTCTGCAAACAGTGACAGTTTTACTTCTTCTTTTCCGATTTGGATTCCTTTTATTTCTTTTTCTTCTCTGAATGCTGTGGCTAAAACTTCCAAAACTATGTTGAATAATAGTGGTGAGAGGGGCAACCTTGTCTTGCTCCTGATCTTAGAGGGAATGGTTTCAGTTATTCACCATTGAGAATGATGTTGGCTGTGGGTTTGTCATATACAGCCTTTATTATGTTGAGGTAGGCTCCCTCTATGCCCACTTTCTGGAGAGTTTTTCTCATAAATGGGTGTTGAAATTTATCAAAAGCTTTTTCTGCATCTATTGAGATGATCACATGGTTTTTATTCTTCAGTTTGTTAATATGGTGTGTCACATTGATTGATTTGCATATATTGAGAATCCTTGCATTCCTGGGATAAACCCCATTTGGTCATGGTGTATGATCATTTTCATGTGCTGTGGGATTCTGTTTGCTAGTATTTTGTTGAGGATTTTTGCATCTATGTTCATCAGTGATATTGGCCTGTAGTTTTCTTTCTTTGTGACATCTTTGGTTTTGGTATCAGGGTGATGGTGACCTTGTAGAAAGAGTTTGGGAGTGTTCCTCCCTCTGCTATATTTTGGAAGAGTTTGAGAAGGATAGGTGTTAACTCTTTTCTAAATATTTGATAGAATTTGCCTGTGAAGCCATCTGGTCCTGGGCTTTTGTTTTTTCGAAGATTTTTAATCACAGTTTCAATTTCAGTGCTTGTGATTGGTCTGTTCATATTTTCTATTTCTTCCTGGTTCAGTCTTGGAAGGTTGTGCTTTTCTAAGAATTTGTCCATTTCTTCCAGGTTGTCCATTTTATTGGCATAGAGTTGCTTGTAGTAATCTCTCATGATCCTTTGTATTTCCGCAGTGTCAGTTTGTTACTTTTCCTCTTTTCATTTCTGATTCTATTGATTTGAGTCTTCTCCCTTTTTTTCTTGATGAGTCTGGCTAATGGTTTATCAATTTTGTTTATCTTCTCAAAGACCTAGCTTTCAGTTTTATTGATCTTTGCTATCATTTCCTTCATTTCTTTTACATTTATTTATGATCTGATCTTTATAATTTCTTTCCTTCTGCTATTTTTCGGATTTTTTTGTTCTTCTCTCTCTAACTGCTTTAGGTGTAAGGTTAGGATGTTTATTTGAGATTTTTCTTATTTCTTGGGGTAGCATTGTATTGCTGTAAACTTCCCTCTTAGAACTGCTTTTGCTGCATCCCATAGGTTATAGGTCATCATGTTTTCATTGCCATTTGTTTCTAGGTACTTTTTGATTTCCTCTTTGATTTCTTCAGTGATCTCTTGGTTATTTAGTAGTGTATTGTTTAGCCTCCATGTGTTTGTATTTTTTACAGATTTCTTCTGTAATATCTACAGGATATCTAATCTGACAGCCTTGTGGTCAGAAAAGATACTTGATAGGATTTCAGTTTTCTTAAATTTACCAAGGCTTGACTTATGACCCAAGATATGACCTATCCTGGAGAATGTTTCATGAGCACTTGAGAAGAAAGTGTATTCTGGTGTTTTCGGATGGAATGTCCTATAAATATCAATTAAGTGCATCTTGTTTAATGTGTCATTTAAAACTTGTGTTTCCTTATTTATTTCCATTTTAGATGATCTGTACATTGGTTAAAGTTGGCTGTTAAAGTCCCCTATTATGTTTTTTTACTGTCGATTTCCCGTTTTATGGCTGTTAGTATTTGCCTTATGTATTGAGGTGCTCCTGTGTTGGGTGCATAAATATTTACAATTGTTATATCTTCTTCTTGGATCGATCCCTTGATCATTATGTAGTGTCCTTCTTTGTCTCTTTTAATAGTCTTTATTCTAAAGTTTATATTGTCTGATATGAGAATTGCTGCTCCAGCTTTCTTTTGATTTCCTTTTGCATGGAATAACTTTTTCCATCCCCTTACTTCCCTAGGTCTGAAGTGGGTTTCTTTTAGACAGCATATATATGGGTCTTGCTTTTGTATCCATTCAGCCAGTCTACGTCTTTTGCTTGGAGCATTTAATCCATTCACATTTAAGGTAAATATTGATGTATATGTTCCTATTACCATTTTCTTAATTGTTATGGTTTTGTTATTATAGGTCTTTTCCTTCTCTTGTGTTTCCCGCCTAGAGAAGTTCCCTTAGCATCTGTTGTAAAGCTGGTTTGGTGGTGCTGAATTCTCTTAGTTTTTGCTTATCTGTAAAGGTTTTAATTTCTCCATCGAATATGAATGAGATACTTGCCAGGTAGAGTCATCTTGGTTGTAGGTTTTCCCCTTTCATCAGTTTAAATATGTCCTGCCATACCCTTCTGGCTTGCAGAGTTTCTGCTGAAAGATCAGATGTTAATCTTATTGGGATTCCCTTATGTTATTTTTCCCTTGCTGCTTTTAATATTTTTTCTTTATATTTAATTTTTGATGGTTTAATTAATATGTGTCATGGTATGTTTCTCCTTGGATTTATCCTGTATGGGACTCTCTGTGCTTCCTGGACTTGATTAACTATTTCCTTTCCTTTATTAGGGAAGTTTTCACCTATAATCTGTTGAAATATTTTATCAGTCCCTTTCTTTTTCTTTTCTTCTTCTGGGACCCCTGTAATTCGAATTTTTGTGCATTTAATATTTTCCCAGAAGTCTCTGAGACTGTCCACAATTCTTTTCATTGTTTTTTCTTTATTCTGCTCTGCAATAGTTATTTCCACTATTTTATCTTCCAGGTCACTTATCCGTTCTTCTGCCTCAGTTATTCTGCTATTGATTCCTTCTAGAGAATTTTAAATTTCATTTACTGTGTTGTTCATCATTGTTTGTTTGCTCTTTAGTTCTTCTACGTCTTTGTTAAACGTTTTTTCTATTTTCTCCATTCTATATCCAAGATTTTGGATCATCTTTACAATCATTAGTCTGAATTCTTTTTCACTTAGACTGCCTATTTCCTCTTCTTTTGTTTGGTCTGGTGGGTTTTTACCTTGTTCCTTCATCTGCTGTGTATTTCTCTGTCTTCTCATTTTGTTTAACTTACTGTGTTTGGGGTCTTCTTTTTGCAGGCTGCAGTTTCGTAGTTCCTATTGTTTTTGGTGCCTGTCCCCATTGGGTAAGGTTGGTTCAGTGGGTTGTGTGGGCTTCCTCATGGAGGGGACTGGTGCCTGTGTTCCAGTGGATAAGGCTGGATCTTGTCTTTCTGAGGGGCAAGACCACATCCGGTGGTGTGTCTTGGGGTGTCTGTGAACTTAGTATGATTTTAGGCAGCCTCTCTTCTAGTGGGTGGGGTTGTGTTCCTGTCTTGTTAGTTGTTTGGCATGGGGTGTCTAGCACTGTAGCTTGCTGGTCATTGCGTGGAGCTGTGTCTTAGCATTAAGACTGAGATCTCTGGGAGAGCTCTTGCCAATTGATATTACATGGGGCTGGCAGGTCTCTGGTGGAGCACTGTCCTGAACCCGGCTCTCCCACCTCAGGTGCTAAGACATGACACTCAGCCAGAGCACCAAGACCCTGTCAGCCACACAGCTCAGAAGGAAAGGGAGAAAAAAATAAAGAAAAAAAAGATAAAATAAAATAAAGTTATTAAAATAAAAAAATTTTAAATGTATTATTAAAATAAAAAATTTTAAAGTAATAAAAAAAGAAAGTAGAGAGCAACCAAACCAATAAAATTATCAACCCATGATAACAATCGCTAAAAACTATACTAAAAATAAAAGAAAAAAAGAGGACAGACAGAACCTTAGGCCAAATGGTAAAAACAATCCTATTGACAAAATCACACAAAGAAGCATACACGTACACACTCACAAAAAAGAGAAAAAGGAAAAATATATATATATTTAAAAAAGGAAGAGAGCAACCAAATCAATAAACAAATCTACCAATGATAAAACTCTAAATACTAAATTAAGATAAACGTAAAACCAGAAACAAATTAGATGCAGAAAGCAAACCCCAAGTCTACAGTTGCTCCCAAAGTCCACTGCCTCAATTTTGGGATCATGTGTTGTCTACTCAGGTATTCCAGAGATGTAGCACACATCAAGTTGATTGTGAAGATTTAATCCTCTGCTCCTGAGGCTGCACAGAGAAATTTCCCTTTCTCTTCTTTATTCGCACAGCTCCTGGGGTTCAGCTTTGGATTTGGCTCCACCTCTGCATGTATGTCGCCCTCTGGCATCTGTTCTTCGCCCAGACAGCAGTGGGTTAAAGGAGCGGCTGATTACGGGGTTCTGGTTCACTCAAGCTGGTGCGGAGGAAGAGTACAGAGTACAGGGCAAACCTGTGGGCGGCAGAGGCCGGCGTGACGTTGCACTAGCCTGAGGTGCGCCGTGCGTTCTCCTGGGGAAGTTGTCCCTGGATCACAGGACCCTGTCAGTGGTGGGCTGCACAGGCTCCCGGGAGGGGAGGTGTGGAGAGTGGCCTGTGCTTGCACACAGGCGTCTTGGTGGCTGAAGCAGCAGCCTTAGCATTTCATGCCCATATCTGGTGTCCACGCTGATAGCTGAGGCTCAAGTCCATTTCTGGAGCTCGTTTAGGAGATGCTCTGAATCTCCTCTCCTCACGCACCCCAAAACAATGGTCTCTTGCTTCTTACGCAATTCCAGACTTTTTCCTGGACTCCCTCCTGGCTAGCTGTGGCGCACTAGCCCCCTTCAGGCTGTGTTCACGCAGCCAACCCCAGTCCTCTCCCTGGGATCTGACCTCCGAAGCCCGAGCTTCAGCTCCCAGCCCCCACCCGCCCCGACAGGTGAGTGGACAAGCCTTTCAGGCTGGTGAGTGCTGGTCGGCACCCATCCTCTGTGCAGGAATCTCTTCACTGTGCCCTCTGCACCCCTGTTGCTGTGCTCTCCTCTGTGGCTCCAAAGCTTCCCCCCACCCCAGCCCACACCCCATCTCCACCAGTCAAGGGGCTTCCTAGTGTGTGGTAACTTTTCCTCCTTCACAGCTCCCTCTCAGAGGTGCAGGTCCCATCCCTATTCTTTTGTCTCTGTTTTTTCTTTTTCATTGCCCCTCTGCTTCTCATACATCCCAGTATATCCCCTTCCCATTCCTTTATGTAATATTCCTGCCTTCAGTCTTGTTTTGAAAGGACTGGCATTGTCCTTGCTTCATAATAGTGGTTTGCAGAGTTACTATAGACAGTGGAATACTTTTGGCAAAATAAATTTTCTATGCAACTCCAATATTTTAAACACATAAACAGAGATCTCTGAGTCTGTCCTTTCCACAGACTTTCTCTAGCTTCTGGACCCACCCTGGAATCTAAGGAACACAGTTGATCTAAATCCTCAATCAGTGGCTTCCCTGGTGGTGCAGTGGTTAAGAATCCACCTGCCAATGCAGGGGACACGGGTTCAAGCCCTGGTCTGGGAAGATCCCACATGCCGCGGAGCAACTAAGCTCATGCGCCACAACTACTGAGCCTGCGCTCTAGAGCCCAAGAGCCACAACTACTGAGCCCACATGCCACAACTACTGAAGTCTGTGTGCCTAGAGCCCGTGCTCTGCAACACAAGAAGCCACCACAATGAGAAGCCTGCACAGCACAATGAAGAGTAGTCCCCGCTCACTGCAACTAGAGAAAGCCTGCGTGCAGCAACGAAGATCCAATGCAACCAAAACTAAATAAAATAAATAAATTTAAATAAATTAATTAATTAAAAAGAAAAAAACACCTAGTCAGCACCAATTTTTGCCTCTGAGGCAGAGACTGCAAATTACCATCCTAGTATCCCTTTCCCTTTCTTTCTTAGTAACAGAATTCTAAAAAGGGTGGGAATGAAATCAATTAAAATATGACATTTCCCAGCCTGTCTTGCCGCTACATAAAGCCAGTACTGATTAAAGTCTGGCCAATGATATGTAAATAGGAGTGTTGTATGAGATTCCCAAGAAGACTCCTTAAAACTGGGAGCTATGCTTTTCTATTCTGTTTTTCCTCCTTCCTGCTTTCTCAAATATGGGCATGATGGCTGAAACTTCAGCAGCCATATTGGACCATTAGGTTACTTTGATGTTGGAGGCTATGCTCTAGAGATGGTGAGAAAAAAATGATATATAGAGCCTGTATCTGAATGACTTCATGGTGTTGCCATACCAGTTTTTCATTTCCTATCTCTGGACTTCTTTTATGTGAGATAATAAGCTCTGTGTGTCTAATGTAATGTTGCCTATTTTTTTCTATAATTTGCAGCTATATCAAGTCCTAACTGATACAGAACTTGTCTGTAGTTAACTTTTCCAGCAAAAAATTTCACTATGGGTCTCCTTTTATGTACTATGTTTGGCAAGGAAAAATTATGAAGAACTAATATAAGAGCATACAGCCATTATGGTATATATTATATGGATCAAATTTGGAATAATAATAATAGCTGGAATTTACTGAGTGCTTACTGTGTGCTAGGCTGTCTGCTAAGCACTTGTGCATACATTATTTCATTTGCTTCTCCAGTCAACCACATGAAGTAGGTGATATAACGGATAGTTTTCAGATGAAGAAATCAAGGCTGAGAGGAGTTCACAACTTAGTTTCACAGCTAGTTCATTGCAGAGCAGAGATTTGAGGCTATATCTGCTTTCTATAACAAATGAAAGGGGACCTTTAAGTCTAAGCAAAGTAAGTGGGTCAATAAAAGGGTCTTCTGAAATACTTTATAATAAGGACAATTTAAGCAGAGTATGTTCTGACTTACGTTCTCTTTCGTGATCTAAACTTGAGGTGAGGCAGCTCTGGAATCAGGCCAGCTTGGTACAAATTCTTGCTCTACCTCCTTTTAGAAGTGTGATCTTGAGCAAAATTCTTTAACTTCTCTGAGCCTCAGGCTGTCTTTCACAGTAAAGTGTGGATTAATGAACTAAGGCATGTGTAGTTTACAAAGCAATGCCTGCATGTGATAGGTAAACTAGCCTCAATTTTGTTACACAGGGCAGGTTCAAATGAGAGGAATGAGGTAAGAGGTAATTCACTTATTTTCAGAGGGATTTGAGAATATTTCCTGGGAGATCTGGCACAGAACATATAAATGTTTATGGTGTATGCACGCATACTAATTATGTGAAGTTGAACAAGGTACCTCTCTTTATTCTCAGTTTTCTCACCTGTAAAGTGGGAATTACAATTTCTTTTATGCAGGGTCATTGGAAAAAAGAAACAATTGGCTGTGGAATGTTACACAGTGGTAATGATTAATATTAGACTTAGTCTTCACTAACCCCTGCCACTTCTTAATTTTTCCAAATGAAGTGACAAACTACCTATCCCACTTATTTTTCTTATTTCAAGCTGTTACTAGGATTTCTTTCATATTGTGGAAATTGATACCAACAGTTATGATTCAGAAATGCTAACCCTAATGAAGGTAAAGAATCAGAATTGGATGATAGAGAAAAATGTATGGCAAGCCCACAGAATGATAATTTTTATAGGAAACATGGTAATTTCTAAAATCATAAAACCCATTAGGAGACTATATCTGTGTGTCAAAAAACACAATCAACAGAATGAAAAGGTGACTTATGGAATAAGAGAAATGCAAGTCATATATCTGACAAAAGATTAATATCCAGAATATATAAAGAGCTCCTACAATGTAACAATAAAAATAACCTGATAAAAATATGAGCAAAGGTCTTAAATAGATATTTCTCCAAAGATATACAAATGGCTAACAAGCTATGAAAAGATGCTCAATGTCACTAATCATTAGAGAAATGGAAATCAAAACCACCATGAGATATCACTGCATACCCATTAAGATGGCTACTATCAAAAATATAGGAAATAACAAGTGTTGAGAAACATATGGAGAAACTGCAAACTTTGTGCCCTGTTGGTAGGAATAGTAAACGGTAGAACTACTATATGATTCTGCAATTTCATTTCTGGATATATAACCAAAAAATTGAAAGTAGAGTCTCAAAAAGACATTTGTACACCCATGTTCATAGCAGCAATATTCACAATAGCTAAAAGGTGGAAGCAACCCAAGTGTCCATCAACAGATGAATGGATAATCAAAATTTGGTATACATACATATATGTATATATATATATATATAATGGAATATATATATATATGTCTATAATGGAATATTATTCAGCCTTAAAAAGGAAAGAAATTCTGACACACACTACAACGTGGATGAACCTTGAGGACATTATGCTAAGTGAAATAAGTCACATAAAGGCAAGTACTGTATGATTCCACTCATATCGGGTATCTAGAGTAGCCAAATTTATAAAAACAGAAAGAAGAATGGTAGGTTCCAGGGGCTTGGGGGAAGAGAAAATGAGAGTGGTTGTTCAATGGGTATAGAGTTTAGTTTTGCAAGACAAAAACATTCTGGGGATTGTTGCACAATATGAATATACTTAACACTACTGAACTGTACACTTAAAATGGCTATAAGGTAGCAAATTTTACGTTATGTGCATTTTACTACAGTTGAAAAAAAACATTAGGCAAATAGCAATAGGAAGAAGTATAAAAGAGATAGAACGGAAGAGTGAGCAGGTGATAGGAGTACAGCAACATTATGTGGGCATCAGAAACACATTTAACAACCACTTCCATAAAAGTTGTGGTCCAAGTTAAATTGGCCTGCTTTTGAATGCTCTCATCTAAATGGAATGCTGGCAGGGTGAAAATACTACGTAATCAGGGATAAACGGGAACTATGTCTGGCTGGAAGCAAAAGGTCCACTGGGGCATGTCAGAGGCTGGTGTTGGAACTGGCCTCATTTAACAAACTCATTAATGACCTAGAAGAAAACGGAAATAGCCACTACTAATGAAATTTGCAAAGATATGTTGGCAATGTCCTGGACTTGGCTGTAACAGCATAAGTATAGCTGGGATAGAGAGAGATTTTCCACTAGGTAGTTAATTGGATTAAACCAATGACTTCCTGGGATAAGAATACTTGCTCATTTCCAACTCTTTTATCTAGAGCAGAAAATAAATTCTGAAATGTGATGCAGTTCATAAAATCATACTTGATAGAGGCGTATGGAAGAATAGTGCTTTCCCAGAGCACAATTCTGCCTTTGTCCCTTATCTCTAGGTAGAAGACAATGGAATCTATTTATTAAAAAGATATAAGAAAGGAGAAGGTGAGAGAGGCAGAGGAGATACAGTGTTTCTTCCATGAAGGAAAGCCTGGGCAAGACACCCATTAAACCTTAATGTACAGGCTCGGAAGTTTGGCACAAATTTTGTCACCCTCTTCCCCTGCTTAAAGCCTGTCAGTGGTCTTCCAGGGCACTTGAGAGAAGTGTAAAATCTTTGACCAGGCCCTGAACGATCGGTCCCCCCTCCCCATCCAGGCTCAGCTTGCACAACCGCCCTTCTCACCCATGTAATGGTCATCAGCTCTTCTGCCTGCCCAGCAGCAGTCTGCCAACAGCACCACTATTTTCCTTGGCAGATTCACCCCTTCCCACTCTGAGTCACCATTTGATCCCCAGCTATTGTGCTTGGTTCAGAGGTGGACAGAGGACACAAGCTGTGCCAATCTGATTCCAGTCTAGGACTTCTAGAACCACAATCACTGAAGAGAAGCTCTCCCGATGAGGTTGGCTGCCTATGGGGTCCCTCAGATGAAGGTGCTGTTGGCATTTTGAGCAAGACAGCTCTTTGTTATGCAGAACCAGCATTAGCCTTTAGCATTTCTGCTTCTGCGCCCAAACCTCCAGTTATACCCCTCTGAATCATTGTGACAACAACAAAATGACACACCTGGGTACCACCCATGGTTGAGAACTATAAGACATAGAACTTTTTGCCATGAGATGGAAATCTAAGAATGAAGCAATTTGCCTGAGACATTCGGGTCTTCAGTTTATGTCACTTCCTTTTCATATCTCTCCCATCTACCCTGTCATGACACTACTTATTATGTATACTACTGAACCAATTTGCAAATAGATGCCTAGTTGTGTGGTTGTTTGTTTCATATCTGTTTTCTCCCACTAGACTGTAAGTTACATGAAGAAATGGGCTATTTTGGTTTCCAAAGACTGACATTCAATAAACATTTGTAGAGAAAAGGAGACAGGGAGAAAGGAAGGTTGCTTGGAAACTAGTAACACGTTTTAGTGACAAGCATCTCAAGCCAACCCACAAAAGCCTGTTTAAGAATCAAAATGTCATCTCCTATACTGTTTTTATGAGAGAAGAGGAAGAGCTGGGGTTGATCGTAGGGCCCCAGGAGCCCATCTGCCTCTCCATAAAACCAGTTCTAGGAATTCCCTTGGCTCCCAAGGGGACAGGTCCCACTTCAGAAGAGCAGGAGTTGAAAGATGGAGGTGGAGGGTAAGAGTCTGGTAGCAGTTTCATTAGCCTTTACCCCTCCCTTCCCTCGTTCCAGCCTTGGCAGTGATGTCAGGGGCTCCAGCAGCAGGGAGAAGGGGTGGGGTTCAGAGAAGGATCACTTGTACCATGTTGGAAATCAGAGACCCGTCTTCTAAAATCCTCCCTTGTTGGGAATATATGCTGTTTTGTGGTTATCCAACACTATGTTCCCCTTCCTAACACACTCCTGTCCCCTAAAGGAAATTACTCTCCTCTTTGTGGGTAGCCTTGGTGGGATGGGAAATCCAGATGCCTGGCTCTTGCTTTGGAAGTCAATAGATCAAATCCTTCCTGCCATGACTGTCATATAGAAGCACAGCTAATAGGCTCTCTCCCAAGACTTTAAATATTTAGTGAACAATTTAAAAATATTAGAGGACGTTCACCCAGTAATGTAACCCTCATCATAGTGTTCCTACTGCTTGATTAGCTCCTGGCCCTCAACGGATGCCTTGCCTCCTGCCCATTTCCAGCCCTAATTCTCTAGACTTTTCTCAATTCTTGGACTCTCTCAATATCGTTCCAATAAAATCTCCTTTGTCTAAATTACCAGAGTCAGAAACTATGTGTGCAATGCAAGAGTCTAGATGAACTTCCGGAGGCCTGATCAAGTCATTCATTGCAGTTTCACATTTGCATTCATGCATTCCAAATGTAGCTAAGGAAAGTCCATTATGCCCCATACACTATGCCAAGTGTTAGGTGTACAAAAACAAATAGGATTCAGGCCCAGGCCTAAGAGGACACATTCTGCTTGAAGAGGCAGAGAATTAGGTCAGAAATTGAAATTGAATTGGTGTAACCTGTTGCGAGAGTCCTCGGAAGATAATGATCTGAACTCCTTCCCTCCCTCAGGCACACCTTCAATCTCTCTGCCTCTCCCACTTCTAATGACTTCTGAGGCCTCTGGATAGCAGGTTCGAGTGAAGGTTTGGGTACTGTGAGTCTCTGCTGAGAGACTCTGTGCAAACTTTCTCCACAATGGACCGAACAGGAGCACAGGAGGCCAGAGTTCAAGAGCTTCAGAGTCGGGTCATAAACAGTCGATCACAGTAAGAGCTGGAACCTGGTGGAAGTTGCCTGGGTTTTCAGGCCCTAAGAGACTAAGAAGGATAGGACTAGTAGACTGAGTCCTCTCTGCTCCAGAGATTAGGAAAGCATGCGAAAACTAGGGAGCAAGGAGGCTTCTTCCAGGGCTCTGTAATCTGCCAGCTTCTACACACCACCCTAGGCCACAGTGAAAAGGACAGCTTTGACTTCCACCACTCCTGGGACTGCTGCCACATTAGGAGCTTATACAAGCAGATCCGAGTCTCAGGGGGCTGAAGTGTCTCTCACCTGGCTGTCTGGGAGAAAATATCCATCAGAAGACACTGAACATATGTACAGTAAAACAGAGCTGCTGAAGAAGAATGCCAACATTTTTAATATAAAAATAATGAGTACTTGAGGAGACACACACGCAACACACAAAACAACAACAAGATAGTCTTCTGGAGTCTAAAAAAAAAAAGATTTCAACTAAGATATTCAGGAAAGAAATCAAAATAGAGTGGTCATTGTTGAGACCCAAATTAGTGGCCTGGATGGTCAAATTATAAGAAGTATCTCAAAGCATGAAGGAAAAATATAAAGAGATGGAAACCATGAAGGAAAATATAAGAGCCATGGAGAATATATCCAGAAAACCCAATATGTGAATCATGGGTGCTCCAGAAGGAGAAAAAGGAGAGTTATGATAAATAAGACTGTTTGAGTTCTGCTAGGACTGTAGAGTGAAGGGATACATGAAGAAATATTTTGGTAATATTCCAAACTTTGGGTGAAAAGAAAAGCCTGCCAAGCATTCAAATAAAAAGAAAACTAATCAGAATGGCATCAGATTTCTTTACTGCAACCACAGAAGTTGAAAAAACAGTAAAATAACATCCAAAGACACTGTGAGATTGCAACCAAGATTCTACACACAATCAAGATTATTCACTTATTAGAATGAAAGGAAAATGCATGGGAACACACCAGCAATTAGAGAGTATATCACCCCTATAGTTCATCTTAGGAAAAGAATCTAGGGAATACATCTACATGCAAAAGAATGAAGCTGGATGCCTACTTAACACCACACAAAAAATTAACTCAAAATGGATCAATAATAGCTAAAACTATGAAACTCCTAGAAGAAAACATAGGAGTAAATCTTCATGACCTTGGGTGAAGCAATGATTACTTAGATATGTCACTGAAATCACAAGCAACAAATGAAAGTAAAGAAATATTGGACTTCATCAAAATTAAAAATGTTTGTGTTTCAAATGACACCATCAAGAAAGTGAAAAGACAACTCATGTAGTGGAAGGAAGTATTCACAATTCATATATCTAATAAAAGACTTGTATCCAGAGTATAAAAAGAACACTTTTCAATTCAATATTTAAACGGTAGACAACTCAATTTAAAAATAGGCAAAGGATCTGAATAGACATTTCTCCAAAGAAGATATACAAGTGGCCAATAAGTACGTGAAAAGAAGTTCAACATCATTAACCATTAGCTAAATGCAAATCAAAGCCACAATGAGATATCATTTCACAACCACTAGAATGGCTATAATTAAAAAAATCGATTTTAAAACATTTTTTTAAAAATCAGATAATAATGATTGTTAGGGAGGATAGGGGAAAATTGGATCCTTATACACGGCTAGTAGGAATGTAAAATGGCATAGCCCCTAAGGAAAATAGTTTGGCAGTTCCGCAAAATGTTAAACATCGTTACCATATGATCTAGCAATTCCACTCCTAGTTATATACTCAAGAGAAATGGAAACATTTGTCCACACAAAATCCTATACACAACTGGTCCTGGTCTTTTGTTTGTTGGAAGATTTTTAATCACAATCTCAATCTCAGTGCTTGTGATTGGTCTGTTCATATTTTCTATTTCTTCCTGGTTCAGTCGTGTAAGGTTGTGCTTTTCTAAGAATTTGTCCATTTCTTCCAGGTTGTCCATTTTATTGGCATATAGTTGCTTGTAGTTAACTCTCATGATCCTTTGTATTTCTATAGTGTCAGTTGTTACTTTTCCTTTACCATTTCTAATTCTATTGATTTGAGTCTTCTCCCTCTTTTACTTGATGAGTCTGGCTAATGGGTTATCAATTTTGTTTATCTTCTCAAAGAACCAGCTTTTAGTTTTATTGATCTTTGCTATCGTTTCCTTCATTTCTTTTTTATTTATTTCTGATCTGATCTTTATGATTTCTTTCCTTCTGATAACTTTGGGAGTATTTTGTTCTTCTTTCTCTAATTTCTTTAGGAGTAAACTTAGGTTGTTTATTTGAGATGTTTCTTGTTTCTTGAGGTAGGACTGTATTGCTATAAACTTCCTTCTTAGAATGGCTTTTGCTGCATCCCATAGGTTTCGAGTCATTGTGTTTTCATTGTCATTTGTTTTCAGGTATTTTTTGATTTCCACTTTGATTTCTTCAGTGATCTCTTGGTTATTAAGTAGTGTATTGCTAAGCCTCCATGAGTTTGTATTTTTTACAGATTTTTTTCCTGTAATTGATATCTAGTCTCACAGCGTTGTGTTGGAAAAGATACTTGATAGGATTTCAATTTTCTTAAATTTACCAAGGCTTGTTTTGAGACGCAAGATATGATCTATCCTGGAGAATGTTCCATGACCACTTGAGAAGAAAGTGTATTCTATTGTTTTGGGATGGAATGTCCTATAAATATCAATTAAGTCCATCTTGTTTAATGTATCATTTAAAGCTTGTGTTTCCTTATTTATTTTCATTTTGGATGATCTGTCCATTGGTGAAAGCGGGGTGTTAAAGTCCCCTACTATGACTGTGTTAGTGTTGATTTCCCCTTTTATGGCTGTTAGCACTTGCCTTATGTATTGAGGTGTTCCTATGTGGGGTGCATAAATATTTACAACTGTTATATCTTCTTCTTGGATTGATCCCTTGCTCATTATGTAGTGTCCTTCATTGCCTCTTCTAATAGCCTTTTTTTTTAAGTCTATTTTGTCTGATATGAGAATTGCTACTCCAGCTTTCTTTTGATTTCCACTGGCATGGAATATCTTTTTCCATACCCGCATTTTCAGTCTGTATGTGTCCCTATGTCTGAAGTGGGTCTCTTGTAGACATCATATATATGGGTCTTGTTTTTGTATCCATTCAGCCAGTCTATGTCTTTTGGTTGGGGCATTTAATCCATTTATATTTAAGGTAATTATGATAGGCATGCTCCTATTACCATTTTGTTAATTGTTTTGGGTTTGTTATTGTAGGTCTTTTCCTTCTCTTCTGTTTCCTGCCTGGAGAAGTTCCCATAGCATTTGTTGTAAAGCTAGTTTGGTGGTGTTGAATTCTCTTAGTTTTTGCTTGTCTGTAAAGGTTTTAATTTATCCATTGAAAACCCCAGGACCAGATGGCTTTACAGGTGAATTCTATGAAACATTTAGAAAAGAACTAACACCCATCTTTCTCAAACTCTTCCAAAATATAGCAGAGGGAGGAAGACTCCCAAACTCATTCTACAAGGTCACCATCACCCTGATATCAAAACCAGACAAAGATGTCACAAAGAAAGAAAACTACAGGCCAATATCACGAATGAATATAGATGCAAAAATCCTCAACAAAATACTAGCAAACAGAATACAACAGCACATTAAAAGGATCATACACCATGATCAAGTGGGGTTTATCCCAGGAGTACAAGGATTCTTTAATATATGCAAATCAATCAATTTGATACACCATATTAACAAACTGAAGGATAAAAACCATATGATTACCTCAGCAGATGCAGAAAAAGGTTTTGACAAAATTCAACAACATTTTATGATAAAAACCCACCAGAATGTAGGCATAGAGAGAACGTTCCTCAACATAATAAAGGCCATATATGACAAACCCACAGCCAACATCGTCCTCAATGGTGAAAAACTGAAACCATTTCCACTAAGATCAGGAACAAGACAAGGTTGCCCACTCTCACCACTCTTATTCAACATAGTTTTGGAAGTTTTAGCCACAGCAATCAGAGAAGAAAAGGAAATAAAAGGAATCCAAATCGGAAAAGAAGAAGTAAAGCTGTCACTGTTTGCAGATGACATGATACTATACATAGAGAATCCTAAAGATGCTACCAGAAAACTACTAGAGCTAATCAATGAATTTGGTAAAGTAGCAGGATACAAAATTAATGCACAGAAATCTCTGGCATTCCTATATACTAATGATGAAAAATCTGAAAGTGAAATCAAGGAAACACTCCCATTTACCATTGCAACAAAAAGAATAAAATATCTAGGAATAAACCTACCTAAGGAGAAAAAAGACCTGTATGCAGATAACTATAAGACATTGATGAAAGAAATTAAGGATGATACAAACAGATGGAGAGATATACCATGCTCTTGGATTGGAATCAACATTGTGAAAATGACTCTACTACCCAAAGCAATCTACAGATTCAATGCAATCCCTATCAAACTACCACTGGCATTTTTCACAGAACTAGAACAAAAAATTTCACAATTTGTATGGAAACACAAAAGACCCCGAATAGCCAAAGCAATCTTGAGAACGAAAAACGGAGCTGGAGGAATCAGGCTCCCTGACTTCAGACTATACTACAAAGCAACAGTAATCAAGACAGTATGGTACTGGCACAAAAACAGAAAGATAGATCAATGGAACAGGATAGAAAGCCCAGAGGTAAACTCACACACGTATGGTCACCTTATTTTTGATAAAGGAGACAAGAATACACAAAGGAGAAAAGACAGTCTCTTCAATAAGTGGTGCTGGGAATACTGAACAGCTACATGTAAAACAATGAAATTAGAACATCCCTAACAACATAAACAAAAGTATACTCAAAATGGATTAAAGACTTAAATGTAAGGCCAGACACTATAAAACTCTTAGAGGAAAACATAGGCAGAACACTCTATGACATAAATCACAGCAAGATCCTTTTTGATCCACCTCCTAGAGAAAGGGAAATAAAAACAAAAACAAACATAAACAAGTGGGACCTAATGAAACTTAAAAGCTTTTTCACAGCAAAGGAAACCATAAACAAGATGAAATGACAACCCTCAGGATGGGAGGAAAATATTTGCAAATAAAGCAACTGACAAAGGATGAATCTCCAAAATATACAAGCAGCTCATGCAGCTCAATATCAAAAAAAAACCAAACAACC
>NW_020175052.1:442974-498884 GCF_003031525.2 Neophocaena asiaeorientalis asiaeorientalis
ATCAAACTCTTAGAGGAAAACATAGGCAGAACACTCTATGACATAAATCACAGCCAGATCCCTTTTGCCCCACCTCCTAGAGAAATGGAAATAAAAACAAAAATAAACAAATGGGACCTAATGAGACTTAAAAACTTTTGCACAGCGAAGGAAACCATAAACAAGACGAAAAGGCAACCCTCATAATGGGAGAAAATATTTGCAAAGGAAGCAACTGACAAAGGATTAATCTCCAAAATTTGCAAGCATCTCATGCAGCTCAACATCAAAATAACAAACAACCCAATCCAAAAATAGGCAGAAGACCTAAATAGACATTTCTCCAAAGAAGATATACAGATTGCCAACAAACACATGAAAGAATGCTCAACATCACTAATCATTAGAGAAATGCAAATCAAAACTACAATGAGGTATCACCTCACACCAGTCAGAATGGCCATCATCAAAAAATCTACAAATAATAAATGCTGGAGAGGGTGTGGAGAAAAGGGAACCCTCTTGCACTGTTGGTGGGAATGTAAATTGATACAGCCACTATGGAGAACAGCATGGAGGTTCCTTTAAAAACTAAAAATAGAACTACCATACGACCCAGCAATCCCACTACTGGGCATATACCCTGAGAAAACCGTAATTCAAAAAGAGTCATGTACCACAATGTTCACTGCAGCTCTATTTACAATAGCCAGGACATGGAAGCAACCTAAATGTCCATCAACAGATGAATGGATAAAGAAGATGTGGCACTTCTATACAATGGAATATTACTCAGCCATAAAAAGAAACAAAATTGAGTTATTTGTAGTGAGGTGAATGGACCTAGAGTCTGTCATACAGAGTGAAGTAAATCAGAAAGAGGAAAACAAATACCGTATGCTAACACATATATCTAGAATCTAAAAAAAGAAGAAAAATGGTTATAATAAACCTAGGGGCAGGACAAGAATAAAGACGCAGGCGTGGAGAATGGACTTGAGGACACGTGGAATGGGAAGGGTACACTGGACGAAGTGAGAGGGTGGCATGGACATATATACACTACCAGATGTAAAATAGATAGCTTGTGGGAAGCAGCCACATAGCACAGGGAGATCAGCTCCGTGCTTTCTGACCATCTAGAGCGGTGGGATAGGGAGGGTGTGAGGGAGACACAAGAGGGAGGAGATATGGGGATATGTGTATGTGTAGAGCTGATTCACTTTGTTATAAAGCAGAAACACACCAATGTAAAGCAGTTATACTCCAATAAAGATGCTAAAAACAATCCTATACACAAATATTCATAGCAGCATTATTCATAATCAAAACATGGATACAACTCAGATATCCATCAACTAATGGATGCGTAAAACTATAGCATATCCATACAATAAAATAAAATTCTATTTGACAATTTAAAAAATGAAGTATTGATACATTCTATAACATGGAAGAGCCTTAAGAACATTGTGTTAAGTGAAAGAAGCCAGTCACAAAAGAGCACATATTATATTATTATACTCACATGGAATGTTCAAATAGGAAAATTTATAGTCTGAAAATATGTCAGTTGTTGCCTGGGGATGGTGAGAGTGGGAGGGATGGGAATGGGCATGAGTGCTGTGGGCAAGGAGTTTGGAGTAGGGAGTGTCTCTGGGGTGTGGTGAAAATGTTCTAAAGTTACATCGTAGAGATAGTTGCATGATTGAATATACTAAAAACCATGAAAATGTACCCTTAGATGAAATATATCTCATTAAATATGTTTAAATTAGTATTTTCAATTGCACAAGCCACATTAAAAAAATAATCTAGAGGGGACTCTAAGCAACAACAAATGAACTAGAACCTATACTTTTGAGAGGAAGGAGGAAAACAAGGGAAAAGACAGTGAACAATGAGCTGAGCAATAATATGTGAATAACTGAAGCTAAATGAATAATAATGAACAGCCTGATATGAAATATATGTGTTTTAAAAGGTCTCTTTCCAAAAAAAAACTGTCTAAACTAAAAGTACTTAAAAACCTGGAAGGAGCAAAACCCAGCAGTTGAGGGAAAGAAGGGGAAGAAAAAGCTTTCCAGAGTTCTCATCTTATTATAACGGAGTGAAGCTGGGGATGAACTGTCTTAGAAGGCCAAAACGTGCATTTTGGTGGAGGAAGCAGTATACTGTTTTCAAACAATGTAAGAAACATATTTGTCTGATGATTAATGTAGAGAAAATGAATTAAACATTAGTAAAAGGGAAAGCAAAGTAGAACTTTCAAATTAACAAGGGAAGTGGAGTGGGGAATGGAATAAAGAGCAGCTTGAACAAACCTGCCAATATAAGAAGAGAAATAACAATGTAAAATAACACTTTATGTCCCCAAAATGGATTTGATGTTTTCTCATGGTTACACTGGGGTTACAGGTTTTTGGAAAGAACACCACAAAAGTGAAATATCCTTTCTGTCACATCATATCAAGTGACAGATGACACCCACATAACATTACTGGTGAAGGGAGTATTTACCAGGTTTCTCTGCTGTAAAATGATCATTACTCTTTCCCTACTCGATTTTTCGGAAGCCAGTCAAGAACTCTCCAACCTTCAAGGGCGGGGGCCGGGGTGGAGGGGGGAGACTTAAGCTCCACCTACTGGAGTGGGAGTATCTACATTTTGGGGTTTTTTTTTTTTTTGGAATACTGGAGTGAGGCTTTGTCTCTTCTCCCTCATATAAAATAAATTTTTTAAAAGCATAAATATGAATGAAATAAAGTCAAATCTATCAGTCATTCCAATTAATGTGAAATGACTGAATTCCCATTAAAAAGCAGAGAATGTTCAATGCTGGGGTGGGAAGTGGATAACAGTAGTCATATACTGTTCACCATAAATATGTTTAAAACAAAGTGAAGATACAAATTAATTAATTAAAGGAATGAGCACCAAACAACTAATTTTTAAAGGTAGGAGCTAACATCAAACAAGGTAGAATTTAAATTTAAAAGTATTAAACAGGAACAAAGGAATATTATGTATTGAGACAAGGCATACAATATAATTTAGGAAGAAAAAATGAGTCATAAATCTGTGTGCTTAAAGCAATTACAGCAGCTGAACACTTAAGGAAAATACTATTAGAGATGTAAGGAGAATTTAATAAAATTTCAAATATAGTGAGAGACTTCATTATACCTCTTTCATATTTAGACAGATCCAGTAGACAAAAACAAACAAGGAGATTGAGGAAATGAAAAATAAAATTATAGATATATTTAGAGCTCAAATCCAATAAACAAAAACCACTCATTTTTTTCTTATGTCCCTGGAATATTTATAAAATCAATCATGCGTTTGTCCACAAAGAATGTATTATTTGAAAAAATTTAAGGATTAAATTAACAGGATTTAACAGTCTATAATTTTTCAGCCAATAAAAAAGAAATGAATAATGATAAAGTAATCAAAAGAAAATCTTAACTTTTAAAAATTAGAAATAACTTCCTGACTAATATAGTATGTATGTGGTATATATTAGTCAGGTTTTTCTCTAGAGAAACAGAATTAAAAACAGGGACTCAAACAAATACATGTACACCATATGTTTTTTCTTTTTTAAACATTTATTTTATTGAAGTACAGTTGATTTACAATATTGTGTTAATTTCTGCTGTAGAGCAAAGTGATTCAGTTCAGTGATTCCCTGTGCTATACAGTAGGACCTTTTTGTTTATCCATTCTGTATATAACACTTTGCATCTGCTATCCCAAACTCCCACTGCATCCCTCCTCCACCCAATCTTGGCAATCACAAGTCTGTTCTCTTTGTCTGTGAGTCTGTTTCTGTTTCATAGTAAGTTCATTTGTGTCATATTTTAGATTCCGCATATAAGGGATATCACATGGTATTTGTATTGTACACCATATTCAAAGTAGCACTATTCATAGTAGCCAAAAGGTGGAAACAGCCCTAATGTCCATCAGCAGATGAACGGATAAACAAAAATGTTATCTGGCCACCAAAAGGAGTAAAGAACTGATATGTGCTACAACATGGATGAATCTTGAAAACACTATGCTAAGCAAAAGAAGCCAGCCACAAAAATCACATATTGTATGATTCAATTTATATAAAATGTCCAGAATAGTTAAATCTATAGAAGCAGCAAGTAAATTAGTAGTTGTCTAAAGATGGAGGGCTAGGGAGTAATGAGAAGTGATTGTCATTGGGTATTAAGTTTCTTCGTGGGATGATAAAAATGTTCTAAACTTTGTTGTGGTGATGATTGCATAACTCTTAAATATTCTAAAAACCACTGAATTGTTTTCCTCAGAAATACAATTCCCAGTACATAAGAATATACATTTGAGGATGTTTATTGCATCATTATTCATACTAACACCATAATTATTATAATCAGAATTACAGTTAAGGCTACAGACATAAAGTGACTGTTCATCCCTAGGAGAGTGTTTAGGTGAATATTGTACATTCATAGTATGAAATATGATACAGCCATTACAAAGCAGGAATTCATTCCCTAACAATTGCCTTTAAAGAATTTCCATGAATTTTTATGAGAAAGACAAATTGCATAACTGTGTATATAACGTGATCACATTTTTATAATATAAAAATGGCACAGGGATATCGGCTCAGTGCTTTGTGACCTCCTGGAGGGGTGGGATAGGGAGGGTGGGAGGGAGGGAGACGCAAGAGGGAAGAGATATGGGAACATATGTATATGTATAACTGATTCACTTTGTTATAAAGCAGAAACTAACACACCATTGTAAAGCAATTATACCCCAATAAAGATGTTAAAAAAAAATTAAAATATGCTAACCAAATAGTTTGTCATTTAAATGTGCAGAAAAAATTTTGATAGAAAGAATGATGGCAAAACGAAGCATTTCTGAAGTAAAGGTTGGTCACTGAGAAAAAAAAAAAAACTAAAATTTTAATAAAAAGATTCAAATACCTGCTTCCTATGCATACATGTGTATATATGTACACACACACACACACACACATACACACACGCAAATGCTGTACATGATCATCAAAGCATAAAGAGAAGTATGGAAGAATGCCCTAGGAGTGGGTGAGTCATTGGAGTTGTGGGGGAAATGATACTGGATGGGTTTTCCAATCAGATCCTGAAGTCAGCTACGTGTCTGACACCTGAGCTTAAAAACTGAAAATTTTAAAGATACTGAAATTTAGGATCTGTATAATTTATATGTTAGCTTCACAGGACACAGTCTCCATCACTCAGTAGTTATGTTAGCACAACTTATCTCGGGCACATTACATAAACTCTCTGTGCCTCAGTTTCCTCAGCTGAAAGAGATAATAATAGTACCTACTTCAGAGAGTGGTTGTAAGGATTGAGAAAGTTAATATGTATAAAACATTCAAATTGTGTTTGCTGTTATTACTTTCTACATGGCTGGTTCTTTCTGCAAATTTTGTGCAAAACCACAGCTGGTCTTGTTCAGTAAGTAAACAGATGGTTATTTTTCTTCTCATTGGCTCTTCTTTCTCTTCTTCCCACCTTTTATCCATAATGGAAGGAATTATGCTCCTGGATTGTTCTGTGGCTACTCTGAAGTCATGGCAACACTGAACTGAGAAGTAGGCCAAGCACAGGGCAAGGCCAAGTGGTAATATAAATGAACTTAGCCGATTAGAAATATGGACAGCACATAATAAAATGAGATTTACCTTGGGAGAAAAATGCAAACTAGTTTATCTAAGAAGAAATAGTTCAATACATATTCAACGTGGAAGGGAAGAAGTGTGTATCTCAGGGAGAGAGAGATAATGAACAGAGAGAGGAAAGGGCGCTGACAGAAATATGGCCAGAGTGTCACTGTTCTACATAGCATGACCCCAGGAAAAGGAGATAACTCCTCATGGGATGCCCACTGATAAATATCTTCTCATCCTATGGACTGATTATTTTTTGCTTGATTTAGATTTTCCAACACTAATAGAGGCCAGTGGTCAAGTGGCTGATGTAATCGTGCACCAAAAATATTTTTGTCAGTTGCATTAGTCATTATTTTGGCAGTTTTAATAACCAAATTAGAACAATCACAGACAGTCTGAACCACTGCTGGGCACTGTGCCCTCACGACAAGCACAAATACCAAATCTACTACAAAGGGAGGTCTCAGTCACACTGCATAGACACAGCTTTGGTCTCCAAAGCTATTGCTGAAAAACATATTCCAGCCCAGAGCTGGTGGCGGGTGCTGAGGGATCAGTGTCATGGCTGCATCTCTAAACTGAATGCTGCTAGAGCCTGCCATGACAAGCACAAATACCAAATCTACTACAAAGGGAGGGAGGTCTCAGTCACACTGCATAGACACAGCTTTGGTCTCCAAAGCTATTGCTGAAAAACATATTCCAGCCCAGAGCTGGTGGCGGGTGCTGAGGGATCAGTGTCATGGCTGCATCTCTAAACTGAATGCTGCTAGAGCCTGCCTTTCCCCTCCTGTGGGTCAGGTTACCTCAGGAGGCTTTGTGTCTGTAGACAAGAGCGATGGACTCCTCTTAATTAAGAACTAAGGCTTTTAGTTTGAACATGATCAATAAAGACACAGTCTTACTTGAAATCCCTCCCCATCTTAATTGGCTTTAAACTAACATCAACGGAGAAAACAAAGACAGCCAGAGTATAATTAGCTCAAGGAATGTGGCTGTGAGGACGAGGAAAGCAGTAGATCCAGCAGAGGCTGTGAAACCTTTACCACATTCCCCCCAGGATGCAGAACCCCAGGTGAGGAAAATCATCAGCCTGGGAGGGACCGTTATAAGTCAGAAGGGTGACTTCTTGCTTCATGACCATGACAGAAAAAAATCTTCGAGAACTGGCTTTACCCTCCAAAGCAGATCATTATGTTCTCTCAGTTCTCCCTTCAAATAATCTCAAGGATCTGTCCCCAGTTTTTCAACACCACTGATTATCCCTTAGTTCAAATCCCCTCTATACAGGCTCCCAAACTAATCTCCCTGCCTCTCTGTCTCGAAGCCCTCCACCTCCCCCAACTTAGCTTGTCCTTCGAACGATGAAATGTGTGTAGCCCAGGTGATCTACTTAAAGCACAAATGTGACCATGTCAGTCCCTCAAGCCCCAATTTAAAAATACCCAGTTAATTTATTCAACAAAGCTTTAATGTGCACAGATGGGTCCCAGGCACTGTGCTAGGCACTGAGAATATGATGATTGAAAAAAAACCAAAGAAGCCCCATCCTCGTGAAGCTTGGAATCTAATGGTGAAAAAGACAGCCAAACAATTACACAAGAAGGCATGGTTAAGTTCTATGAAGAAGAGGGGGCTCTATCAGAGGCTCAATCTAACCTGGGATATCTGGAGACTTTCCTGAAGAAGCAACTTGTGAACAGAGATCTAAAAGATAACAACCAATGTCTTTTCTTTTCTTTTTTTTTTTTTTGCGGTACGCGGGCCTCTCACTGTTGTGGGCTCTCCCGTTGTGGAGCACAGGCTCTGGATGTGCAGGCTCAGCGGCCATGGATCACGGGCCCAGCCGCTCCGCGGCATGTGGGATCTTCCCGGAAGGGGGCACGAACCCGTGTCCCCTGCATCGGCAGGCAGACTCCCAACCACTGCACCACCAGGGAAGCCCACAACTAATGTCTTTTGAAGTGAAATAATAGACTGGACTATAGTTCAGTAGAAGAGAAAAGAAGAGAAGAAAACAGAATAGGAAATAGATCTGAATGTATCACAGGTAGCAAGGGTTAGTATCATTTCATGAAATGTTTGTACTGGGTTGAATATAAAATGTATTTCTTACTGTGAGCTGTGAACTAGACAGTGGGGGAAGTAAGGAGGATGGAAGCACATCCCAGAAAAGGAACAGCCTCTGCAAAGGCTCAGTGGTGAGAGAAAGCATGGGGTGTTTAGCCTCATTTTTAAGATGGGAAAGAACCCACTCATCATCCATTCAGCAAATGCTTATTTAGTTCTCTTTTAAAACAGTACATTCAATGGGAGTCACAAAGGAAGAGCCAGAAGGGGTTCCCTGTCTTAATGAGTTTATATGTCATCAGGAGAGATAGACTGGTATGTAAATAAATATCAGGCTAAATTTGGTTTAAAACTGCAGGAAAAATCGAATGTTACGAGAAGAGAGAGTGTGAAGAAATTGCTTTTACCTAGGAAAGATCTCAGAGAGCTTTATGAAAGAGGAGGCTTTTTCTCAAGGTCTGGGAGGACAGGTAGGAATTCAATAAGTGAAAATGCAGAGGGAGGAGGGGACACAGAGGTGTAAACATTCCAGGATGAAGAACAGTGGTAATAAAGGCATGGAAAAGTAGAGGGCATGTTTGGGGAATGGTGAATTGGGCCAGAGCAATGAGCCTAGAAGTAGAGACAGAGTCATCGAAAGAAAGACATGAGATGGTAGACGGAGGTTATATTGTGCAGGGCCTTTCCCACCTAGTTAAAGAATTTGGACTTTGCTTTGCAGGCAAAAAAGAACCAATAAAAGTTGCCCGTCAGGGGAGTAACCTACTTGTTGCTGTGTATTAGCAAGATTCCTCTGGCAGCAACACACAGTAGAACAGATTAGTGGAAGTGGCAGTGGGGAAAACCACTGGGAGGAAATTGCAAATCTCCACATTACATTGACTCGGACCTCAACCATGGCTGGAGCAGTGGGGATGCAAGGGAAGGTGCACATGGGTAGGCACACCAGCCCAGTGTAGGTTGGGAACTCTGGGGGACACCAGCTTCTCACAAGGACCAGAATGCTGTCTCAGCATCCAACTGTCATAACTCAGACAAGTCCTCTAGGCTTCTCTGCATTGGTTATTCCCTCTGTGAATTGGGGAATATAACTCTGGCCTCTGATACAATCAACAGACCTGGGGAAAATAAAATGCATTCAACCACGTAAAGCGTTTACAGCTCACTGTAGTAAAGGTGTCCTAAAGCTACAACGATCTTAGCAGCCCCAAAGAAAGCCAATTGTTTTAGAGTAATGGGATTAACAGGTGGTATTTTTCAGTCCTTACAACCTTCTTATTGTTGAGCTGCCTCAATTTCTTTTTTAAGAAAACTTTTCCTTTTTTGAGAATGAAAACTAAAAGACCTGACGGTTATCATAGAATAAAATGAATATCAAAGCAGGAAGGTTTCTGTAACTAATGATATCATTAACACACCTTCAAAGTCATACCATCTATCCCCAGATGGTACTACACACCAGTAAAGGATATTGTCAAAATCTGCTGATTTTCTATATCTCTATGCATCCCCTATATTCTTGATTGACTAAAATCTATTAGATCATAATCTCTGTTAGGTAAATAGAGATCTTGTTCACCTGACACATCTTTATCGCCTAGCACAAGCAGACACCCATCACTGAATGAATGAATGAACTCCAGGGTCTCCCCCAGTGAATAAGTGCATTCTCCTACCAGCAAGATATCACAGAATTATTTTAATCAGACCTCTCCAACAACATAAGGGAAATATTTGTACAGTGGACCCAAGCACATTTTTTCTAGGGGGGATAATATATTTTTTAATGTATATGTATTTCTAAAATTCTGAATTTTATTTCCTGAAGACTGACTTCTTTCTGCCTCATTCTCATTTGTCTTAAGGATCTGTGCATAAATGACATGCTGAGGCAGAAAGGTGTTGTGATCCGCAGCATCATTCAGGTCAAGACTCTAGGTTATAAGTGACAAAAATCTATTCAAACTGGTTCAAATGGTGGAAAAACATGGGTCCAGGCTTGTCTTCAGGCATGACTAAATCCACATCTTCAAACAAGGCCAGCAGGAGTTTGTCTCTCTCCATCTCTTGCCTCTCCTTTCCTCTTTGTTGGCTGCATTCTTGGCTGAACTCTCCTTGGTTAGTGGCAAAGAGACCAGAAACTCTAAGCTTAAAGTTTTACCAATCTAAAAATTCAAGAGGAAAAGGGAGCTGTTCTTTCCCAATAGTTTCTGCTAAAGTCCCAGGGTTGCCTCTCATTGGCTCAGCTTGTGTCACATGCCCATCCCTAAACTAATCGCTGGACTTCTGTGTGAGGCCAGCCCTGGAGCAAAGGAAGTGAGATCAGCTCTACTTGAACCATGGAGAATATAAGCAGAGAAGGAGTGGGAGGAAGGGTAGGTTCCCAAAAGAAAATCAGGTGCTACTAACAAAAAGGGTAAACGGATACTGGAAAGACTAGACTGGCAGATGTGATCGTCTCCATCTGTCTAGAAGGAGGTTGAATAGGGCCATCGGATGGGCTGGCAGAAGGAAAGTGATTAAGCCTTTTGCCACTATTGATGCTATGCATGTGCTTAATGATAACAGATGAGGTTCAGTGCCAGTGAGCAGAAAAGGAGCCAGCAGGTTGGAAGTGGAAGCCAAGCAGCAATCCATTTTTCAGCCTAAGAGTTCCCCCCAGTCTATTTTAGTACATGAAATGCCCAAACTGACTCAGGCACTTTTCAGGTTGCAAAACTTGTGTTCGTGCTCAGCAGATATATTTGAAACTGTTTTACGACCAACAGTTAAACAGGAGGAAATTAAGAGAGAAAAATCAAGGATACAGCTTCATGCATAAAACTCAGCCATATAATTAACAGACCCCATATTAATCACACATCAGTTAGGTCTCAGTGATTCGTCGGCAGAAATAAGCCAATCCTGATAGGCGAAGATCATTGATGCCAATATAACTGAAAGACTTAAAAGTAGGGACCCTATCATTAATGAATCAAGTAATTATCTGTGTTACTTGTGCCATATTTGGTAAATAGGTTTTTTAGTGTTTCTCCCCCTTCAGCTCCAGCTCTTTATCACAGCAACATGCCTTTATCTAGACATTCCAGTGGAAGATGAGATGTGTTTTCAATAATAATAAAAATGATGCTTGTATTTGTTCATCTCTTTGTACTTTATAAAATGGCTCACTAGAGTCTTCCAGCAGCCTTTGCAGATAAGCAGGACAAATATTATTCTCCCAAGTAACTGCTGACTTTCTGGCTTGGACTCAGGCTTGAAAAATGCCAACAGAATCCCATTCTCTTGCAGGCAGAGTAAGACTTCTCCTCATTCTGATGGTGGAGCTTATGGAGCATTGGTTTTGGGGTAAGGCCTAGAACTGAATCACCCTTAGTACCTACAGTCCCTGAGGACACAAGTCAGCCCTACACAACTACAAAGGCATTAAATATACTGTACTTGGGCTTGAATGGAACAATAATTCTATAAAGAGGAGAGAAAAGCAATCAAACAGAAGACATGAATTCACAAGATAATAAAAAAAGTGCTTTACTGATGATCCCACTTGTACTGTGGTTAGGAATTCTTCAGGAAATGCAGTATCCCATTAGTCCTCAGTCTCTGTAGATCAGAAGTACTAGCAACTCTAGGGTTTTGTGAAATCTTACAAGAAAGAGACAAGGTCCTGCACTGCTGAGAGACCTCATGTCTTTCAGATGAATCTTTCTCATGGCTCATAAAATAGTAACTGTATTCAGGAAGTGGTTTTTTTGTTTTAATAAGAAAAATATTGGTTCTTTGAATTAATGCTGGTTAGCTCTTTGCATGACTCTGAGGCCCATTCTTGGAACTATTATACTACCTCTAAAAATGATAATTACAAAAATGCAGCTGAATTTACTCTCTAAAGCATTCACTTATCCATTCATTCAGTCTATAAACTTTCAAGGACACAGTGCCAAGTCCTACAGTGGTGCAGAGGATGTAAAGATAAAAAATTATAGTCCCTGAACTAGACTAGGCTAGACATGAAAGTCAACCATTCCAGTAGCAGTAGTAGCAACAAATAATACCAGACGTTTTGGGGCACTTACCATAGTCCAGGCACTGTGCCAAGTGCCTTCTTTGTATTATTTCTTTTAATCTTTCCCACAGTCAATGAGGTAGGTATTATTATTAATGCCATTTTACAGATGAGTAAACTGAGGCTCCAGGTGGTTAAGTAAATTGCCCAAACTCACATGGCCAGTGAGAGGTGGAGTTGAGAGCCGAGCTCAGGCAGTCTGACCCCACAACACATACTCTTAGCTTGGCAACTCATACTCTGTATGAATGCACTAGTCATGGCATGGATAAAGTTCAGTGATAGCACAAGGGAAGAAGAAGTACTATATCCATGAAGGAGTTAGTTAAGTATCACAGGAGAGAGAGGATCTGCGCTGAGACCTAATGGATTTGTAACATTTTTCCAGACTGAATAGCTTGCAAAGAGCATTCCAAGTAAAGGGAACAGCATGGCCCAAGCACAAAGGTGGGAAGAGAAGCCTGGTACGTTCTGTGATGTAGAACTAGATCCAAGTGGCTTGGGCATTGAGCAAAGGTTGGGGAGGAATGGGAGGCAAGGCCAGTGAGGAAGGCGGGATCTGAATACCATGCCTTAATTATATAAGGTGTCTATGTGATTGTCTTCAGTTTTTTTTGTTTTTTTTTTTGCGGTACGCGGGCCTCTCACTGCTGAGGCCTATCCCGTTGCGGAGCACAGGCTCCGGACGCGCAGGCTCAGCGGCCATGCCTCACGGGCCCAGCCGCTCCGCGGCACGTGGGATCCTCCCGGACCGGGGCATGAACCCGTGTCCCCTGTATCGGCAGGTGGACTCTCAACCACTACGCCACCAGGGAAGCCCTGTCTTCAGTTTTGAAACAAATCTGTCACTTAATTTTGCCTGGCAATTCATAGCACTCTGTCTGATTAACATCAGAGTGAACTTGACCTTAGTTTGCTGGGGTCTAGTCTCCTTGGTGAACAGGCTAATTTTACTGTTACTGTTTAATGTCAAAGTTCTCTTCATATAAAGACTTTAATATCATGTTTGTTTTGGTTTTGTTTTCAATCCTAAGGGAGGTTTTATATGTTACAAATTATCTATGGAATCTAAGCTAATCAGTTTAGATTTACAAATTTGAATTCATCAAGTTGTATCCTTACTCCACATAATCGCAAATGTGTATGAATATAATTAATTTTAAAAGACTACAGTCCAATATTCCAAGAGTTGCCTCTAAATCCTGGAAAATTTTTCTATACTTTCTAAATTTTCCATAATGAGAATGTTTCACTTTTAGGAGTACAGAAAGAAATTTTTCTAAAGTGAAGACGAGATATTTTAAAAATCAATGTAATCTGCACACATAGTTCAAAAGTCAAATTTTCCCAAAGGACTAACAGTGAAAACAATACCCTGTTCTTCACCCCCACCCTCAGTCTTAACCCCCCAAAGTCAACCCACTAACTCTCTAATTTGTTTATTCTGTAGTTACGCCCTAATACTGTAGTTCTTCTGTGGTACTATACCATACGTGAATCTATATACTATGTCTGAATTTGTCCATTTTAGACATTCAGCTTGCTGCTATAAGATTTAGCTCACTTATATCACCTCCCATGTGCCTTCCCCAACTTCCCAATGTAATTATAACACACATTTGTTTCTCTACTGTTTGCTTACCTTTGAAATTTTAGGTAATAAACATACACCATCATTTCTTATTACACCAAATACAGTCTGTTTCTTAACATCCCCATGGGTACAATAAGAACACTGGTGCTCCTAGCCTTATCTTTAGCTCTGCTATCTCCCTTTTTCGCCATTCCAATCTCAGAGCATTCCAGGTGATAACTTTTACATTTGGTTCTGTAATTTAAATCTTCCATGCTTTCTCTATCATTTCATTTAAAAAAAAAAATTTTAACATCTTTATTGGGGTATAATTGCTTTACAATGGTGTGTTAGTTTCTGCTGTATAACAAAGTGAATCAGCTGTCAGCTCATTTTAAAATCTGAAAACTAATAACAGCATTTACATTATTATGGCTGTGTAAGCATTATTCATGGAGGAGTAAAGTAGTATTCTGTGAGTTTACTGTTTTTCTTATACTTGTTATCGTTTCTTCTGATTCTCATACTATTTTAAAATTTTCCATTACATCAGGTACTCTACAAAGTCTCCTTTTGTCCCAGGAGAACTCTTTCCCAGGGCTCTCTGTCCTCCTGCTTCAACCTCAGTTGTATGTTCTCCAGGTGCCATGGACAGTGTGGCTGATTCCCCAGATCCATCCCATTGCCGATGATTAGACTGAGGAGACAGTCACATTCTCAGTGAGGATGTTCCCAGACACCTTCCCTAAAATTCCATCATCCTACAGCATTTCCTGTTCCCTCCTCTGCTTTACTGATCACACCAGCACATATCAACTTACAGCATAGTTGCTTATCATCTCTTCACCTGAATGGAAGCTCCATGAAGGCAGGCAGCTTTGTCTTTTATTTTCTCCTTTATCCCCAGTGATGAAAACAGTGCCTGTCACACAACAGGCACTGAATGAAGGAATCAAAACTACTCCATCACCCTTGCCAGAGACTCTTCTGGCAATGGGCAGCCCCCATAGGCCAGTTTTGGGCCAATGAGACGTGAGGAGAAACTTGTCAGAAAAGAAAAGCCAGTCCCTCTCCTGCTAGATATGAACATAGAAGCATTTGCTTGGGTTGCTTCTGGCAGCCATATATGATCAGGAGGAAAAGCAGCTTTAGGATGAATGTAATACCAGGGATGACAGGGCAGAAAGATGGTAAAAGCCTGGATCTTTGAACCATGAAATCAATCTGGGAGTCCTCCCTATCTTAGGTTTTTGTTTAAGCCAATTTGAGTTGGATTTTCCATTACCTGCAGTCAAAGAATCTCACCAGTTACCTTACTTTTGCTGCATACCTGCCATCTTAGGAGCTCCTTTCACTGCCTTTCTGAACATGAGTCACACTTTTATGTACTCCATGTCTTCCTCTTTGGTTTACTTGCCAATTTTATCGGGATACATACTGGATAACTTTCTGAGAAATTTTTTTCTAGGCCCTAGAATGTCTTAAAATGTTTTCATTTCTCCCTTATACTTCATTGATGAGTTGGGTAGGTATGGGATTCTAGGTTGAAAATCTTAAAATCTATGAATTTTGAAAACATGATTCAATTGCCTTTTACCATCCACTGCTATTGAAGGGGTATTTGGGTGATCTGGTTTTATTTTAGGAAATCAGATTGCCACTCCTAGCAAGTAAAAATACAGAATAGCCAACTAAATTTGCGTTTCAGATAAACAAGGAAATATTTGGAACATACTTATACTAAAAAAATATTTATAGTTTATTTGAACTTCAAATTTAACTAGCTGTCCTATATTTTATAAGTTAACACTACTGGGACACTTTTAGGATATTTTTTTTATCCTTAATGTTCTGAAGTTTCACAGTATTTCTAGTTGTGAGTCTTTTTTAAAAAAAAAACAAAAAACTCTGAGCCCCAAGAAAGAGGGTATGGTTGTTATTGACATGTTTAAATGATGAGTCACCATTGCTTCCAGGCTCTGGCTTTCTGTCACATTGAGTTTGAGGAACTGGAGCAAGAAAAAAAAAAAAAAAGTAAAATGTTTCATCAATGTTAGAGTTTGAAAGAGTTTGTTAGAATTTAGAGAGAGTAATTATCAGAGCAGAAGCATGAGATGACTATAGTCTGCTTCATACAGGGCCCAATTATCTAGCAGAGTTATCTGGTTTCAAACATTGTCACCCAACTGGCATTTCATACAAGTATCAATGAACAATCTTAGGAAAGAACCAAAAGTTCAGGCTGAAAAGCCCTTGCTTTACAAGAGTGAATATTCTGGACACATCCCAAATTTACCACGTAATTGCTCCACTGTGAACATAGCACAGAGATACACTATCTCCAAAGGAGAAAATGATTTGGTTGTGAGATACGTATTTCCTGTGGTTATCTCTGAGTGAACTAGCCAGAAAGTAAGTGAAGAAGCAGAGAGACAAGAAGTAATCACTTCGGAAAGTAGTGGTAAAATCAGGCAAGGTAAAAGCAGGTCAAAGAAATTAGGAGAACTGCACAGTTGAGAGAGAAGAAATTTTTAAAACTGACTTTAGAATCAGTGAACTGGACATGATCTTAGAAATTATCTAGATCAGCCCCTCCTTTTGCAGGTGACAAAGGAGGGGCTGGTGTAGAGAGTGGAAGGGAGTGAGGGACTTGCTAAGAGAGTGGAAGGGACTTGCCCAGAGTCGAGGAACTCTGTAGGAACCTGCAGTCAAAGAATCAAAGAACTAGACCAGTTTCCCTGATTCCCAGTCCAGTCTTTACTCCACTCCATTGCTGCTGTGGTTTGGGACCTATTGCACAACAGCCCTATTTAATCATCTTGACAGCCTCTGAGAATGATAAACTTTCTCTGAAACGATCTGACTCAGCTCAGGGTAGCAGCTTCACCAAATGTCCCATTAAAATGCAGTCAACTCTAGGGGGAGGTTGAAAAAGGAGGCTGCAGGGGGCTTGGAAAATGTTCCTCTGACCAAAAATATTGCCTGCACCCATCTGCCTGTGTGCCTGAAATTAAACCTTGAAAATGTCTGTTGTAATGCAAATGACTGCCTTTAACATTTTGTTTGGATAGAGGCTCCTTAACAAAGAAGGTCTTAATGGTATGTGACACCAGACAAACACTTTGTGATTGGACAGGGGGAGGATGACTAGACAATGGTCTGAAATGTATTAGGGCCCATCAGGTACAAATAGCAGCAGGTACCTACTTTACCATCATCATTTCATATCAGAACAAAGCAACAGATTGCTTTGTGCTCTAATCATTTTCCTGTCATCAGATTTCAATTTGGGTGTCTGATGTCACAGTAAGGTACTTTAGTAGACCTAGTTTCCTTGATTACTTGAATAATTCACATTTTGATTCTGAATATGGGATGTTTTCAGCAGAACAAAATCCCTTTAAATGGCAATTTTTATTTCAGCATTGAGACTTGGTATGCCTGGACTCAAAAATGTATTTCCCACACGTGAAGGTCATTTGCCTTCTTCTCTTTGTGGCCAAAAGTTAAGGAAGATGAAGTTTTAAAGATAGTCATTGGTTTTTGTTAATAAAAAAGGTAATTTTAACCAGAGCTGGTGTAATAGAGTGATAGAGGCCAATGATAGATTGCCATGCCTTGTTAAGAAGCGAATGCAGGTGAAAAGTGGAGAAAATTAATGCAGACAACCTTTTAAGAAGCTTGACTATCACCAAAAAGAGAAAATCTTTTCTTGAAATGTTTGGTTGGATATTGATTGGTTGGTTGATTTTAGAGTTGGGAGACATGAGTATTTCTATTACCTTGGGGGGAGAGAGTCAGGTCCTCAGCTTCTTTATCCACATGTTGCAGAAATGCTAATATAACTGTAAACAAAGAGTATGTCCAAGGTCATCCAGCCAACTGGTCAAAGCATCAGAATGAAAATCTTGGTCCTTCGACAGCTTTCTGTCTTGGACACATGAGGTCTCTCCATTTTGCAACTGTTTTTGCTTTTCAGTGGGTTAGGGGAGGATGTAGGTGGTCATTTCTGTACAAATACACTTGGAAAGAGCTGTAAGGTCCTCTTGGGTGAGGCAGGGATAAGGAAAGCAAATACTTGATTAAGTTAACATTTTCCATTTGCCAGACACCAGAGTAAGCACTTTACCTATAGGAAGTTATTCAACCCTCACAGCAATATACGAAGCAGGTAAAGTTATTATCTTTTCCCAGATAAAGAAATTATGGTAAACTCAAAATGAATTAAAGACCTAAATGTAAAGCCAGACACTATCAAACTCTTAGAGGAAAACATAGGCGAACACTCTATGACATAAATCACAGCAAGATCCTTTTTGACCCACCTCCTAGAGAAAAGAAAATAAAAACAAAAATAAACAAATGAGACCTAATGAAATTAAAATCTTTTGCACAGCGAAGGAAACCATAAACAAGACAAAAAGACAACCCTCAAAACGGGAGAAAATATTTGCAAATGAAACAACTGACAAAGGATTAATCTCCAAAATTTACAAGCAGCTCATGCAGCTCAATATCAAAAACACAAACAACCCAATCCAAAAATGGGCAGAAGACCTAAATAGACATTTCTCCAAAGAAGATATACAGATTGCCAACAAACACATGAAAGAATGCTCGACATCATTAATCATTAGAGAAATGAAAATCAAAACTACAATGAGATATCTCACACCAGTCAGAATGGCCATCATTAAAAAATCTACAAACAATAGATGCTGGAGAGGGTGTGGAGAAAAGGGAACCCTCTTGCACTGCTGGTGGGAATGTAAATGGATACAGTCACTATGGAGAACAGTATGGAGGTTCCTTAAAAACCTAAAAATAGAACTACCATACAACCCAGCAATCCCACTACTGGGCATATACCCTGAGAAAACCATAATTCAAAAAGAGTCATGTACCAAAATGTTCACTGGGGCTCTGTTTACAATAGCCAGGACATGGAAGCAACCTAAGTGTCCAACGACAGATGAATGGATAAAGAAGATGTGGCACATATATACAATGGAATATTACTCAGCCATAAAAAGAAACGAAATTGACTTATTTGTAGTGAGGTGGACGGACCTACAGTCTGTCATACAGAGTGAAGTAAGTCAGAAAGAGAAAAACAAATACCTTATGCTAACACATATATATGGAATCTAAAAAGAAAAAAAAATGGTCATGAAGAACCTAGGGGCAAACCAGGAATAAAGACGCAGACCTACTAGGGAACGGACTTGAGGATATGGGGAGGGGGAAGGGTAAGCTGTGACAAAGTGAGAGAGTGGCATGGACATATATACACTACCAAATGTAAAATAGATAGCTAGTGGGAAGCAGCCACATAGCACAGGGAGATCAGCTCGGTGCTTTGTGACCACCTAGAGGGGTGGGATAGGGAGTGTGGGAGGGAGGGAGACGCAAGAGGGAAGAGATATGGGGACATATGTATATGTATAACTGATTCACTTTGTTTTAAAGCAGAAACTAACACACCATTGTAAAGCAATTATATTCTAATAAAGATGTTAAAAAATAAAAATTAAAAAAAAGAAATAAAAAGAAAAGAAATTATGGCTCAGAGAGATTAAGTAACTTACCCAAGATCACACCAGCAAAAGCCAAATTAAAGAACTGGTGCTAACCACTAGATTATCCCATCTCTCACAAGAATGTAGAGTAATAGGGATTTAATACCACAGATTAGTTAGTAATATTACTTCACAACCATTTTTCCTAGGCATAGTCATATTTTTGTCCTGTTGTATCTTATTTTACTTTCAGACCCATGCTGTCAGACAACTAAGGCAGAGAACAACATCTCCATTTGAGAATAGGGACATTAAAGCACATTCCCTCACCCTCTCTCTCTCTCATACACACACACCCACGCTCACACACACACATTAAGGAGGGAAGCCCATTAGGAGGGAAGTAACAGAGCCTGGGTAGCTCATTGGCCAAATTTGCTGTAGAGTGGCCAGGACCCTTAAGGGAAGAGATTCAGTCCTCTGAATTCAGTCCTCTGCTCTTTTTAGCCAGTAGCACCTGGTGTCCAGGGTGAAGAAAATAAACCCATTCCATCAAAATGCCAGAATGTAGACCCTCTGAGCTGCTTTATCAGAGGACCAGGTGAGAGGATTCATAAGTAATAACCAAAGAAACTATTTCCAAGTGGAGCAAACTCTTAAAATGATAAATGCTACAGATCTTGACCATTACTAGACTTCTTTCCTCTTCCAAGTGACCTACAGTGAGTCTCTTGGCATCACAGGGCTCTGCGGTGACATGGGAATTTGCACTTAGCTTTAGGAATAAAAGAGTAAACACAAGTTGACCCCACATGACCTTGATACATAACAGACCATTTTAAAAGACAGGATCCATCAGTTACGAAAAGGAGTCACTAGTTTGAAGAAGAAAGGTCAGCCTAGGTATGGTTTGTTGATAATTTGGGTGCAAGGGCTATGTCTTATTCATCTTTGCATCCCCAGCATCCAGCATAATGTCTGGCACATTGTAAGTGCTCAGTAAGTTTTGTTTAATGATTAGTGAACGGTAGCCAGGATACAATGATGGCCATGTCTGCCACTATGCTCCAGTTCTCTAAAACCAATGATTATGTTTATGATTATATTAATAAAATATACTTAGTTGAACAGAGGGACATTGAAATTACATCAAACAACTCTAGCCTGAATTTCCCAGGGAATTGCCTCAACTTTTAACTTACGTGGCTTGTAGCATTCTGGTTTAATGGAAGCAATTCCATTATTAGTGAGTGAATTTCTAGATCAACCCGTAAAATTATTTTATCTGACTACAGAAAAATAATAGCATTCAATAGTATTATAGAACTGTATTCCCAGGACTTCCCTGGTGGTCCAGTGGTTAAGACTCCGCATTCCTCTGGGTTCAATCCCTGGTCAGGGAACTAGATTCCATATGCCACAACTAACAGCCCACATGCTGCAACTAAAAGAGGCTGCATACCACAACGAAGATCCCACACGTGGCAACAAAATCCCTCATGCTACAACTAAGATCCGGCACAGCCAAATAAATAAATATTTTAAAAGAAAAGAAGAAGAATTGTATTCCCATTGTAATCATATTTGCTTGGCAACATTTATTTCAAGCTCCAGTCTAAAATGGCAGAAAGAGACCTCCTGCTGGAGTCCTAACTTCAGATTCGGGGATTCCTTCTTAACTCTCCTACTCTGCTTTACCTTCCATTACCTGTATCCACCTACCCACCCTGATCTGCACCCAAATAAAACCTGCTTCTCCTCCTGTTTCCTGAACCTCAGTGAGTGGCACCATCGTCCACCCACTGATTCACACCTTGGAGTCATCCTCCCTCAGTATGCCCCACACTCCCATAACATACATCTACCTCTAGATACACACATCTAGTAGGCTATCAGGTACCAATGATTCTACCTCTGACACTGCTTTAATTCAGGACATTATCTTTCTGGATGACTTCAAATGTTTCTGGCTTCCAGAATGATGAAAGCTGTAAATGTAGTAAGTCTTCTTGCCAATTCCATGCATATAAAATTTACCTGAATTCATAAGTTAGTATGTGACCTCAGGTGAGGACAACATTGAGGTGATAGATGAGACTCTGAAAGTGGATAAACTCTCAAAAGAAGGGCACAATCATTCTTCAGGACCTTGGAGAGAACCAGCAAATGTAGCGGATAGATAGAACTAGGCAAGTGCTGTCAACACCAGGATTGTAAACAGTGCAAATGCTGGAAAGAAGTCAGGTTAGATGTTCCAGCCACAGGGTGTCTTTCTGATCTTTGAATGCTTCAAGTCCATTCCTATGACGGGCTTTTGCACCAGATGTTTCCCTTGAGTGCAGCCTCTGCCCCCATATCTTTGCATTGCTGTCAGCTTCTCACCATTCAGGTCTCAAACCAAATGACTCTTCAGTAAAGCCTTTCCTCAATCACTCTTATCCCATTTCCCCATTTTACTTTCTTCATAACAATTATCACTATTTGAAACTATGTTATTTATTCATTTGTTTACATGACTGTAGTCTCCCTAGTCTTCACAGAAGGTAAGCTCTGTGGGTGAACAGACCACGTCTATGTGATTAACTGTCATATCTTTAGTGTTTAAAACATATCTGACCCCTAGAAGGCAGTCTATAAATATTTGACGAATGCGCAAATGAAATAAGACAAGTAATGAGAACAGGCAAATAGATTTGAAGTTTAGGAGATTAGTGAGGACCTTGACCTGAGCAGTTGGAGCTAATACTAGACACTTATTATTGGGTTTGGAGAAATAGGATTCAAGATGCCATGTATAGATTTGCGTTAGCATGACCCATGTAGGAACATGCGTCAAACACACTCACTAGGTGGCATGCATGCCAATACTACATTTTAATTTCTAGAAAAATTAATATATTTTGAACTAATAAAAGCAAGATATTCCCTTATTTGGATCTCTGCAAAAGCAACAACTTCATTCATTCACGCCATTCATTTTCTCTAGAAAGGGATTTTGATTTTCTCAGTGACATTAAGTAGAAACTGACCAGGCAAATTAGTGGGTGGGTTGTTTGACCACTCAGAGGTCAGTGAGAAAGAACCGTTGCCCCTGAGCCCTTATTTCCAGGATTCTTAGGAAATGAGAGAGTCCCGTGGCTGGGAGGCTTGGATCTTGCCGTTTGTCTCTGCCAGTGGAGAAGGCACACACCAGGGTGGTAGGGCAGACTACATGCCCAGGATTTGAATCTGATATACACGTTTCATTTGGCCAACACAGAGGTTTTAAATGGTTTTAACTGATCACCAACATTTTAAAAATCAGGAGGCTTCACATAAAGATTTCCAGCCTCTCTTTAAAATACAGAAGTTCTAGAAATATTGGCCCTTGAATTCCCACATGACAAAAGTCACCTGACATGGAGTGCAGCTGCCCCATTTAAATGGGATTTGTAGTCTGAACGCTGCCACACTCCCCAGCACTCTACCTGTGTAACACCAAGCCTGCTTCACTCATTTGCTTTAACTGCATGACCCTTGAAGGCTTTTGAGTTTGAGGTCCCCTAATATGAAATATAAGGATCAGGACTTCCCTGATGGTGCAGTGGTAAAGAATCCGCCTGCCAATGCAGGGGACACGGGTTCGATCCCTGGCCTGGGAAGATCCCACAAGCTGCAGAGCAGCTAAGCCCATAAGCCACAACTACTGAGCCTGCACTCTAGAGCCTGTGAGCCACAACTACTGAAGCCCGTGCACCTAGAGCCTGTGCTCCGCGACAAGAGAAGCCACCAAAATGAGAAGCCCGTGCACCGCAACGAAGAGTAGCCCCTGCTCACCACAACTAGAGAAAGCCCGCTCACAGGAACGAAGACCCAAAGTAGCCAAAAATTAATTAATTAATTAATTTAAAAAAGAAACATAAGGATGAGTCTAAGAATTGGGGACATGGGCATAATTACGAAGATAAGCTATCTATAAGGAATCACAGTGTCCATTTTCCCAAAAGGCAACAAAGCTGTGGTACATTGCTATAGGCATGAAACTTTTATGTATTGTAAAGATATTTATGAGGATATTGACACTACATGGTGTCCCTTAAAAGAGGATCTAAGGGAATTATGTATGTGTGTATGTGCACACACATGCATACAGATATGTGTATAGTAGATACTCGATAAATATGTATTAAATAAATTAATGAGAGGCTCAAGAGCGTTCATCAAAATCCCAAACAGTAATAAATATTATGAACTGCTGCTGTACACCTTACAGCTTATGAACCCACTCTACTTCTCTTTTTTTTCTCTTCTTTTCCCTCAGTTGTAGCCCAAGATTGAGAATCGAGATGTAACTAAAACCCATTAATTAACTGTAAATAGAACTGGCTGATCAAGCATCAGTTAGTCTGTTTGATTGGTCCGATTAGCTCGATGTGGTCTGATAGTGTATTCCTTACTTTAGTGAAGCCAGAACTTCTTGGTTTGGAGATATGGGTTCTGGCCCTGGCTCTGCCACTAACTGGCTGTAGTTTTTTGAATAAGTCACTTGGCTCTCTGGCCAAAGTTTGAACATCCATAAAATTATATGATCTCTGGGGCTTCTCTCTGCTTTACGGTCTCTACTTCTGTGAAAAACAAAGACACATGAGAGGTAAGAGCTAGAAACTCAGAGCCAGCAGAGTCTAGCAAGGAAGGAACAAGAAGAGATTGTTCTCCCCCAATAATTAAGGCAAGGAAGCCTCCAAATGCCTGGGCAGCAATCCATGGAGTGACAAGAGTGGAACGTGAACTCATTAGCAGAATGTTGAGTAAAACTCAGGGAGGAAAAGAGTAACGGGGAGGGAGTCCAACTGTAGACAGAATTCTAAAGAAAAAATGCTGCTAATTAGGTCATTTAGAAACTGAACAACTGAATGTAATTCTTGCTGAAGCACTAAGAAAACAGCCAGGGGATGCATAATAATAACAAGAATATATGCTAAAACACAAAAACAGGATCCTCCCAAGTAACTTTGGGCAATAAGCCCCATGCAAGCTAGTAGATGTCAGGTGGAAAAGAGCACCTGAATCAATGTGCATTTATAAAATATACAGAGGAAGCATGTAGTAAGGGCTCAGAAAATATTTGCTGAATCAAATTCTATTATTAAGATCTCTGGTATCGTTCACCTTTAACGAAAAAATTAAAAATTTCAAAAATCTCAGAGTGATTATTCTTTATTACAAAAGAACTAAGTGCAAGTATATTTTAAATAGAAACCTTTCACCTTTAAGATAAAAAAATTGAAATATTTCCTCTTAAACTTTTTTTCTTCACTAACAAACATATAAATGAGGTAGAGTTCAGAAACAATTTATTTAGTCTTGCATCCACTTCACCTAATGCAGTATCAGGCACAGATGGATAGTTAAATAATTTTCAGTGAATGGATACATGTGTTTTGGTTATCTACTGCTGCATAACAAACCACCCCAATTTAATGGCTTAAAATGACAGTGACTTTATCATTCACAGTTCCAAAATTTGACTAGGCTTAGTGGGAAGTTCTTCTGGTGGTTTCACTTGGATTCTCTGGTTTGCTTGCAGTCAGATGACAGCTTGGCATGGGTTTACCCGGAGGCTCAACTGGGATGCTGGGATGATGTGGCCTCTCTACCTCTCTGTATAGTCTCAAGTCTCTTCTTCTCTATGTAGACTCTACATGTGGTCTTTGAAGCAGGGGAGTCAGACTTCTTACATGGTGGTGGCTTGGGGATCCCCAAAGTACAAAATCAAAAACTGCCAGGGCTTCTTAAGACTTTAGCCCAGAGCTGGTACAGTGTCCTTTCTGCCATTGCCCATTTATTAAAGCAGGTCACAGGGCCAGCCCAGATTCAATGAGTAAGGGAAGCACAGAAGGATACGAACGGGAGGTGTGATTCACTGGGGCATTTTTCGTAGATTAGCCACCCCAGTATGCCCTCACTCTGGGGCCTTAACTTCCAAAGAGGTAGGGAAGAGTCTTAGAGTTATACAGCTACAAACATGGGCCATTTTCATGAAAAAGGAAGAATGACTCAGAGCCAGAGCCCAGAGGATGAAACCAAGAGCTGAGGAAAACCATTCCTAAAAGGTAATATTGTGCCTTAATCAAGGACTACCCTCTGCATCGAGTCAGAGAAATTGGGATGTGTGCCAGGCTGGATTTCAGAATCGCTATAAATCAGCAATTGCTCACGTCTCCCTTTTCCCCTCTTTTTGAACAGGCGAGTCCACTGAGGTTTTTCTGTCTCTTTCACCATCACATATTGGGTGATGGGGGTGGGGGGTGTCTTCACTGGTCTCTGCACCCGAGGAAGTGCATATGAGGGCCTGCCCTCAAGGAGTCTAGCCTGATTTAGTGGATAATATCCTGGACTTTAAACTGATGCTATATTGGGATGAGATTTGCAGGGGTGAGTGTATTTTTCATGTAGCAAGTCCATGAATCATTCAGAGCCAGAGGATGGTAGCTAGCCTCCAAATATGGTTCTCAATGAACCACACCTCCTGTATTCACACCATGTGTAGACCCTTCTCTCACTGAAGCTGGGATTCCCTGAGACTTGATTTCAATAACAGAATATGGCAGAACTGACACTATACCAGCTATGGCCTAAGCTTCATAGGCCTGGCAGCTTCCATATTTTTATTTCTGGAAACCTTGAGCCTCCACATAAGAAATCTGGCTCTCCTTCTGGAAAGACCACATTGAGAGGCCAAATGGAGGGGGAGAGGAGACCACTTAAAGAGGGAAAGAGGCCCAGCTGTCCTAGCATCCCAGCCAAGCCTCCATTTAACTACAACTGCAAAAGAGAACTCAAGAGATACCAGGAGAAGAGCTGCCCTGCTGAGCCCAGTCAACCTACAGAAATATGAAAAATAATAAAATGGTTGTTTTAAGCCACCAAGTTTACAATAGCTTATTAATGCAGCTACAGATAAATAAAACAATACCAACGAATGACTATGGACAAAGTATCCTATTTGAGAGAGTTATAGTTTTACATACTATCCATAAAGTTCTTTTCTCTATTCAAGAAATATTTACTGAATCCCTGCATCAGTCAGCACATCCTTCTCATGTATGGAGGAAAAATGGTGTCTCCTTTATCCCACTCACATGTTATCTCCTGAAGAATCAGGCTTGGATTTAGATTTAGGGAAAAGCATCTTTAATTGAAAGTTGGAATGTTTAGCTGAAAAAATTTTATCTCTTTATTGTTGGCTCCAGCCTTGTCAGGCCTCAGGGGAGGTAGTTTTGATACATTAGCAGCAGGAAACCATTGTAGACTCTTGGGGGAGCAGTGACACAATGAAAGCGGTATATGGGAAGGTTCATTTGGCAGCAGAAAGCAGGGTTAGTGAGGCATGATCTTAGATGCATGTCGACGTGGGTCGAAACCAGGGTAAATGGAAAAGGAGAGAACTTTACTACAGATCTTGGTGAACTATAAAAAACAAAAGAGAACATGTCAAAGATAACCGAGACTGGGAGAATAACGGTGCCATCATCATCATCAAGAACAACAAAAAAAGGAAGACTGTGGGACACTTGGAAAGGGAGACATGCATGGGAAGAACAGATCCATACAGATTTGGATTTAATCATTTGGATAAGGAGACAATTGCCTATTTGATAGGCAGCCAGTGGTTAATTTAAAAACAAAACAAACAAACAAAAAGACTAGAGCAGCAGACTATGGGTGAGAGAGAGAAGGATAAGGATTCAGGAGCCAATGATCTGTTTCCATGCTTGACTCCCCTGAATTCAACATGGCTTTGCCCCACCAGCCAGTGAATGGTATGGTCCAGACCACAGTCAATGTCTAGATCTGAGACCTGGAATTCTGCAGGCCAGTCCAGTCATCCTGCTTCCTATGAAGATCTAATACATCTGGGAGGACCCAGGAAACACAGTGGAGGGTGGAGTGCTAGCAGGGAGAGGATACCAAAGACCAACCTTCTGTGGAGTGGCCAGTGACTAAGCTAGTAACTGTGAACCCAAAGCATATCGTTTTCTGACTTCTTCCTGCTAAATTATCTTCAGAATGGTACGATTTTGTTACTTATTTTTATGGACTGAATGTTTGTGTCTCACCTCGAATTTATTTGTTGAAGTCCTAACTCCAATGTGATGGCATTAGGAGGTAGGGCTTTGGGGAGGTGATTAAGTTTAGATGATGTCATGAAGGTGAATCCACTATGATGGGACTAATGCCCTTATAAGAAGAGGAAGAGACATCAGAGGTTCCTCTCTCTACCATGTGAGGATACACACAGATGGCAGATGGCAACAAGGTAGCCATCTACAAGCCAGGAAGAGAGCCCTTACCAAGAATCAAAGTGGCCAGCACCTTCACCTTGGACTTCCCAGACTCCAGAACTGTGAGAAATAAATGTCTGTTGTCTAAGTCACTCAGTCTGTGGTATTTTTTATAGCAGCCCAAGCTGACTAAGTCACTCATCCTTTAAGTAGATACTATATTCTACACGGAAGTGAACTTCATGAATTCCCAATAAACTCATAATGGTTTAGCATAGTTCAAGCTCCCTTTGGGAGCAGCTTGTGTCTCTAACACCCATGGTACTACATATTCCTGCATTTAAGCCATAAAGCAAAAATAAACAATGCTTGTGAAGGTGATGAAAAATAACTTGTGTTCCTTTAGTACTGCCATTCTACGTGACCACTTGTAGTTTATTTGTGTTTAGAACAGTGAAACAGAGTGACTAGAGTGATCATTTGAAAATATGCTCAAATGAATCTGAAATCCAAATACCTCTCTAACGTACTCTTCAAGTGTGCAGCTGGGCCCTTGTATGTTAGAGGCCAATTCTAGCTACATAATATCACTAAAATCTCAACAGTAATGCAATAATTATTTAGCTCTTAGATAACAATTTTTCTTTTAGGAACAAGTATTTTATTATTACTTGCTGGCACATGACAATAATAAAAAACAGACCAACTTTCAGTTAGTTTTATAATTAAAAAAATTTCTCTACAGAAAACACACCCACTCATTACCTGCACCCAGGGCAGACCATTCCTGTTCCCCTGTCCTTCAGATAGGGCCTGATTCTGAAAAACAATAGCATAGCGATGTGGCACTAAACGGCCTCAGTCCCCAGAGTGAATGGGCACAGACCAGAGTGAAAAGACACAGTTTGGAGTGAAGCCACTTCTGCAAAAATTGCATAATCACGGGACTGTTTGACTATCAGAGAAGCCAAATAACTTGCCCAAGTACCTAGTTAATGAATTGCTGAATGAGACAGACTTCCAGATCTCACCAATCTTCTCTCTTTCCTTGGCACACTGCTGGATCATGTTCCCAGTCCCTTTATAGCTAGGTGGGGTCATGTGACTAGTTCTAGCCTATGGAATGAGGGAGGAAGTGACTTGTGGCATTTCCAGCCCTGGCCTTTAAACCAAGTCTCACCAGCTTCTCCATGTTATTTTTCTTTTCTTGTCTCCTGGCTGGATGCAGAGGATCCAGTGGAGGACTCAGAGAACACACTAGATGGAAGGAGCCTGGGTCCCTGAAACTCTACATGGATATACACGAGTGTAATCAAGCACAAGCTAGCTAGTTGGAGGACGACATACCATATGGAGCAGATGTACGCCATCTCAGCTGAGCCCTCTTAGACTAGCCAGCCCCCAGCCAGCACTGCAGATTATCACAGCTGTATAGGACACCAAATATATTAATATATAGATGGGCTGTAATATAGGAGAGAAATACACCTTTATGGTGTGAAGCCACTGAGATTTTGATGTTATTACAGCTGTTGCTCCACACTGACACAGTGCCATGATTTGAATCAAGGTCAGTTTGACTCCAAAGCCTGTGCTCTCAAAGGGCACAGAGCATGATTGGTAATATATCCCACCTCCTAGCCAAGTTCACCCAAATTACACCAGGCTAGATAGAAAACTGTCCCTAAAATCCCAACACACATGATCTCACCAGTGACACTAGACTCTAGAAGAACCCTTAAGAAAATATCTGTGTCAGTTAAATTTTGCTACATAACAAAACACTTCAAAACCAAATGGCTTACAACAACAACAAAAAGAAAAAGGGAAAGGAAAACATTACTTCAGCTCACAATTTTGAGAGGTTGCAGTTTGGGCCACCTGTGCCTGAGTGGGTTCTTCCAGCCTGGGGCCAGACTCTGCTAATATCAGCTGGGAACTTATACATCTGTGATCAGCTGTGGAGTTGGCTGGCAGCTGGTTAGTCTATGATGGGTCAGCTGGGATGGCTTATCTCTGCTCGTGTGGTGTCTCTTCCTCCAGGAGGCTAGCTTGAGCTTGACTGTTTGGTGGCAGCAGCAGAAGCTGCAAGAGCAGCAAGAGGACCGGCCCCCATGTACAAGCACTTTTCAAGCTGCTCCCTTTGGCCATATCAAGACACATGCCCATGCTAAAAGTCAGTGTGGGAGGGCATTAGCAAATGCCTGGATACAGGTGGTAGGAACAAATTAGGTCATTATTACAACCAATCTACCCCAATATCCAAGGGTCACTGTGTGGAGACCAGAGCATAACACTAGTGTGTTCTAGACTTTAAAGCTCCCCAAATTATTTCTTCCAGTCTCTGACCTCCAAACCTCCAGCAATCCAATGGTAATATAATCTATGGCTTATAACATCAGTTGGCTTTTTTTTTTTTTTTTTTTAGTTTATTGGAAGCCACACTTGGGAGGAAATGACCAATTCATTGCTCCTGTGATTGGTTTGGCAGAACCGTGGAGGCAGAGAGCCTTCTCCATCTGACAGAAGGATGGTTCTGCTGGGTGTGAGAAATCTTCTTCCTGCAAAAAGTGAGTCATGATAAGAATAGAGTGCCAGGGCTTCCCTGGTGGCTCAGTGGTTAAGAATCCGCCTGCCAATGTAGGGGACATGGGTTTCCAGCCCTGGTCCAGGAAGATCCCACATGCTGCGAAGCAACTAAGCCTATGCACCACAATTACTGCGTCTGTGCTCTGCAGCCCATGAGCCACAACTACTGAGACCACGAACCACAACTACTGAGCCTGTGCACCTAGAGCACATGCTCTGCAACAAGAGAAGCCACCGCAATGAGAATCCCACGCACTGCAACGAAGAGAAGCCCCCGCTCGCCACAACTAGAGAAAGCCTGTGCACAGCAATGAAGACTCAACGCAGCCATAAATAAATAAATATATAAATAATGATTCACATAATTAACAAAATAAAGGATTTTAAAAATCATAAAAAAAAAGAATAGGGTGCCAGACCTTCATACTCCTCATGTAGCAAGGGGAATGTGACCAAATCCCTGGTGAGTACACCCCTTTCCCCATGAGGGAAGAGATAAAAGGCTGTCAGGAAGAAGAAAACTGCTATTGGAGCTGTTGCCTAATATGCTCTCTTTTAAAGTTTCCCTTTTGTCTTGATTTCTTTGTTCAAAATCTTCTCTTTGTGGCTTGCTGTTGTTTCTATAAAAATGCCTTTCACTTGGCAACATCTTAGCCAAGAAAAGCAAAATATCTACCAGTAAAGAACACGGCATGTCTGTTATTTCAGTGACTTAAGGCCAGAGCAATAATGAGTTGTTATGAATTAAATTGTGTTCCCTCAAAATTCCTGTGTTAAAGTTTTAACTCCCAGTATCTCAGAATGTGACCTTATTTGGAAATAGGGTCATTGCGATGTAATTAGTTAAGGTGGGGTCATAGTGGACATGCACACAGAGAACATGCAATATGATGATAAAGGCAGAGATTGGGGGTGATGCAGGAGAAGACAAGGAACACCAAAGATTGCCAGCAAACCACCAGAAGCCAGGAGAGAGGCATGGAGCAGACTTCAGAAGGAACCAACCTCACCAACACCTTGATCTTGGACTTCTAGCCTTCAGAACTTTGAGACAAAAAATTTCTGTTGTTTAAGCCATTCAGTTTGTGGTACTTTGTTACGGTAGCCCTAGCAAACTAATACAGGCGTGAACAACCACCCATGTCATGGGCTATTTCAAACTCATATTCTTTTTTAATCCTTGCCCCCAAGACTGTTGGCCCTAGTTCCAGGTGAGAACACTGAGGCCGACCCAGCATGGTCAAAAGCCAGATTCAAATCCAGGTCTCTTGACCCTGTGTATGTGTTTTCCTTTACACGCTGTTTCTGCATAATGGTTGCTGACAAAGGTTGATGGCAAGGCAAAGGTTGGAGCCACAATTCTAAAGGTAGCTACACCCTCGTTGTGCAATAGATTGGTTTCTGAAAGAATCGGTCCTTAATCGATTCCTTACAAACTCAATGATAGTTTAAGTGCTCTCTACCAGTTTCCTATTTAAAGGAGCTCTGTGGGAGGTCCTTTAGTATAGCACAGGGTCTCTTTGGATTGTGAATGATCACCCACATCCATCTAAATTCACTTGCTTTGCAACTGTAATTTGTTTTCTTACGAGAGATTTTTGTGAAAGCAGGCCTGCCTTGAAGTCTGCACCTCTGCCTTGGCTGGCGGGGGCTCAGTAAACGCTGGCTGTTCCCACTGTGGTTAATGATGGCAATGAAGGACGCCCACCAGCAGCACTGCCTTTTAAATACACGTGGTGTCTGGAATGATTTCCTTCCATTTCAAGCCATTTTGAGCATCCTCAACTTAAAAATCATTGCTTGGGTAGAAAGAGGGAAAAACATTTTGTTAAATGCCAACATTTAGCTATTAATTACTCCCTATTAGTGAGCTTTGTGTTCATTACTATTCTAAATACCTAGGTGTTTGTAAATTAGCAGGTGCTTCATTTCCTTTTCTGGGTCTGCCTTTAGGCTGTCTGTGCAGAAAGATTTCCCTTGGGAGATGCACATGGTTCACTGGAGAGGGGACAGCTGTGGCCGGAGTGACTAGAATCTCACTATTTTAATAAGAGCCTCTACTTGGGAATGCATGTTGCCAGTGTTTTTGACTAATTTCAAGATTCATTCCTGGAAGTGCTTTTATTATTAATTAATTTGCTAATTTCACAAGCATCATCTGAGTATCTACTAAGTACCAGGCACTGTCCTTGGCCCTGAAGACGCAGAGATGAAGAAGGCTCTGCCTCTACTCCTCACAGCCTCACCATCTAGTGGTAAGATACACACACGTAGGAGTCAATAAACACAATAATGCGGTAAGTGCTATATTAGAAGGATGGAGAAAGGCATGGAAAAATGGCTGGGAGCACAGAAAAAAAAAGTGCTACACATGGAAATGGCAGAAATCATTTCCCAGAGTTGGTAGCATTCTCACTAAATCTTGAAGGATGAGTAGGAGTATGCCAAATGCATAATGTGACAAAGGACATTTCAAGAAAAGAGAGTAGAGCGCACTGAGATGCAGATTTGAGAACCTGGTGCTTGGAGACTGGTGGGTGGCTAGACGCAGGAGGTGATGAGGGCATGGCAGGAAGTGAATTTAAAATGATTTTCTGGGGCAAGATCACAGAGGAGCTTGGACATTATTCTACAAGAAATAGGGAGCCAGTGACGGGTTTTATCTCGGAAGGAAGGATGACCTGATTAAATTCAGTGGCATGGAAGGTGGCCTGAAATGTGAAGAGGATGGAGACAGGGACTGAACTGGGAGACAAATACAATAGATGGAGGTCTAAGCTAAGGAAACAGCAGTGGAGACGGGAAGGAGGGCAGTAATTTAAGCAATAATAACAAGGTCAAATTCTGAAAGTTTGTCACTGGGAGGTGAGGGAGAAGAAGGGTTTGGGATGACTGCACACTTCAGGCTGTGCATCCAGGTATACTAACGAAAATGGGGGATGCAGGCAGAAGAGCATTCATGTCCATATATTTAGAGTGCAGAAACCGCAAGGAAGCTTTCAGAAGTGAGAAGTATGCTCACTCCTTCAAGGGTAAGTTTGGGACCTACTCGCTCATTCTGACCCAGCAGCTCTTAGGAAGTTGTACCTTGAGTTCTCTTCACATTCACTTAAAAAGGAAGCACTGGCCCTTATCAGCCAACAATGGAGAGTTGTTTTCACTCAGGTTCTCAGTTGCACATAACAGAACCTCCTGCAGCTACCTTACGCAGAAAAATAATTGTTAAAGCATATTGGGTAGCTCAGAAAATCTCTAGGAGGGCCAGAAAGCCAGCCTTGAAGGTGACATGACCAGGGACAACATTTGAACCACACTGAGGTCTCCCTTGGAGATCCCACTGAAGGGAGTGACATAGCACAAAGTTCACACCCCTGACACTGGGCCCTGGAAGACTAAAACTTGCCTCTGCTGCTTCCAACAGCCAAGTGTCCCATAGTCTTCCACACCAGAAAATGGGTTACAGCCCCTGCTTCCTCACTCTACTGTTTTCCTAATCAAAGGTTCCCATCAGCATAACTGATTGGCAGAACTTGGATCTGTGAGTAGACATACCCCAGGTGCAAGGAAGGCTGGAAAATTGAGTGCCTGACTTTCCCCTAGGGGAGACAAGCGTTAACTTTAGAGGGGTACTGTTTTAAGAAGAAGCTCGAATTAAGGGTTTTCTTCCTCCTGGGTTTTGTGAATCACTGCTTTTGTAGACATTACAGCTTTTTTACTTTGTACTACAGTTCTTTGCCCCAGACTGGAAAATTCCCTGTGTCAGGTGAGGTGTCATTTTTAATTTTGTGTGCCATAATATTGGTTCCATGCACCCAGGAAGAGCTCAATAAATGCATCCATCTCCAAGCCCATGACAACTATAAAAGTCTCTCTGCTTATTCATTCAGTGAGCATTTCCTGTGTGCCTATTGTGTGTCCTGACCCACATTAGTCATTGCAGCTGATTCAGCAGACATGTTGGACACACATATGCTTACTGCCTGCAGTCAATAAGGCCTTCTAAGCAAAGTGCACAGAGATGATGCCTGGCATTTGTCATCACTATGATAATCTGTCATCACTATAGGAGCCATCACAACTGGCCCTGAGGAAGAGCCCTTCGTGGTCATTCAAAGAGGTGAGAGCTTCCCTTGCAGGGCTACCTGGCTATACTTCTTTAGCACTGGTTTCTATGGACTCTGCCTCAATAAAAAGAAAACAAAAGGGAAATGATACTGAGTTTCAAGAAGATAAAAGGTAGGGATCTTCTAGGCTATTTAGCTCCAGACTCTTTAAAATGAGGATTCTAGGCCTGGGAGAGAGGCTTAGCCTATAGATAACTCTATCCCCATCTGCTTATCCCCAGAGGGCTGTCATCGGGGATATGCTCAACCATCCAGGCCACCAGTTCCCCTGCAGCACAGGGAGCTGCCCAACTCTTATTCCTTATCCGCAGAGCTGCTTCACCTAGGAGATCTGAATTACTGTAAGGAAAGAAAGTCATTTATCCTAACTCTGCTGCCACAAAGTTAGTCATGATCCCAATGAGCAGAAGTGAGGCACTGGAGGATGGCTTCACTTCTTAGTCTTGAGTTTCAGTGTTGAGGTGTTAGGAGGCCCCATGGGGCTCAGGCCTGTTTCCTGGAAACACAGGCAGAAATAGTCTTCAAGGAAGCCTGGGAAATCCACTGTGACCAGGGACCCAGGCCCAACCCTGCCTGATGACTTCATCAACTTCTAGCATATTAGGGCAAGTGGGTACCCTAGAACAAAGAGTATGGTAACACCCAGCACACAGTGACGATGAGGGATTCTGTGTCCTGCTCCAGCAGAGCTTTCAGGAGGGTCCAGTGTGGACTTCTGATCTGAGGCAGCGTGGAACTGATTATATAGATTTTAGGCATATTGATATTAGTCACTTGCTCCCTACCATGCCCTAGATCTCCATGTTCTAAGTTTTTGTGACCATGGCGTTATTTTTTTGGATCTAAAGCTTCTTAAAAAGTCAAATCTTTAAGCAATTTCATCTTAAGTTATTTTTATGTCTATTTCTACCTCCAAACAAGATGAAGTAAAAATGACTAGTTGCCCTCCCTCCTTAAACAACTAAAAAAACAAAGTATATGGTTTTAGACATTGGAAAACAGGCAGTAAAAGACAGAGTCCCCAAGAGAGAAGAAGCAAACAAAAGGAGCCCTATGGTTGTCCTAGATTGATGCCTAGAAAGAGTTTCCTGGACAAAGAACAGAGGTAGGAGTCCCAGGCAAAGGTGTCTCCCTGAGTTGAGGAGTTAGAGTTAGCAGTTTGGGAAGCCCAAGGCAGCTAGAGTTCACAGAGCAAAGTATCAAAGAAAACAGACTTGCATACAGAAAGAGCTCCAGAGCTCTGAAGAGGGTTCCCATTGATTCTTTGGCTGAATACTGATTAGTGCTTACATATGAGGAAACTGGCTGAGATAGGAGAAAGACCCACTGGAAAAGAGCAGGAGGAACAACTCCCAAAGTTCATACAGGGCTGGGAGTAGTTTGTGTTCTCCAAAATTAGAGTGGAGAAAACTGTAATTGTTGGGGTATCAGGAAGAGTATTCCAAAGAGTATTGCCAAATTAGCCCATGTGAAAGATTACCTGGTCCCACTTAATAAAGTTTAAAAGCAAGCCTCAAAAGATCACACTGTTTGATCCTTAACCACCTCCCTGAACAAAGCACAAAAGCATTTAAAGGAGTACAAAAAATTCAGCACCAAAACCATAAACTGTAAATGCTTAGCATCCAATGAAAAACTATCAGACATACAAACAAACAAGAAAATATGATCCATGAGGATAAAAACCAGTCAATAGACATAGACCCAGAAACGGTACAGATGAAAGAATTATTAAACAAAGACATTGAAACAACTATTACAGGACTTCCCTGGTGGTGCAGTGGTTAAGAATCCGCCTGCCAACGCAGGGCACGCGGGTTCAAGCCCTGGTCTAGGAAGATCCCACATGCCACGGAGCAACTAAGCCTGTGAGCCACAACTACTGAGCCCTCGTGCCACAACTACTGAAGCCCACACACCTCGAGCCTGTGCTCCACAATAAGAGAAGGCACCACAATGAGAAGCCTGCATACTGCAATGAAGAATAGCCCCCGCTCGCTGCAACTAGAGAAAGCCCGCGCGCAGCAACGAAGACCCAACACAGCCAAAAATAAATAAATAAAATAAATAAATTAACAAAAAAAATTTACATTCCATATACTCAAGAAGGTAGTGGAAATCATGGACATGATAAGAGGAGATATAAAAGACATTTTTAAAAAGATCCAAATTGAACTTTTATAGATGAAAAATACACCCAAGATGAAAAAGTACAATCAAAAATATTAAGAGCAGATTAGACACTGTAGAAGAAAAGTTTAGTAAATAGTAATATGTATAACCATAGACATATTCTAAATGAAACACAGAGAGAAAAATTATTGAAAACATGACCAAAGTATAAATGAGCTGTGTTAGAACTTCAAGTAGTCTAATATACAAGTAATTGATGGCCATAAATGAGAGGAAAAGGAAAGAGGAAGAAGATGTAGAAAAAGATTTTTGAAGAAATGTGAAGATTTTTTTCTCAAAATTTGGTGAAAACTGTAGACACAGCCCCAAGAAGTTCAAAAGAAGAAACATTACCAAAAGTATACCAAGGCACATCAAAATCAGATTGCTTAAAACCCATGATAAAACAAAAATCTTTTTAAAACCCAGATTAAAAAACAAAAAGACATACCACATATAGAGGAACAAAGGTAAGAATGACAGGAGATTTCTCTCTGAGTACAATATAAGCCAGAAGAAAGTAGAGCAACATCTTTAAAACACTGAAAGAGAAAAAACCACCAACCTAAAATTCTCTAAATATTTATACATTAAACAACACACATATAAATAAACCATGGGTCAAAGAAGAAATCACAATGGACCATATAAAATATTTTGAACTGAAATTTTAAAAACCCCAACATATCAAGATTTATGACATGCAGTGAAAACAACACTCAGAGAGAAATTTATAGCATTAAACACATACTGGGGCTTCCCTGGTGGCGCAGTGGTTGAGAGCCCACCTGCTGATGCAAGGGACATGGGTTCACGCCCCGGTCCAGGAAGATCCCACATGCCGCGGAGCGGCTGGGCCTGTGAGCCACGGCCGCTGAGCCTGCGTGTCCGGAGCCTGTGCTCCGCAACGGGAGAGGCCACAACAGTGATAGGCCCCCGTACCGCAAAAAAAAAAAAAAAAAAAAAAAAAATTGAAGAAAAGTAGGAAGGAAGAATATGAATGTGTTACCTTATATGGCAAAAGAGACTTTGTAGAAGTGATTAAACTAAGGATCTTAGGATGGTGAGATTATCTTGCATTATCCTGGTGGACCCAATGTAATCATACGAGAGAGTCCTTATAAGTGAAAGAGAGAGGCAGGAGACTTAGAATGAGAGAGAGATTAGAAGATACTACACTTCTGGCTTTGAAGATGAAAGAAGGTGCTGTGAGCCAAGGAACTCAGGCAGCCTCTGGAAGCCAGAAAAGGCAAGGAAACTGATTCTCCCCTAGAGCCTCCAGAAAGAAGTCAGCCCTGCCAACACCTTGATTTTCGTCCAGTAAGATTCATTGTGGACTTTGGATCTCCAGAACTGTATAATAATAAATTTTTGTTGTATTAAGCCATTAAATCTGTGTTAATTTGTTCAGCAGCAATAGAAAACTAATAGTACAAAAAGGGAACACTTCCAACTTATTCTATGAAGCTTGCATTATCTCGATAGCAAAACCAGACGATGACATTACAATAAAGAAACCACAGAATATAAACACTAAATGTCATTACCAAATTTTAGCAAACCCAATCTAGCAATATATAAAGGAGATAATTCATCACGACCAAATGGGGTTTAACCCAGGAAAGCTTTTACAGTTTAATATTCCATTGCTTTTCCAACCTGCTCCAAATTCCTTTAAAAGACCTGGCCTCCAGCAACCCATCCTATATCGTCTTCCACCTTTCCCCATTCCATCCCTATCTTAGGATTTATCTGCATCAGCCTCTCTCCATGTCCTAAATATATGTTACCTCCATATGCTCATGCCTTTGCCCATGCTATTCCCCTGCAAACACTGTCCTCTCTTGTTCTCTCAATGGGGAACACTTATTCACCCTTCACATCATAGAACAGATAACTTCTTCTGTTCTGAGAAAACTTCCCCTTCTACCTCAAGCTTCTTTCCTATCCCTCCCACAACATACTATTAGGACTTCTATTATAGGACTTCACCTTCTATTATATTATTTCTTTCTTCCTAGACTGTGAGTTCTACCAGGGCAAGACTGGCATCCAACTCACCTTTGAACCCTCAATGGCTAGCACAGTGCCTGCCATGGGGGAGACCCTTCATAAATCATTGGTCAGTAAACACCTTAGTGGAGAATAGTTGACAGTCACTTGAGATAGAGCCTAGTGTTTTACGGGACAGAGGCAATTAACCCAAAAGGAAGAAAGGAACCTCAGAGGGGCTTGGAAGTTTTCCAAAAATAAACACGTCATCCTTTCCACTCAACTTTACATCATCTGGCTTACATGTGTTCAGAGTTCCACCATGTCCAAGCATTTATACATATAATATTCTGTTTGAGGGCAATGAGGAAGATGTGATTAACCCTATTTTTCTGATGAAGAAACCGAAGCTCAGGAAGGGTAAATTATTCACCCAAATTTATGGTATGAGATAGTGGAAGAGCATTTAGATCCACTCCCAGCCTGGCTGGCAGTTCCCTGCTCTGACTACTCCTTTGAGCATATGCCACAGTTGTCCACCCCTGCCTGAAGGAAGTAAAAATGAATAGGGCCTTTGTGCTGGACTCCATGCATCCCATCTGTATTTCTGAATTGCCTGTCCTCTGGATGACTCCCCAGCCCTGTACCATGCTCCTCTGACCTCCAGACGTTCTAGGCATTGCTTTCACCTCCAACAAGGCACTCAGCTTCCTTTACTTCTCTTCCCAAAACACTAATAAAAATGGAAAAGAGAATGTCTGAACTGAAGTTTAATAGGTACAGCCAGACAGGCCAACAACCCAGTGAGCCTTTCCCATTTTACATCTTAGAAATCATCTAATCTCCCAGACACAGCCTTCCGGTTCCGTGATGATGGTGTCTTCCACCTTGGGAGTGTTGGGGGTCACTGCCCCAGTCTAATGTGCCTGGGGGTGATCCCTTTATGCTTGTCTGACATGTATTTTATCACATTTATTTCCCCAGTCTGTCTTCTGGTTTTTATAATTTCTGCTTATATATCTGCTTTACACACTCTGCTCAATTGTCTCCACATTCCCCTGAAATTTGGGTAAAGTAGATAAAATCTCTTTTGCTTTTGCCTCTACTCCTTACCTTGAGAGTTTCCTTTAGATCGCCTCTTTTCAGGTCCCATTACTCTCTGTCATCTGGAAAAGGAGCTGAATTCCCTCCCATTGATCATTTTTTCATTTGTTTAATGTCATATTTTAATTTCTTCCTCTTTGAGGAGGAAATTGCTCAATCTCTTTATACCTTTGCAAAATTTCTCAGTTTTGCATTTATTTTAGTTATTATCATAGATACAATAGCATGCTTAGAAAGATGCTGTCCTTAACCTAAATGCCCATCGACAGACGAATGGATAAAGAAGATGTGGTACATATATACAATGGAATATTACTCAGCCATAAAAAGGAACGAAATTGGGCCTTTTGTTGAGACGTGGATGGATCTAGAGACTGTCATACAGAGTGAAGTAAGTCAGAAAGAGAAAAACAAATATCGTATATTAACGCATATATGTGGAACCTAGAAAAATGGTACAGATGAACCGGTTTGCAGGGCAGAAATAGAGACACAGATGTAGAGAACAAACGTATGGATGCCGAGGGGGGAAAGTGGCGGGGGGTGGTGGTGGTGGTGTGATGGATTGGGAGATTGGGATTGACATATATACACTAATATGTATAAAATGGATAACTAAAAAGAACCCGCTGTATAAATAAATAAATAAATAAATAGAAAGAAAGAAAGATGCTGTCCTTATGGTGTGGGCTTTGGTCTCCAACAACCAAGAAAAACAAACAATAACTTTGTGTAATGCTTTCCAGCATGAAAATTGAGTCACAAAATCTGAGGACACATCAGAGAGGGCTTTAAGCCCCCTAAAATAGTAATAGTAATAACAGTATCTGACAAAGTAATAAACTTTCACATACATACACTATCCAACTGATGGCCCTCCTCAACCCTTAACAACCATATAAGGTAAACAGGGTGGGGCAGTTTCCAGCAATAATAAAAAAGAATTACTGATTCCAATGGTATGTACTCACAAAGATTTCTGCCCTTGTGTTTTTTTTGTTTTGTTTGTTTTTGCATGTGACCTGGTGTACTCAGGTCTTCCTTCTCCTTGAGAAAGAAGGATTGGATTGGCTGAAATGCTTACCTATGAACTCAGAAAATTAATTCACTTTTCCAAGGTTTCTGTCAATTCCAGGAGGCTTATGTCTTATGTGTCTGACTCTGACTTCATGTCACTTCTCAACTCTTGGTCTCATTCTAACTCATACAGTTATTTGCCCTTTAATTGACCCAGACGTGGAACTCAGCCCTATTCTTTAATTTACACACACACACACACACACACACACAAACACACACAATGCCTTTGTAAATAAGGAAGACTGTATTAAAGGTCTGTGGACAAAGAGGAGTGGGTTTTTTATGAAAAAATAATACAAACCTTCTAAAACTGGACATTAGATTTCCCTGTTCAAATGGGTAGATCTTCCTACCAATTTGGGCAGGCCACCTGCAATCTCTTCCTTGCCCTGTCTTCCCTTTTCTCCACTCTCTTCCCAAGTTCATATCCCTTTCTATGGGAGAACCAACTACCATCTTTTTATCAGGTCTCAATTTCCTGTTGTCAAATTCTCATCTTTTGCCCCAAGAAGTACATCAAGATGTTTCACAAAACAAAAACAGGAGGAAATCTGGAGATAGCTATAGAGATCATCTCTTTGAATTACAAATACAAACAAGGAAACTGAGGCTCAAAGGCTTTAGGTGACTTCCTGAGACCAGAGAGTTGATATCACTTCCAATCCTCTGTCAGGTGCAAGACACAAAGCCTCAGAGACATAACTTTGCAATAAAGCTCCCAGTGCCAGACTGTGGGCCTATTTTAAGATGCAATCAATTGTGCTTCAAACATTTTGGGGAGACATCATGGCCTTCTCCACCAAGCTCCATGAGGTGTTTGTGAAATGCAATTGTGATGTGTGACCTGCTTGATACTTGCCTCACGTTGGTACTGGATTGTGGGTGTTGCCTCCAGTTGCCTCAGGAAGTGTAAACACTAATGTTATTTTGCTTCCACTGTGTGTGATACTTACTGAGCAATACAGATAAAATTAGTTTCTGTTCCAGTAAATACCCAATTTAAAGAGTGTCTCTGTTTTTCTCCTTCCCTTTTATATTGTGTTTTTCCTATACTGTTCATTCCCTTTATTATAATGTGATTTGGTCTCGCTTTCCATTCATAGTTTCCAGCAGTAATAAAAATAAATACTTATTCCAAATGATAAATGCTCACTAAGAGTTCTACCCTCATGTTGTATTTATTTAGCCTGGACTGAGCCCAGGGTTGCATTTTCTGAGCAAATACAGCACACATTAGAGCATTCCACACAATCAGTCCCTGGGGATCTACACACCAGCTCCTCAAAACTTCCTGTGGTATCTCCAGACACATGTCCCCAACACAATTTGGATGGGGCAGTCCAGGAGGGGTAGGACTTGAAACTAAGGAGGAGATCCCAAAGCTGGTGCTAAGAAAAATGGTCCTCATCCCACAGGGGTAGCATGGTGACAGGCAGGCCTGGCCTCATCAGAACCTCTAGTGGAATGATGGATGTGTCCTGGCAGGGGGCAAAGTGGGGCAAATCCAGGAGCAGCAAGAAAGGGAGGCAGCGTGAGAGAAGTCCATGAGCAAGTATCAGGGTTCAATCACCAAGGTGGAGTTTGGGGATCTCCTTCCCACACAGGGGGCAAGGGAGTGTCGAGAGTGAGATAGGGCAATAACTCCCAAATGACTGGGATACTGGGCAGGTTACCAAGAAGAAGCCCTCACCTCATTCAACAAATATTTTGTGAACAACCACTATGTATCGGGCATTGTTTTGAAGGTTGGGGAAACAGCAATGACAAAATTAAACATAGTTCCTACCCTCATGGACCTTATAATCTAGCGAGGAAGACAGATCATAATTAAATAATCCCAGAATTTGACTCATGACATGTGCTATGAGGAAAAGGTACAAGGGGCTTTAAGGATGCACAACAGTGAGCCTTCGCTGGGTCTGGGAGGTCAAAAGCGTTGCTGAGGGAGGGGCATTTAGGTTGAGCTCTGAAGGATGAGCTGGCTACCCGAAAGACATTCACCAGAGAGAAAAAACCTCAAAGAAGAGGGAAATCAGCATGTGCTGAGCAGTCCTGCATTCAATAAGTATTGATTAAGAACCCACTATATGCTGGCATTTAGGATACATTAGTGAACAAAAAGGCAAAGATCCCTGCCCTCATGGAACTTATATGTTTGCAGAATGTGAAAGTGGAAAACACATAGGGTGAAAACTGGGCGATGCTAATCACCTCGAGGTGGCCAAATATAAATGGGAGAGCTTGGAGATTAGGCTGCAGGGTGGGAGGGGGCCGGACTACAAAGACTTTTTCATCACCCAGAGGAGAATTAGATCACAAGGAGCCCACTTCCCTGGATTCTGCAAAGACAAGGGCAGCATCTTACTCATCTCTGTATCTCCAGCACTTAATACAGTGCCTGACAGATGACAACTGTTCAGCACAGGAATGAATGAATGACCTTAGACAGGCCGGTGAACAATGAGAAGTACATTTTAGAAAGATAACCTTTGGTGGGAGGGAGATAAATTAGAAGTTTGGGATTAACATATACACACTACTGTGTATAAAACAGATGAACAACAAGGACCTACTATATAGCACAGGAAACTATATGCAGTGTCTTGTAATAACCTATAATGGAAAAGAATCTGAAAAGTTGCTGTACACCTGAAGCTAACACAACATTGTAAATTAACTATACTTCCATTTTAAAAAAGAGACTGAAAAAAAAAAGATAATCATGTAATACAGAAGATGGGATTGAGACAAGGAGACCAGCTAGAAGGAATTGCAGTTGTCTAGATCGGTAGTTGTCATATGGGTTTGCCTGTTTATTTATAAATTGTATACCTCAGTATCACAATACTGAGATAGTCATTACTAAAACACACATAAAAATAGGAATTTTATTATTTTCTTCCTCCGCTACAGTGGAGATTGTTCTGGAGACCAGTGCTCTAGATGATGAGGATTGAGTAGTGAAAGAGGCAAAGAAGATGGAGATGGAGAGGGGTGTGTTTGAGGACAAGTGGGGGTCTGTGTCCCACACAGCACAAGAGCTGGACAGCGGCCAGCCCTGACGAGGAGGAACATACATGGATAGAAAACAGCGCTGAACTGCTGCTCCAACAAATTCTACTGTCTGACCCACGTGGAGGAATCTGGTCAAACACACCTCAGCCAGGATTAGTTGGTGTTTGGTAGGATAACCTGAGGGTGCGGTAAGAAGGGAGAAGAAGGGAAGGTGTCTAGAAGAAATGTGGTTGAGGCCAAAGCAAATCCAGAGAAGGTAACGGCCTTCTGCCGAGGGTGTTTACTGACCTGGATCTACCTGTGAGTGGAAATCTCACCTGGGGCCTCAAGCTGTGAAATCAATTTACAGTTTATTCCCTCTAGTCATGAAGTCAAGAGGGGCAATAGCCAGAAGGCCCATCCACGCTGATGGTTCATCCACTCTGGAAAGTCTTATAGGCAGAAATAGTATTTTCTCTGTCTGCCCAGACTCCCACTGCCCATCACCTACCCTGGTGATGATGATCACTGCCATTTAATGAGTATCCACCATGTGCCAGGCATTGACTTAGGAAATTTATGTTTAGTTAACGCTCACAGCAGCCCCGTGAAGGAGACATTGTGCTCTCCCTGTCCTCATGCTGTAGATAAGGAAAATGAGGATTAGGGACAACGACATTGTACCACCGGTACTTGTCCAAACTGAGATTAGAACCCAGGTATGTCTGACTCCAACTGCATTCGCTTTTCACTATACCTGCCTCTGCCTCATGTAGTTACTGGGAGCTGTGGGTTCTGGTCCTAGCCTCCCTTTTTGACCTCATCAATCCCCATGCCTGCCCTCCCAGGTGCTATGCTCTGCCGCACTAAACTTCCTGCTGCTCCCTTACACACCATCTTCTTCATCATGCGTCTCAAGTTTAATGCCAGTGCTGTGGGTCCACAGACCACGTTTTGAATAACAAGGACCTAGAAACTCACGACAAATGCAGAATCTCATTTCTGCCCCACCTCAGACCTACTGAATCAGAATCTTTAACAAGATCCCCAGGGGCTTTATATGTGCATTATAATTTAAGAAGCATTGGTCTCAACCTGAAATACCCTTTCCTTAGTTCTGCACCAGACCACCCTTTACTCTTTTGAGCATTTACTATGTGCTAGGCACGGTGCTTAGAACTGAAGACACAAAGTCAAATTAAATATGAGGCATAAACTTAAGATGATGATAATGTATCCATGAGAAAGACATGTAAATAAACAGTATTTTTTAAAGGGTGAGTGCTCTGAACAAGGTAAGGGTAAGAACAGGATGTAGCATTTTCCATACCTCACTATCTCTAAGCACCATCATAATACCAGATACCAAGAAAAGGTCAATGATATTTCTGTAAGAAAGTAATGGACACATATACTCTACCAAACGTAAGGTAGATAGCTAGTGGGAAGCAGCTGCATAGCACAGGGATATCAGCTCGGTGCTTTGTGACCGCCTGGAGGGGTGGGATAGGGGGGGTGGGGGGAGGGAGGGAGACGCAAGAGGGAAGAGATATGGGAACATATGTATATGTATAACTGATTCACTTTGTTATAAAGCAGAAACTAACACACCATTGTAAAGCAATTATACCCCAATAAAGATGTTAAAAAAAAAAAGAAAGTAAAGGGGGGAAGGTAAGACATAGAAAAGGAAGGAAAGAGAAATGATAGAAGGAATTACAATAAACTATAATTTCTAGGGACTTCCCTGGAGGTCCAGCGGTTAGGACTCTGTACTTCCACTGCAGGGGGCACGGGTTAGATCCCTGGTCTGGAAGATCCAGCAAGCCACTCAGCACGGCCTAAAAAAGACAAATAAATAAAATAAACTATAATTTCTAAAATGACAACTCGAACAAGATATACCCATCAGTGACTTCCCCAAGGGGCATCTTCACTTGAACACTTGATATCCTGATAAAAAGATCACTGTAGACCCCAATCCACCAAACTCTCCTTTACTCATGTGATTCATTTGGACAATGGTGTTATCATTCAGTAAACAATTAGCCTACAAATCTGGATTTATCCTTGACTCTTCCTTCTCCTTTGATCTTTCTATAAAGCTATTAAAAACTGCTATTGTTCTATTCATTCATGTATTAGTTACTCAGTGTCCAAGGAATGTTCTGAGTAGGAGGTCAGGGTTGAAAAGATCATTTCTAGCTGAAGTGCTTGCAGAATTTCTCATGAGAATCAGGAAGTCAGAGCGTGTGGTCAGAGAGAGATCTGAATCCTGGCCCAGCCACTTGCTAGCTGTGACGTTAGGGCAGTCCCCTAACCACTGTCTGTAAAAGAGCATAACGATATTACCTCACAGACTTAGATAAGGAATCAGTGAGACATACACCACTGTTATTATTATCATTGTCATGGAGCAGGGTGGGATATGAACATGCAGTTGATGACATAGCTTAAACAAAGAGAAGAGGAAAGGATGGAGACCTATTAAGGGAATGGTGAGCCATCTGCTTGGCCTGAGGCCCAGGGTATAATAGAAGCAGAGGGAAAAAAGGCTAGAACAGCTTCTTGGGGTCCCATCATGGTGTACTTCGCTACCAAGTCAAGAGATCTGTGGTGAATTTGATAGTAAAAAAAAAAAACACTGAACGTTTCTACAATAGAGGGAATCATGATAAAAATTTGCTCTGCCTTGACGTGTGGGAGGAGAGTGGCAAAGATAGAGATGGAAGAACCTTCAGGTAAAACAGGGTGGTTGAGATTGGTTCAAAATGGTGGAGTAGAAGGACGTGTGCTCACTCCCTCTTGCGAGAACACCAGAATCACAACGAACTGCTGAACTATCATTGACAGGAAGACACTGGAACTCACCAAAGACAAAGGAGAAGCCACAATGAGACGGTAGGAGGGGCGCAATCACAGTAAAATCAAATCCCATAACGGCTGGGTGGGTGACTCACAGACTGGAGAACACTTATACCACAGAAGTCCACCCACTGGAGTGAAGGTTCTGAGCCCCATGTCAGGCTTCCCACCTGGGGGTCCAGCAATAGGAGGAGGAATTCCTAGAGAATCAGATTTTGAAGGCTAGTGGAATTTGATTGCAGGACTTCAACAGGACTGGGAGAGAGAAAGACTCCACTCTTGGAGGGCACACACAAAGTAAGTGTGCACATCAGGACTCAGGGGAAGGAGAAGTGACCCAATTAGGAGACTGAACCAGACCTACCTTCTAGTGTTGGAGGATCTCCTACAGAGGCAGGGGGTGGCTGTGGCTCACCACAGGAACAAGGACACTGGCAGCAGAAGTTCTGGGAAGTACTCCTTGCCATGAGCCCTCCCAGAGTTCCCCATTAGCCCCACCAAAGAGCCAAATAGGCTCCAGTGCTGGGTCACCTCAAGGCAAACAACCAAATGGGAGGGAACTCAGCCCCACCCATCAGCAGACAAGTGGAATAAAGTTTTACTGAGCTATGCCCACCAGAGCAAAACCCAGATCTACCCACCACCAGTCCCTCCCATAACGAAGCTTGCACAAGCCTCTTAGATAGCCTCATCCACCACAGGGCAGACAGCAGAAGCAAGAAGAACTACAATTCTGCAGCCTGTGGAATGAAAACCACATTCAAAGAAAGATAGACAGAATGAAAAGGCAGAGGACTATGTACCAGATGAAGGAACAAACTAAAACCCCAGTAAAACAACTAAATGAAGTGGAGATAGGCATAAATGCACAAGCATTTGCATTATAGGGGTCCCAGAAGGAAAAGAGAGAGAGAAAGTACCCGAAAAAATATTTGAAGGGATTATAGTTGAAAACTCCCCAAACATGGGAAAGGAAATAGCCACCCAAGTCCAGGAAGTACAGAGAGTCCCAGGCAGGATAAACCCAAGGAGAAACACGCCGAGACACATAGTAATCAAACTGACAAAAATTAAAGAGAAAGAAAAATTATTGAAAGCAACAAGGGAAAAAAACCAAATAACATACAAGGGAACTCCCATTAGGTTAACAGCTGATTTCTCAGCAGAATCTCTACAAGCCAGAGGGGACTGGCATGATATGTTTAAAGTGATGAAAGGGAAGAACCTACAACCAAAATTACTCTACCTGACAAGAATCGCATTCAGATTTGAAGGAGAAATCAAAAGCTTTACAGACAAGCAAAACCTAAGAAAATGCAACACCACGAAACCAGCTCTACCACAAATGCTAAAGGAACTTCTCTAAGTGGGAAACAGAAGAGAAGAAAAGGACCTACAAAAACAAACCCATAACAATTAAGAAAATGGTAATAGGAACATACATATCAATAATTACCTTAAATGTGAATGGATTAAATGTTCCAACCAAAAGACACAGGCTTGCTGAATGGATACAAAAACAAGACTCATCTATATGCTGTCTACAGGAGACCCACTTCAGACCTAGGGACACATACAGACTGAAAGTGAGGGGATGGAAAAAGATATTCCATGCAAATGGAAGTCAAAAGGAAGCTGGAGTAGCAGTACTCATACTGGATAAAATAGACTTTAAAATAAAGAATGTTACAAGAGACAAGGAAGGACACTACATAATGATCAAGGGATCAATCCAAGAAGAAGATATAACAATTATAAATATATATGCACCCAACATAGGAGCACCTCAATAAGGCAACTGCTAACAGCTGTAAAAGAGCAAATCGACGGTAACACAATAATAGTGGGGGACTTTAACACCTCACTTACACCAATGGACAGATCATCCAGACAGAAAATTAATAAGGAAAAACAAGCATTAAATGACACAACAGACGAGATAGATTTAATTGATATTTATAGGACATTCCATCCAAAAACAGCAGATTACACTTTCTTCTCAAGTGCACATGGAACGTTCTCTAGGATAGATCACATCTTTGGTCAAAAACCAAGCCTTGGTAAATTTAAGAAAATTGAAATCATATCAAGCATCTTTTCCGACCACAACGCTATGAGATTAGAAATCAATTACAGGGGAAAAAATAAATACAAACACATGGAGGCTCAACAATATGTTACTAAATAACCAAGAGATCACTGAAGAAATCAAAGAGGAAATCAAAAATTCCCTAGAGACAAATTACAATGGAAACACGACGATCCAAAACCTATGGAATGCAGCAAAAACAGTACTAAGAGGGAAGTTTATAGCAATTTAATCCTACCTCAAGAAACAAGAAAAATCTCAAATACACAATCTAACCTTACACCTAAAGGAACTAGAGAAAGAAGAACAAACAAAACCCAAAGTTAGTAGAAGGAAAGAAATCATAAAGATCAGAGCAGAACTAAATGAAATAGAAACAAAGAAAACAATAGCAAAGATCAATAAAACTAAAAGCTGGTTCTTTGAGAAGATAAACAAAATTGATGAACCTTTAGCCAGACTCATGAAGAAAAAGAGGGAGAAGACTCAAATCAATAAAACTAGAAATGAAAAAGGAGAAGTTACAACTGACACCACAGAAATACAAAACATCATAAGAGACGGCTACAAGCAACTCTATACGAATACAATGGACAACCTGGAAGAAACGGACAAATTCTTAGAAAGGGATAACCTTCCAAGACTGAACCAGGAAGAAATAGAAAATATGAACAGACCGATCACAAGCACTGAAATTGAAACTGTGATGAAAAATTTTCCAACAAACAAAAGTCCAGGACCAGATGACTTCATAGGTGAATTCTATCAAACATTTAGAGAGGAACTAACACCCATCCTTCTCTAACTCTTCCAAAAATTTGTAGAGGAAGGAACACTCCCAAACTCATTCTATGGGGCCACCATCACCCTGATACCAAAACCAGAAACAGATACTACAAGAAAAGAAAATTACAGACCAATAACATTGATGAATATAGATGCAAAAATCCTCATCAAAATACTAGCAAACAGAATCCAACAGCACATTAAAAGGATCATACACCATGATCAAGTGGGATTTATCCCAGGGATGCAAGGATTCTTCAATATATGCAAATCAATCAGTGTGATACACCATATTAACAAACTGAAGAATAAAAACCATACGATCATCTCAATAGATGCAGAAAAAGCTTTTGACAAAATTCAACACCCAGTTATGATAAATAATTTCCAGAAAGTGGGCACAGAGGGAACCTACCTCCACATAATAAAGACCATATATGACAAACCCACAGCAAACATCATTCTCAATGGTGAAAAACTGAAAGCATTTCCTCTAAGATCAGGAACAAGACAAGGATGTCCACTCTCGCCACTATCATTTAACATAGTTTTGGAAGTCCTAGCCACGGCAATCTGAGAAGAAAAAAAAGAAAAGGGATACAAATTGGAAAAGAAGAATTAAAACTCTCACTTTTTACATGTGATATGATATTATACATAGATTATCCTAAAGATGCTACCAGAAAACTATTAGAGCTAATCAATGAATTTGGTAAAGTTGCAGGATACAAAATTAATGCACAGAAATCTCTGGTATTCCTATACACTAACAACAAAAGATCAGAAAGAGAAATTAAGGAAACAATCCCATTCACCATTTCAATAAAAAGAATAAAATACCTAGGAGTAAACCTGCCTAAGGAGGTAAAATACCTATACTCAGAAGCATATAAGACACTGGTGAAAGAAATCAAAGATGAAACAAACAGATGGAGAGATATACCATATTCTTGGACTGGAAGAATTAATATTGTGAAAATGACTCTACTACCCAAAGCAATCTACAGATTCAATTCAATCCCTATCAAATTACCAGTGGCATTTTTTACAGAACTAGAACAAAAAATTGTAATAATTTGTATGGAGACACAAAGACCCCAAATAGCTAACGCAGTCTTGAGGGAAAAAAACGGAGCTGGAGGAATCAGACTCCCTGACTTCAGACTATATTAAAAAGCTACAGTAATGAAGACAATATGGTACTGACACAAAAACAGAAATGTAGATCAATGGAACAGGCTAGAAAGCCCAGACGTAAACCCATGCGCCCAAGGTCAACTAATCTAGGACAAAGGAGGCAAGGATATACAATGGAGAAAAGACAGTCTCTTCAATAATTGGTGCTGGGAAAACTGGACAGCTACATGTAAAAGAATGAAATTAGAACACTCCCTAACACCATACACAAAAATAAACTCAAAATGGATTAAAGACTTAAATGTAAGACCAGACACTATAAAACTCTTAGAGGAAAACATAGGAAGAACACTCTTTGGCATAAATCACAGCAAGATCTTTTTTGACCCACCTCCTAGAGTAATGGAAACAAAAACAAAAATAAACAAATGGGACCTAATGAAACTTAAAAGCTTTTGCACAGTAAAGGAAACTATAAAATATGTGGAATCTAGAAAAATGGTACAGATGAACTGGTTTGAAAATCAGAAAGAGAGACACAGATGTAGAGAACAAACATATGGGCACCAAGGGGGGAAAGTGGGTGGGGGGATAGGATTAATTGGGAGATTGGGATTGACATATATACACTAATAAGTATAAAATAGATAACTAATAAGAACCACCAATAAAGATATTAATTAAAAAAAGAACCTGAACCTGCTGTATAAAAAATAAATAAATAAAATAAAATTCAAAAGAAACCTGAACACAAAAAATAAAATAGAGGCTTCCGGGAAGATGGCGGAAGAGTAAGATGCGGAAATCACCTTCCTCCCCACAGATACAGCAGAAATACATCTACACGTGGAACAACTCCTACAGAACACCTACTGAAAACGGACTTGAGGATATGGGGAGGGGGAAGGGTGAGCTGTGACAAAGCGAGAGAGAGGCATGGACATATATACACTACCAAACGTAAGGTACATAGCTAGTGGGAAGCAGCCGCATGGCACAGGGAGATCAGCTCGGTGCTTTGTGACCACCTGGAGGGGTGGGATGGGGAGGGTTGGAGGGAGGGAGACACAAGAGGGAAGAGATATGGGAACATATGTATATGTATAACTGATTCACTTTGTTATAAAGCTGAAACTAACACACCATTGTAAAGCAATTATACTCCAATAAAGATGTAAAAATATATAAGTAAGTAAGTAAATAAATAAATAAATGAAATAAAAAGAAACAGGGTAGTCATGATGCGACACTGGATTGCTGGATGAGAGGTGTCAACTCACTGAGATGAAGAAACTGGAAGTATGTCCGAACGGAAACATCCAGTAGTAGGCAGATGGACATGCTAGCCTTGAGTTCAGGAAATGTTTGGGCTGGAGGGACAGACTTGGAAGACATCATAGAAAATAATAGTTAAAACCAATATCAATGGTTTATGCCCTGCAGGAGTTCAGACAGGGAAGGAGGGACCCTCAGAAAATACCCTGTGGGTACCAGGGAAAACAAGAGGGATCAGAGAAGCCAAGAGGAGAACTGGGATTTGTAGAATCATGGAATTAAAAGAATAGCATCAAGTCCTGCAGATAAAGACTAAGAAAAGGACTCTGTGGCAGAGACAGGCACGAGTGACCTTCAACAGGACAGCTCACAGACGAGGGCATTCTTGGTAGTCTCTGCAGCCTACTGTAATGTGAGGCTGGTGGGAAAAGCTTGATAAATATTGGCTACCTGAAGCAGCTGCCATACCTTGGGCTCAACGCATTTAGCAAAGCAGTCAGAGTCCATTGCCAGGGTCCACCTCCTGTAGAGCTTCTTAGCCTAGCCTGGAAGGGAAATTGGTTGCTCTGACTTGAAGTGGTTGTTGGAGGAGTTCACCCCAAAAAGAGTTGTTTCTTTAATCCTGTTCTCTTGGACATTGAGGATTCATTTAACTCCTTGCCTGCCTTCAGACCATATAAGCGAGATAGAAATTATCCCCCTTTTTAGCAGTTCCAGAGGTAATTTCCCAACAAATTTGGTAGTCTGTTCTACAGTCTCTGAAAACCCTTGCCAAGGTCAACTAGAGGATAGGCCTTTGTGGCCCAAAGTTTCTAAAAAGCTCACTTGACAAATTGAGTAATGAGTCAACTGATAGGAAAAATTAAGTCAGAGATTGCCCTGCTTCTGGAAAGATGGAGCATGGGGTCATTGGAGGCTGAGGGAATGGATTGTAAAGGGGGTGCAGAGGCCAGCATCCTGGAGAGTGTGCTCTAGGGCTCTAACTCAGGGATCTGAGGGGCTCTCTCATGCTCAAGAATATCACAAGCATGAAGTACAAAGGAGTATTTGTGCTGTGCCCTGAGAATAAACTCAAATGAAGTTATTCACAAGGAATGATTGTCATCCAGGTCCTGTCATTGAAGTTTTTCCATTTCTTGGTGCCTAGAACTGATAACCCTTGAGAGGAGATTTCGTGCTCAAAGACAAAGGGCATCACTTTCACATCCAGGAGGGATGTTGGGAGGAAAGACGGTGGGAAGACAAAGAGGTACCATGCAGAAAGAAGTAGATTAAAAAAATATGCTCATTGTAGGTAAGGAGACAGAGCTTATAGTTAAGTTATGGAAAATAGTATTTTACCAGATTAAAAAAATAAATTTAGTCATTCAAACATTTATTGAGCGGCTCCTAGGTGCCAGACACTAGGCTGGACAACAGGGCATGATGACACATCCCCTTGAGGAGTGTACAGCCTATTGAGGGAGACAAGTGTGAGCAAACAACTGCGAAACAGCAGGAAAGGTGCTCACAGAGGCAGGTACAGGATGCTAATAGAGGCAGGGAAGACTTACTTCACCAGGAAAGAAACTTAAAAGAGCAGGACAGAGACATTGTTGTACTCCTGAAGACTTTGGTTTGAGCTACCTGTAGCGGCCCACTGGCATTTGCAGACTGAATGTTCATGGATGAAAATAGTCTCCACTGAGTGATCTGAAAGGTCCCTGTAGTGAGGTAATTTGCTGAGACACAAATCTGAATGGCCTGCTAGGAGGCCAGAGTGTACTTGCCAGCCATTTAGTTAGTGAATGAATCACACCCAACACCTGGCATTTGTGCCCCAGCACAGCTTAGCTCTTCTCATTGACATCTATGTAGTAATTCTCATACTTTGATTGACTTTTTTTTTCTTTGCAGCGTCAGAAGAATATGGAGTTAATAAGGTACAGATGTAATGAAGTAAAGAGTTTATTTTAATGGCAAAATTTATTTAAGTAGCTTTTGAAATTACCTTGGCACCATATTTATAGAACCATTATGAGTCTAAAACTGATCCCTTATATTTTTCAGTTACACTTTACTGCTCTTTATAGTGAAAATTATATGTCATGGTGACATTCATGATTCTGGATACTCATGAAGGTCATGGATGAACCCTTTGAGAATGTCAAGGGTCCACGTCTGTGAATGATGAGTTATACTTTATTGGCACTCTACTGGACATAACATGGTCTCATTTTAAGTTTGAAAAGTAAGATATAGTCTCCTTTATATGATTTTCCTATAATTTGGAGAAGGCTACTATTGCCCTTCCTTATTTATGCAGGCATACCATGTATTACCAGAAGACAAAGGATAACATTTATCCACAAAACTGCAGCCTGACAAGCAACTCAAATCAACAAAGATAACTAAATTCCCCCAGTTAAATGCTTTTCTCTTGGTCTATTTCTTGGAACTTAATAACCCCTGAAACTCAAACTCTGGCTCCCTCCCCAAAATACACTCCATGTACCTCAAACTTAACATGACAACACACAACCTCAATCTGCTTCCACTTCTGTCACCTTGTTTTGGCTATTAGGATCACATGTATTTAACTGAGGCTGGAAAACTCAGAGTTGACCAGACTCTTCCCCCAGCATCTCCTCAGTTACCAAGTAAATCAGTTTTACCTCTTAAATGACTCTCAAAAGCAGTCAGGCCTCTCCAGTCCCATGGCACTGCTCTAGCTCAGGGCCAAATCATCTGTCATCACAATATCCTGACACAGTGCCTCTAACCTGTCCTTCCTCTATCCTCCAAATTGATAGAGAGTAATTTTTCTCAAAATGCTAATCTTGCATTCATTAGTTTCCAATGAAGATCAAAATATGGTCCCATCAATAGCTGGTTCCTGGCCAGTGAGCCTGATGCCAATGGTCTACACATAACACTGAGAACTGCATTGACTGTGAGCTGTTTATGTCCCTAAACATGCTGTGTTCTTTCATACTTCTGTGCATTTTTGCATTTGCCCACCTCTCGTCCTGCGCTGCCCTTTCACTCTTCTACTCTTAGTGAGCCTCTTATCGGACCTTCCAGATCCAGCTCAGATGCCACTACTTCAAGAGAGCCACATGTAAATCTCTCAGTGGCTCTCCTATCTGGGTTCCTGTGCCCCTGAATACACACTATTAAAGCATGTGTCATAGTTTACAGCGACAAACTGTTCACAAGGTTATCTTCTCCAGTGATCCACAAGCTCTTGTCTTTGAATCCTAGTACTCAGCACAATCCTTGACTGCTTGGCTCCTGCCAGGCGGTCATTGTTTGCTGAATGAAAGGATCAGTGATTGAGATCGGTGGCTAAAACGGTAAAATGAGATAAGCATGTTATCAAAGGGCAAAACTGCTTTTTTGTTAATTCTAAAGTGAATCAAGGTACCAGGAAAGTTAAAATAAGGATGAAGAGTGCTTTTAGATTTCAACTGACTTTTAAATTACTCATCACATCTGTCCTAGCTAAAGACTAACTCTAGCCAGCCTCCTGTGCAGCCTGTTAAGTCAGAATATTTCACATTTGGACACCAGATCCAGCAAATGCTCAATGATCATGGAAGAAATACTTAAAGAGAAGCTATTGGCTTTGAAAATACAAATGTTAAAAAAACTGCCCAATAAGACCATTTGCTAATTTTTTTCCTGTTTGGCATTTTAGAAGACAATATTAGACACAGGGCATCATACTGTACACGATGTCCAGTATCTGTGGTGGCAGTTTCTACAGGACAATTACAGTGAGGCTTTTTCTGTTCACTCATTCATTCATTCACAGACAACTGTTGCACAGCTACTATGTGCTAGTCACCATGCCGTGCCCTGGACAAGCGAAGAAAAGAATAGGTCCTAAGATTCCAGGCTTTCTGTAGGCCAGATGGATTACTACAAACAGGTACCCTGGACATGTATCATTAAGCAGTTACTATTTAAATCCAGCCCGGTTCCAAAAATGTTCTCAAGTTCTCCTTGTACTTAACAGGTCACAGGTTACCTTGGGTAACCTCAAGAAGGCTGCTAAGCATTCTAATCCACCTAGTCGGTTCTGCAAGGCACAACCTGTCTCAGGATGCAGCTACATTCAAAAGGCAGTGTTTAGGGTAAGTCCCTTCCTGCTCTAATTCCCCAATGTGCGGGGGTTTGTTGAAAGAGCGTTTTCTAAGAAGGAAAAGATTTGGATGAAGGCAGGCGATGAGTAAAACTGAGCTCGAGCTTCAGTCAAAACTCTTGGGAGTTTTGGTGACTTGGTGTTAGGGCACGGAAGGATTCTTTGGGTACCTTCCCCATATACAGTGGTGGAAAGAAAAGCTTCCCCAGTCAGGGAAAGACGGAAATCCACTGCATGTAGCAACATACTGGAGCCCAGACCTCAGCCAAACTCTAATTTAACAAACTACATTATAAATAACGGGCCAATCTCAGATATAGCTGCTCCCCTAACCCTCAGGCTGCCCCAAAGACTCACTGCCGGGCTCCTTCCTCGACCCTGGACAGCGCCGCGCCCTTC
>NW_020175052.1:498905-545769 GCF_003031525.2 Neophocaena asiaeorientalis asiaeorientalis
GGCGCCGGGCGGCAGGATGGGCTGTATCCAAAGCATTACCTGCAAGGCGCGGATCCGGCGCGAGAACATTGTGGTGTACGATGTGTGCGCCACCATCGACCAGTGCCCCACGCGCATCGAGGAGACCTCGCCCATCGTCCTGCGCTACAAGACCCCCTACTTCAAAGCTTCGGCCCGCGTGGTCATGCCCCCCATCCCCCGCCACGAGACCTGGGTGGTGGGCTGGATCCAGGCGTGCAACCAGATGGAGTTCTTCAACACCTACAGCGACCTGGGCATGTAAGCGACCGGCCGCGCGGAGTCGGAGCGGGGTCCCTGGCCCCGGTCTCTTCTGATCCCGACCCTCCTCCCCAGCTCCTTCTTACTGCTCTCCCCATCCTCTTTCTAAACCTTCCTCCCGCCTCCTCTTCCATCTCCCTCCTCCCTACGCTTTTGTTTCAGTGACAGGGCGGGTGTGTGTAGGGAGGCTCCTCGCGAAGGCATTTTCTCGTGGTTTGCTTCTGACTCCCCATGAGCGCGAGAACGGTGCGATAAGGAGGGTTCGAGAGACGGAGGTGGGGGTGGCTGGCTAGTGCCCTGGGAGTTTCGGGGCGCCGCCTGTGCTTTGTGGGGATTCCTGGGAAGAGTTTGAGGGGGATCTGTAGAGAGGAGTGTAGTGGAGTGCCGGGGGCGCGTGGGCTGTGCCGCGCGTCCTTTGGAGAAACCCGAGCGGGCTTGGAGGAGAAGGTCCCGGGTGTCCCAGCTGGACTTGGTGGTTCTGCCCTTGTTCCCTCGACTGTTGACTTCGAGCCCTTGTCCCCCGGGCCGGGAAGACTGGAGGCATTTGCATCCGGAACCGCAAACCCTGGAGAGCCGCTTTTCTGGCTCGGCTCCCTCTGGACGAGTACTGGGGTTGGTGGGAACTGGAAGGCACCGGGAGCGTCCCGGTGGAGCAGGGCTGATGGCCTTGTGCGAGCAGCCTCTGGCTGGCGTGGTGCGGTGTGTGTCTTATGCTCAAGGAAAGTATGGGTCTCTTGTCGGTCTAAAGTCTTTATTTACTCCAAAACTTTACTGATTGCGACGCTGGAAGTGGTTCCCCAGCGCCCACCGCCGAATTCTGTTGGCGATCTGGGAGCTCTCCAACTTCTTTCAGCAGCGCCGCTCGGTGCGCGCCGGGCTCGGCGGCTGCGGTGGAGACCCGAGATCGCGGCGACTCCTCTGCCGCCAGGGGCCGACAGCCTGCCCCGGAACCGCAGGCTGCTGACAGTCGCGTCCAGGACTTCTTTATTTACTAAATTTGCATGACTCCCCGCCAGCCTCCTTTCAGAAGTAGACTATGGGCAGTTGGCAACTACAATGACTAAAAAAGGTTTGGGGCCTGCGTTCTACCTGCTGTTACAATGTAGGTCTAGAGCACCCTAATTAGCTTGCAGCCTGTAGGGAAACCCTTTTCTAGAAAGGCAGCCTCATTTCATTATTAATCTAAAACTCTAGAGTTCCCAAGGTTCATCTTTTGAATATGGATATAAGGTGGGAGAGTTTCCATTTTAAAAGGTCAAACTATCTCTTTAACAGCAGTTTGGAGGCTTTTTATTGCACTCTGAGAGCATGTAAGTTAACACTAGTCGTAGGTGCTAAAAGGAATTTTGACAGGTCGCTTTGTTTCTCCCCCCTCCCATTCCCACCCCAAAGAGTTTGAACTTTTCTCTTTAACCATAGAAGCTAAATGCTGGAGAAAGTTCCTTCCTAGGGAAGATGTGTGACAGCCCAGTTTCCTCTGTGCCTCTGCACATAGAGTGTTCTTGTCTTTCTGTATGGCAGCTGGATATGAGAAATGGGGGACATACTATTTGGGGTGAATCAGGCCATTTAAAAACAGACACACCCTCAAAAGAATGATCATATCTGAACACATGTGTCTTTTAAAAGTTTTTTTTAAGAAACTTATTATTTCCAGCCAAATCAGAGAAAGCCCCAGACAGGGCAAGAGCACCCTTCCTTTTGTCCTGTTGACCTGGCCCTAGTGGCAGTGTGCAGCCTTGCTGGGGGGCTGTAATTGCAGCCTGGGGCCCCTCTGGAGGAGGCTAGGAGGTACTGAGCCTAAACAGCCTTACTTTTCCCAAGATGGTACAGCCAAGGGTCTCTGTTGCCTCACATCTCTTGTAAATTAGTAAGCGGAAAGCAAATAAATCATTCTTTTCATAAAAGAAAATATATTCTACCTCAGGAGAAGCCGAGGTGAGGTATAAACAGACATGGTAGTTGAACTTCCTTGACTATGAGAGGCTATGCCCTCATGGGAACCTGCTTCAATGGGCATGAGTCGGTGCCCACCCAGAGGGACACATCTTCCCTGACCCGTCCTTGCTGAATTCTTGCCTTTGGGATTTGGGAAAAAAGTTTTGCCTTTAAACTACCACTTTTCAGTATTTTAAGATTCTTGGTTTTCCTGTTGTTGATGCCAGGGAGCAAAAATAGTCCCCAAGAAATCACAAAGCATATTATTTTAGAAATGGGTCAAGGGTCTACCTGTCTCTTCATGGCTACAATAATTGCTATGTGTCTGAGGCCACTTTGGAGCCCAGATCTGATTGAACCAATTTCCACAAAATGTTTCTGCCCCGAAAACTTCGTCAGTGTAAACTTTTTGATGGAAACTCATATTGCATGAAAGTCATTGAAGTCTATTAGTTATTATGTCCACTTTAGCCAGTACCTTGAGTGGAAAAAACACTGCAGGCTGAATTTTCACCCCTGTGCAATGCTCTTGTTACGTGAAGCATGACACGATGAGAGAGTGTAAGTTAGAAAGCTACCTTTTCAACATTTAAAAGGGACTATGCCAGAGGAAACGCGCAACTTAAAATGCCAAGAAACTTCTATCTGTAGGTTTAAAAGAAAACACGAGCTTTTGTGGTTCAAATTCGCAACATTTCCAAAACAGAGTAGGCTTCTACAGGAGCATTTGAAATAGTTGATGGTCAGGATGGCCGGAGCTTAATTTGAACTTGAACTCAAATGACTTGGAACTTCTTCCAGTGATTATACAGGAAGCAGGCTATGAATGCTTGTGGTACCCACTTATTTCTCATTTGGCCCTGATGAGCCCTGGTCATGCAGCCCTGCTGAGACCACTGCAAGGCTTCATCCTTCAGGGAGAAAGGGCTACTGTATTTTCTCAATCAACCCATCAATAAACAAACATTTACCAAGCGCCTCTGATGTACCAGCGCCAGCAAAGAAAACAAAGGAATAAGCACGCAGCGTCACTGATCCTCAGTGTAGGAGGTAGGGGCACACGCAGAAAAAGCCAATGCTCCCAAACAGTGTAGGAGAAAGGCCAGAGAGAGGGGCAGGGGACCAGGCCGGGTTTTCTAGATGTGTAAGGACTCAAGCTGAATGTGAGAGGTGGATAAGATTCAGTGAGGCAAGGAGGAGGGACTAGTTAGTTCTAAAGGGGAAAAACAAAGGTATGGAGGTAGGGAAATACAAGGTGTCTTAAGGGGGCATGCGTAGGTAGTAATGGAGCTTTCAAGGGGAAGAACAGCGGGAGATGAGGTCGGAAAGGGTCTGCTGGGGAAGGCCTAGGACAATATGATCTGGAAAAGAGAAGGTTCAGGTCAGGTCTTCTTAACCAGAAGAGTATAAGGAGGCCCTTCATACCTTCTCCATGCCTCTTGGGCGTACAAGAGCTTCTCAGTAGAGGCATGAGACCTTTATGATGGAACAGTTTCTTTTTTTAATTTACTTTATTGAAGTATAGTTGATTTACAATGTTGTGTTAATTTCTGCTGTACAGCAAAGTGATTCACTTATACATATGTATGCATTCTTTTTCATATTCTTTCCTATTATGGTTTATCACAGGATATTGAATAGAGTTCCCTGTGCTATACAGTAAGACTTGTTTATCCATTCTATATGTAATACTTTGCATCTGCTAATCTCAGACTCCCAATCCATCCCTCCCCCGCCCCACTATGGAACAGTTTTGCACGCTAGAGTACAATACCCGAGAACAAAGAGTGGGGTTCACGTGCCAAGGATGAAGGTGAAACTCAGGTCAAGGGGAGAGCCAGCAATGGCTGTCTGGAGGCCCTTCCCACTCCCTTTGAGCCCATGTGCGTTGTCTTCTAGAGCCGTAGGGAAGTCTCTGGTCAGCTTAGAGCTGATGGTGTGGGATTTGGAGAACCTTGTCCTGGGTGAAGCTTGAGAAGGTCAGAGCTTACTCCTCTCAGGAGACAGCTCCTGCCTGCGTCTCTACTCCTCCTTCAGAGCCGAGACTGTTGAGGCTTCGACTATACCCACCCACCTCTGTTGACTGTTCAGTTCAATCCAAGCTGGTTTCTATCTGTTCCAGATTTGTTCTTGCTCAGTTCGTCTGGGCTTTTCCATGTTGCCAGATCCAGCAGGCACTTTGAGACGCACCCACCTTTTCATCAATATTCCACATAGTTGACAGCTTCCTGTGTCTTGACTCCTTCCGTTATTTAGCTTTCATGCTGTCTTTCTGGCTGTTCCTCTATCTGACCTCCTAGTACAGTTCATCAGGACATTTCTCCTTCCATACTGGATGGATGGTAATTTCATCTATCCCAATAGCAGCAGATGGTCTCTGTGATACACAGTCACCTGCAGTGTAGGTGTGTGTGCCTACATACAACTCCTGCTTGGCTGTCTGAAAGACATCTTGAACTTAATGTATCCAAACCTGCACTCTTGATCTCTGCTGTAGCTCCCACCCGAAAGCTGCGCCTCCACCATTCTTTCCCATCTTAATAAATAACACCTCCAGTCCCTGGATTGCTCCACTGAAAATCTGAGTGTCACTCTGGATCCTTCCCCAGACATCCAGTCCATCATCAAGTCCTGCTGATCCCATCTCAGGATAGCTCTCCTCCAGCCACCATGTCCACCCCTTCCATCTTAGTACATGTCCCCATCACCTATCATTTGCTCCGACGGAGGACTTCTGACCAAACCTGCCACCTCCGTTCTTGCCCTCCCTCTGGTCTATCCCCCATACGATAGCCAGAGTGATACTTTAAAAACATAAATGCTGTCACTTTCCTGCTTAAACCCTTTAATGACTTTCCATTGCAATCAAGATAAAACTTGAAAGTCTCTTCCCACTCTTTGGATTTCTGTTCTTAAGCCCCATCAGCTGTTTTGCCATTTCTTCAAAGGAACCAGCTCCAGCCCAGTTCAGAACTTTTCCACGTGCTGCTCTCTGTCTGAAGGGCTCTTCTCTCCCACCGTTGTCTAGCAAATGCCTACTCCCCATTCAGGTCTCAAGTGTTACCTGCTCAGAGAGGCAACCCTGAGTTCATGGTTTAAATTAGGCTTCTCCTGTTCTCTTGAGGAATACACTATTCTTTCAGTTGTTACAGTTAGTAAGCAAGTAATTATATGTTTATTTAACATCTGACTTACCTACAAGAATATAAGCCCCATTGAAGCAGGTATTATATCCATTTTATTCTCTGTGAACAGTGCTTGACCCATAGCAGATGTTCCATAAACATTTGATAAAAATAAATAAAGGATCGTTTCTCAGCCTTTTGGCTAAGATCAAGTGTAAAATAAATAAAGGAGCCATTTTTTTGACCTCAAATAGTCTGTGTACTCTTCAACAAATCATGCCTCTGCAGAATTAGCTTTTCATATAAAACCTACGGCAACCCCACAAAGCTGTCCAACTCTTGACATTCCAGCAGTCACTTAGCACATACGGTTTAACTCCTCTGTGCTTCTGTGTCATTTTGACCTGCGTCGTCCCACCAGATCCGCTACTCCTCAGCCCAGGGCTCGTGTCTGTCACTTCTGTCGCCCTGAGGTGTTCTGAACACCACGAGTGAGGTTCAGCAAACACTGAAGCCTCACTGTTACGTCACCTACTACAAAGTGGCATTCACTGTCTGCCCAAGGAGATGGGACATAGAAACCTTGTCGTAGCACAGTTCCACCTGCATCATTAACTCGCGGCCTGAACCCCAGGACTTCTGGAGGTGATGGCCCTAGCAATCACTTAAACACCTTGCCTGGTAGGGTCATTGCCCCCAAAGTGAACACCTCCCACCTTGTTCACGGCCGCATGTGCGGCACGGCTGTGAGTGTGGCTCTCAGCGGTCATAGAGATGCCTCCTTCGGGCATTTTCCTCTTGAGGGCCAGCTCAGCTCATCTGTCCAGGGAGCCTGATGAGTCTCCAGGTACATTGTCCTACCAGGTCCAATTCGCCTCAGCACAGGGCTCACATCTGTTACTTCCTCTGTCTCCCTGCGGAGACTTGCATCAACACCCATCCCCCATTCCCATTACACCCCCCCCCCAAGTCAGGGGCCTCGTGATCTGGAAGTAGCGAGAGCTGCTTCTTATCAGAAACGATGGGGACCCTCAGTCCCAGAGCATCAGATGGGAAAGCAGGATCCAATTCCGTTATTAAAGTACTGAGTGCCCTTGAAGGGAGGCAGCCTGACCCTTTGCCTCTAATCTTCTCCATCTCCGCAAAAGAGGAGCAGCAGAGGATTAGCTGGTCTTATCAGGAAGCATTAAGCTCTGTGGAAATAAAGCACAACTCTGGAGCCGGAGGGGAGGTGTAGGAGGAACAGGGGAGGAAACACATGATTCAGAAAAGAGAAGGGGAGAAATAAATGGGAGTTAACAACGAGTTGTGGCTTGTGTAGCCTGGGATGCTGAAATACAGCTGCACGGGATGGAGGAAGCAGGGACGGGTGAGCTGGGAGGTGTTGGACTGCAAGATGTCAGCGACCTTCCACATGACAGCAGAGGCGAACGCTGTTTGCGGGGTTAGGTCCGCAGATGCTTCGTGTTCCAGGTTAAAGAAGGCTGGCGATTGTGTAAGGAGATGCAGAATCTGGTGTAAGATGCAAGATCCCGAATATCCCCTTTCCCTCTGATTTGTGTAGCGCTCTGATCTTGTCTGACCCTCCCTATTAATGACCCTGGGAGCTAGAAGCTACTATTACACCTGATGAGGAAACTAAGGCTCACGGGGGGTCAGATGAGAGCATACGTCTAGTAAGTGGCTGAGCTGAATCTTTGTGAGAGTGTGGAGCCAGGAGGGCAAGGGACCAGGTCCATCCACTGCTGAGAAGCTCATTCCCTGGGAGCAGGGGGAGGAGGCCTTCTCAGCTCTCAGGGACCCCAAGCTGGCCAGTCTGGACTGCAGGTTTTAGCCCCACGCTGTCTTCTTCAGAATCTTCCCCGGGGATCACATGTCAGCTCAGATGGACAGCCCTGGACCCCAGCAGACAGTCACCCAGACCACTTAGTTACTGGACTTGTGAGTCTGTTCATCCCTCAAACTCTCCAGACAATTGCTGTTTGGACAGATGATTAGGAAGAAAAAGAGGACCCCCTTCTGGTGGTGGGAAGGACCCCTGGCTCTACCATCAGCTCATGGGACATTCCGTCGGCTCCCAGGAATTCTTATACTATTATACCTTTTCCAAGGCCCCCTCAGGCCAGTGTGTTAGCTGTGTGGACCCTGCTCCCTCAGTGGCCCTGATACAAGCCGGTTGGAACTGTTCACTGTGCCAGTTGAAGGTATAGCAGCTGGCTCCCCAGCACAGGGATTCGAGTCAGAAAACCTGGGTTCGATTTTCAGCCGTGTGACCTTTGGCAGGTTCCTTAACAATCCAGTGTCTAGTTTGTATGCATGTAAATCGACAATGAAAAGATCTGTCTTGTCTCCTTGGCCCGGGGTCAGGAATCAAGTGAGATGAAAAGTGTGAAAGAACTCTCCAAACTGTAGTGTATCGTGCACATGTTGCTTTTTTATCATTTTAGAGTGTGGCTGTTATTATTACTAGAGGGTGACTCTGGATCAGCCTCAAGGAACAGGGAGGTTGTGGCCCTGGGGCTTCCCCTGGCAGAGAGAAGCATTCACAGTCTGGAGAGGGGTCCCTCATGCATCAGCCACTGCTCTCCCACAGCCCCACTCAGAGCCAGAGGGGAGGAGGGAGACTCGTTTTTGTAAACCCTTCAGAGCCAGGGCTGTTTTCCATTCATACTCAGCGGAGGGTGGTAGCTACTACCTCTTGTCCCACCCAGAGGTCGCCCTTCCAGATCTGCCCCGAGCTGTGGGCTCTGAGCAGCATGCAGGACCCTGGCCACTCCCAGTCCCTGGTACACTGCCTGCAACTCACCCATGTCCACATGGGGACTGCCTGCCCCGCCCCCAGGTCCTCCTGAGGTGTATCAGTCAGGCCGCAGATGAGAAGCCAGGGGCTCGGGGCTGGGGTGATACTAGAGCATGTAAACCATGCTGTCCAGGCTCAGGAAGGTCTGCAGTTTCCAGCCTGGGTGGACGATGAGACCCACACGTGAAATAATTTGTGTCCGAAACGATTTCTAATATATTCTTTCCAATATGTCTTTAGTATATCTTTAACATATACTTCCATGATTTTGTTTCCTTATAAGAAGAAACCATGAAGAAAGAAACCCTTTATAAGGGGACCTCACATAATCCCAAAACAATCATGAAACCTATTTAGGGTAAACATTTTTCCCATTTTAGATAAGCAAGCTGATTAGATAAGTAATGTGCTCAAGGTCACGCGGGCAGGTGCTGGTAGAATCAGGGCTCCCAGCTTCTGCCCTAGTGCCCTCCCGAGCCAAGTGCATGGTCGGCACCAACCCGGGAAAGGAGGCGGGGATGCGAGAGGTCATCCTCAGAGAGTCACGTGCTCAGAGCCATTGAGCACCCCAGGGTCAGTCGGCATATGGGCACTTTGGGGGGGCATCATTTATGGCCTCTGAAGACAAGAGAAGGTAGATAGAAACATCTACATATGTTCAACAGAAGCAAAGAGAAATTTTCAGGGTGTCTGATTAAGACAAAATAAATAAGGCCATGTGCCACGTGATGGCACCTTGGTGGCTGGCTTCCTCTCTTGAGACCTGACCTTTCCAAGCTGGCGTGTGGGCTGTGTCAGGCCGGGGTGCTCAGAGGCTGTCAGAGGTCTGGCTAATGGGAAGCAATAAATCAGCACCCTCAGTCAGCAAGCTCTGCAGCATCCTGAGGGGGCATGCAGGCCAAGGAGGTCGTGGCTTGAGGGCATGAGTGGTGACAGGGACAGCCTTTGGCAAGCCTGGGAACTGCCAGAAACAGACAAATGAGATGTTCCTTGGCCCTAGGCATGGGCGGGAGGAAGGGTTCAGGAGCTGGTATGTGTAGGGAGGGAGAGGCTTGAAAGGGAACAGGATGTGGCCTTCTCATTCTTCCCCCTCCCAAGAGCCACGAGCTGAGCCTCCATTCCAAACTGGCAGCCTCCATGGCTAAGCCTGGGGAACTCGCTTCGAGATCAGGTTTTAAGCGACTCAAATATTTGAGACTCCGTTTCAAACTTCCATAAATAGACTTCACCTTGTTTAAGGAAGGAGAAGAGATTTGTGCCAAAAAACTAAACCCAAACTCCTGTTGAAGATTTCTTCTTGGCCTTCAGAGCCAGGGAGTCTGTCTTGCTGGTACGTGTGTACACTTTAAGGAGTGGGCAGGTATCTGCTTATTGTCTGTCTCCCCACGAGGCCATGAACAACATACTCAACTTGATGATCAACTTAACGTTGAACACTTATCCAGTGCCAAATGCTTTGTATGCACTGACTAAGAGACAGGTGCCATGCTTTCCCCATATTAGAGATGATGAAACAGGCCCGGAGAGGGTAGGTAACTTGCCCAGCATTACCCAGCTCATAAGTGACAGAGCCAGGATCAGAAACCAGAATTCCAGTGATTCCTTATGATGTTTCACTGCCACATTAAGAACGAATGATTGCACGATAGAGTGAATGAATGAGCAAATGGATGAGCAGGGAGCATTCAGGATATTTCCTGAGTGCTTGCTTTTGTCCTTGCTGTGGGGACCTGGGGAACAAAGGGTTGAAATCACTTTGGAAACAACCAGCCTCCTCACCTCCCAGCTGGTTTGCTCAGCTGGTCAGGGCATGTTAATGAGATCGGGGTCTCGGGGTCAGACCCAGGAGGCCATCCCAGCACCCAGGTCAGCACTCTGCCCTTCCAGCTGCCTTGCACATGACCGCTTCCAGCTCCCAGTCATAGCAGAGTCTAGATTACAGGGCAGAGAAACAGCCGGGAAAATGCCAGTGGTGGGTCAACAGAGTCCTCCTTGACTTGGGGGTGTCAGGGCCCTGTGGGCAATCGTCTGGCCCAGCTGCCCAGTTTACAGATGGGGACACTGAAGCCCAGAGAGGACACTGAACTCCAGCGAGGGAGTGCTGGAACTGGGCCTCAGACCCAGGTCCCTCCGACTTCACAGCCAACGTTCCTCACCACCGGGCCACACCAGGCCTGAGGGGGAGCAGGTTGCTCACTCCGTGGGTCAAGGCTGGGGGCACCCCTGGTCTGTAAAGCAGTCATCAGGGGTCACCACCACCTGTTTTTCCACACACCCTCCGCCCCCCGTTTGCTGAGGGGCCGAGTCTGTGGGCAGAGATGGCCACGGGCCCAAGGGAGGAAGCAACACAGCCCTGGGCCGCACAGAGAGGAACTCAGATGGGCCCAGGGGATGTCTACACAGTTGCCAGGAGCAGAGAAACCAGCCTTTTCCCAGTGTCCATAGGCGGTGATTAGCAAGCCAGAAAACAGAGGGGCTCCCCAGAGACGCCCATCACAGATGGCAGGAAATGGGAGGGCTTGGCAGCCCAGGGGAGGAGGGGTGTATGGAAAAATTGGAAACTGAGATTCAGCGTGGATGCCCAACAACCCAGAAACCCTTTTCTCCACCCCTCAACACCACCACCCCCGCCCAGGCCAGGTGCTGATGCCATCCCTGGGCCCCTGGGCCCTGCCCACAGACAGGCAGGATAGCTCCATGGCCCCTGGCAGCTCCAGAAGAAACGGGATCCAAGTGGTATCAGAGATGACAGATTGTGAGGGGGCCAGGGCCCTCCCCTGACAGCAGGGCTCAGCTGGGCGGCCCCTGTGGAGCAGAGCAGATGGGGGAGTCTGAGAGGGAGATCCTAGCAGCCTGGAGACTCTGTTTCTGTTGTGGCTTTTAGTTGGGTTTTCTCCATTTTCTTCCCCCCCTTTTATTTTTTGTGAACTCGATACATTTTAGCACAGGGACATGAGCCAATTGTCCTGTGTCTGCTTACTCTAAAGGAGGTGGGAGGTGGGGAAGGGCAGGAGCCAGCGGGTCGGGGCTACAATACAATCTGCTTTGCCCTTGTTGGGATCTGAAGGGGCCGAGTTTGTGCCTCCGAGCAGCCTGTCACCTCTGCCTGTCTGGCTGAACCCAGGATCTTTGCACCACTCCAGACTGCCTTTCACGAGGAAGACTCTGGAAATCCAGTGCGATGTCAGGGGGTCTGCCTTCCCCATACACGGTCCCGTTCCAGCTTTGGCCCTCCCTCTCAAAACTTGCACTTGGGACCTACCCCTGGCCCTCCCTGGAGGACTCCCTGGAGGAGGAGACACCTTTAGGTCTCCTGGCCTCCTTGGGACTCTCCCCATCGTCGCACCAACCTGGCTTGGCCTTGTCAAGTCCTGTAACTCTCAGGGCTCCCTGTACCTGTCTGATCAGCCCTGCTACCTGATTTTCCAGTATTTGAAGTATATGAAGTCTATTTTTCAGTATATGAAGGCTCTGCCTGCCTTCGTCCCTGTCCACCACTTGTGCTGTCTCTGCGTCCATCTCAGTGTCTCCCTGCTTGCTCTCTGACCCTCTGGTTTCCCTGCTCGGGCCAGGCACTCTTCAAGCTGCTGGGCCTCAGCTGGACGCCTGCCCCCCAGGCCCCCTGTCCTCCTGGGTCCTCCCTGTTGGGCTTACCCTCTCCCTCTGAGGGAGGAGACACAAATGCAGAGGGGGCTGCCGCCGGGTGAGCCCATGAGATCCTCTGTCCTCCTTGGACCTTCTGAGACTGCACTGGGCTTCCACTCTCATCTCATGAGTGGGGATGATCTTTATGAGGAAAATTTCTTGTGACTTAAAGGGGCAACTAAACTAAGTTTAGTTAGTTTAGATGGTTCCCCTAAGGTAACCATCTCCAGGCGGGTGGCCAAGCTGAGTGGCCCCAGCTGAGAGGCTTCTGAGACGCAAGGGAGGGTAGGAGCTGGGAATGCCAAATCGGCCCCTCTGTGGTCGAGGCAGGCATCTTCCTGCACTGGCCAGTGCCGGCTCCTCTCAGATGTCTCTGGACAGCTTGTCTTTTCGGGACCTGAATCCCACAGGGAATCCAGACCAGCTGGGTACCGGTGGGGTTGCTTAGTCACTGTTGAAAAGACTTTCAGAGATGGACCTGCTGCATGCTGATACCGAGAGTTGGACCTAGAGAAAGGCTGACGGAAAGGGGTCACGGTGCAGATGTAGTGCTGAGGGCCCGTTTCTCCCTCAGTAACCACCAGGCCTCAGCGCCGAATGGAAGGGGGGAATTTGTCCACATGAGGAAAGGTGCATTTGCCGACATGGGAAAGTTTTCATGGAAACCCTGTCTGTCGACCTTAGGATCTGTGCACCGTTACTTTTTTATGATGCGGCCAATGTCTTTCGCCAAATGGATGAATAGTGGTGTGGGTCCAGCACTGAAGCCGAGACACTCGGGACCGCCCCCATGGGGGACTGTTTGTGACCACTTAGAGTTTAAGACGGTTTCCTCTCCACTCACATGGGGCCACAGTTTCTGTGGCTTGTATCAGTGTCTTCAGACTCAGGATTGAGGAGTCATAGGCCCGGTACCCCACAATTGGACAAGCAACCACCATTGAGCCCAGAAGAGTAGGGATGCTTCTAGGTCAGAACACAGGCATGTTTAGGTGGTTATTCTAAGAAGGAAATCCCCTACTTGGATGCCGAGAGGGTTTTTTTCCAAGATTTCCCCTCAGCATCTGGTGCTTCCTGGAATGTCTGGGCACCAGGATTGGGATCTAGAATTGCACGCTAGTGTTGATGACTTTCCACGAAAAGGAAAAGCATCTTGGAGTGTTGTCATGCCATTTTGAAAGAACAAAGGCATTGAAAAAGTATTCTCTTAGAAACACCTCTGGTTAAATGGAAGCAGAGTAGCCAGAGAAAAAGAAGTGGGTGGAATGGTCAGGCTGTCTTCCCTGGGACAGGTCAAGGACTAAGTATATATCCAGAGTTCAAGAGTGCAGACCAATTTACATGGTAACAAGGAACTCCTGAGCTGTTATAACTCAACATGCAATCATTTCCAGTCTCAAGTGTTCATTTTCTTCGGATGCCATCCCCGTTTGTCAGCGGTGTGATATATGCATGACCCAGGACAGAACTGAGATGGGTCTCCCTGGGGGAAATCACTTTCCACGTGAGTTCAAAATCCCCGTTCCGGGTCACTCCATCCAACTTCTGAACATTTCTGATTGGCTTCTATGTATGCTTTAAATGAATGTGTTTTCACTATTTCTTATGTCCGTAAGCTCAAGTTTGTGAGCTGTGTTATACAAGTATTCTATATTCTTGCCAAGTTTTATCTGCTTGATCTATCAATTACTGAGAAAGTCTGTTGAAATGTCTCCCTCTTGCTTGTGGGTTCATGACCCTTCCTGCAGGGCTGTCCACTGTTTCTTTGTACGTTTTGAGGCGGAGCCTGTTTACCTCTTTGGTTTTCAGTTTCCTCTTCATTTCTGAGCCCTGGGGGTTATTTTGCAAGCTCAACTGTGGATTCAGTAAGAAATTTGTAATGGAGGGTTTTTCAAGATATTTAGTCTGCCACATTATGATTTGCTTACTAGATCCTTCTGTCCCTCAACCATAGACAAAGCTTTCAGTGGCTACTTTTTCTGGTTTGAATGAATGTCTTTCAAAGCAAGTTGTCTGCCTAGGCAAGGCGCGTTGATAAAAAGAGCTGAGGTTTCTTAGCACTTGGACGCTGGGGATGAGAAGGAGAGCCAAGGCACTGTGGGGATCTTGGGTCCACAGCTAAGGACGAGAGAGTCCGTCAGACCCCACCCCCGCCGGGCACTGGGCACGGCTGACGGGCGCAAACTGCTCTCTCCGCGGACCCAGTGTCTCTGCGGTGTGGTAAGCGACTGCTGAATGACTACTGCATTTGCCACCCATCTGTACACACTTCAGGACCCTGAGTTGGCCTTGACAAGCTAGAACGTTCTGCTGGAAAAGAAGCTGCTTTCCTGAAGAGCCTCAGGACCCCGCTCGAGCACAGCCAGCCTCGGTGTCTCTCTGCAGCATCAGAGGCTCGAGCTGGCTCCAGGATTTCACGCTCTTCCTCCTTGGGCCTTACCCCCGGGGCTCATTTTGCACTGGCACTTGGCTCCTGGCAGTTCGTGAGCTTGTTTTGCCTCCTTCTCTTCCAGATGGCTCTGAGAAGGACCAACGGGAGGCGGGAGGGTGGGAGGGAGGCGGGGTGTGCCTTCCAATAGCTGTCTGCTCTTCGGAAGGCATACCCGGGGACCCCTGAGAAGGCACACATGCCTTGGCACTCAGCAGGCTGATTCTCTCCGGAGGTGGGGGGATTCCCTGCATGGAGCTATTCCGGGCTGTGGAGATCTCAAGGTGGCTGGGACCACGTAAAGCTAGACTCCGATGACCAAAGACTAGGCTAGCACTTCAGCATTTACAAAAGTGCTTTCATGTATGTTGCTTCTGTTGAACTTCATGCTCACTCTTAGAGATGATATTATTGTCCACGTAACAAGGGGAAAAACCAAGGCTCCATAAGCTTAAGCGATTTGGCAGGTTAAGTGAGGAAGTGGCCACACTTGCCATCTGATTCCAAATTGATTGCTCCCTTTAGGTAGCTGATGCTGGAAAAAGAAAAAGCGATAGAACTTTGGAAGCTGAAAAGATGTTGGAATTCCCGGGTCTGACTCCTTTTTTTTTTTTTACAGGTTTAAAAAAAAAAAAAAAAAAAAAAAGATGGAGATGTTAAAAGAGGTAAAAGGAATTGTCCAAGGTCATACAAAGAGTTAAGTGTCAGACCAGTTGAGATCCTCGAAGGATTGCATTTATTTTAAAATTTTGTCTGTGTTTTTGATAGCAATTCAACTCAGTGAATTGAGTTTTTTAAATGAAATCTTGTCATTTCTCTGGGAAACACACTCCAAAATGGAACAACAGTCTACAGGAATGGCCTAGCCTAACAGGCAACTGTATTGGGAAGAAAGGGTCTGAACCACGATTGTCACCTGGGCCTCCTGACTCCAAGTGGTAGAATGAATTGTCTCGTCCCTCATGTCCATTTAGTACCCATTCAGAAATCTGAGCTGTGTCTTACCCACTTGACTGTCAGGGTAAGTCCTTTCCTAACCCAGATATCCATCATTGTTTCATCACCTAATAGGGACAAGACAAACATGAGATGCTACGTGTTTTACACAAATTATACCTCATTTAAAGTTCATTTAAATTCATCTTATCTCTATTTCACTCATAAAGAAACTGAGGCTTTTGAAAGATGGTGTAACAGTGCTAGAACCAGAATTTAACACCAGGTTCAAAGGACTCCAAATCTATGCCCTGACCACCATTACTAGTATATTATTGCTTCACCTAAAAGAGAAAAGTTAACTTCATATTCCAGGCAGGGCTTGAGAATGCTGGGAACAGCAAATAATTTGAACATCTGATAACAAAACTATTGCAAGCACTCTTACCAAACTGCACGCATATGAAAGGTATTTCAGGATTTATCTGTAAGCCAAAAAGACCACTGTTGAAAGAATAGTATCAAAGGTTTGAATTCTTTGTGTTACCAGCTCTCTAGACCCCTCACATCTTACCTTGTATTCATCTGGAGCTTCTACGTGGGTGGACCACAGAGTTAGAGAATCATTGTCATAGTTGGTGTTGTTAAAGATGAAGCGTTAGATTAATAGGAAGAGTGTGCCACAGTGGAGAAGGGCATGGCTTTCAGAGCCACTGGTCACTGAAAATCGCCCTTCATTCCTCTTTGACTGAAGGCAATGTAGTGTTAAAAAGCATGGACCTTGGGCTTCCCTGGTGGCGCAGTGGTTGAGAGTCCGCCTGCCGATGCAGGGGACGTGGGTTCGTGTCCCGGTCCGGGAGGATCCCATGTGCCACAGAGCAGCTGGGCCCGTGAGCCATGGCCGCTGAGCCTGCGCGTCTGGAGCCTGTGCTCCGCAACGGGAGAGGCCACAACAGTGAGAAGCCCGCGTACCGCAAAAAAAAAAAAAAAAAAAGCATGGACCTTGCAGTCTCTGCACATAGGTTCAAATCCTGTCTCCACCACTTACTTACCGTGTAACTTCAGGTAGCTTAACCTCTCTGTGCCTCTGCTTCCCCATTCATAAAAAGGGGTAATAATAGTTCCTACATCATAAAGTTGTTAGGAAGATGAAATGAGTTTATAAAGTGCTTAGTTATAGCACCTGAGGCGTTGCAGGCACTATGTTTTTGTTACTTTTTTTTTTAATGGGTGAACAAATAACTAGATGGACAAAAGTTTACTGACTACCTGGTATGTGCCAGGAACTGTGCTGGGAAGTGTTTCATAGTGGGGAAAAAAACCTGCTGTGGTTGTGTAAAAGCCCTTTATCCAGCTGGATCAGACAGCTGGTGTTTTGAGCACCTTGGTACTTGGCATTGCGCTGGGTCCAGCATAAGCTTCATGGTCAGGGACCTCACCCAGAGAAGGGAGAAGCCTATAGGTGCGTAAAGACCAGTTGACAACCGCCATTAAGTCGCCTTTTCATCCAGCCTTCTCCGGGCAGAATTGTGCCAGTTCCCTAAAGCATCCTTATTGGGTCTAACTTGCTCATCCCTGGACTCTGTTCTCAGATAAGATCTGGCCTGAGCGGGCAGCAGCCACGAGCGGACTTCCCCAGGCCTCCGGCTCACTGATTCCCATCTGGGTGTTATTTTGCCGGCATTGTACCTGCTTCTTATCTCTGGAACCACAGCGTTCCAGTAAGAGACGCCAGCTGTTACCTTCAGCAACCCCTAGGACTTTGCTGGCTGTCCTCACCTCACACACAGCCTTCCCCGTGTCCATTGCTGGCTTGCGAAGCTGCACTTGCTTCTTTCCTGACCACCTCTCTGCTTATCTCCCTCTAGATGTGATCTCGCTAAAACCCCAGACAGGTGAGAGCCAGACTCAGAGCTCAAAGCCCTGGAATAAAGTTATGAGCTCAGAATTTCTAGGAACACTGATGGCTTTGTGTGTGTGCTTGGTGGCAGGGGATGAAACCTGCAAAGAGGAACCGTAGGTCATTATCACAAAGTCGTAAACCGAGCCTGAGCACTGAATACTGGGGAAGGCTAAGGAGCTAATGCTTCTAGAAAAGGAAGCCCAGGAAAATTCCAGGCCCCACGAGCCGAAATGAAATGAACACCAATGCTCAGGAGGCTCTTTGCCTCTGCTGAGAGGTTGACGGAGATGTCCCCCGAGACTCGCTCCCCGCCGTTTGTCCACTTTGCCATCCTATTGGCCTTATGGCTTCTGAACGTGAGTGCCAGCTTAATGTGCCACCCCTGACCCAGTAATCAATAAGGTTAATTCAGAGGTCGAAAAAGTGACTCAGACAGGATCCTCATAAAACCCAATGCTTTGTGGTCCCAGATGCCATAAAACCCTGAATGAAGAAGGTGGAAATTGGCCCTTGAGGTCAAAAGCCTTGTCAACAAAATGGCAGTGGCAGTAACTATGAGACATTAGTCCATTGAACTGAAGGCCTAAAGCACTCCCCTGAATTGTCCTCAGGGAAGATTCTGGCCCTTCCAAGCCATGTCACTAATAACCATCCTTCATTTTGGTAATAAAAGCTTACAGAGTGCTTTGGCTCATAACATTTGTTTCGCTTCTCAGAGTAACTATGAGACTAAAGGTAGAAAAGGTATCATTTCTCTTGCAAGTGAAGAAACAAAGACTCAGAAGTGGTATGAGTTGTCCAAGGCCAGAAAGGTGCAGACATAGGCTAACAGAGTGTCTTCTGACTCATTACGCACTGTTTGTCCACTTTACCATCCCACTGGCCACCTGGGTCCTGAATTTGGGCATCAGCTTAATGTGTAGCCAACCAGGAAAAAGAGTCAATCCCCATTCATTTGGAAAACTTGCATAGATGGGCCCCATCGGGTGCCACAAATGTGTCAGACTTGAGCTTGTCTTTGATCATATACAGACCCAAGACTGGACGTTCTGCTGACTTTTGCTAAGATAATGCTTTGTGGCCTCTCTTAAACTCATGAAGCAGCTGGAAGGGAATTGGGGGAAACATCTGACTCTTCCTTCACACAGCGCAGAGCAGGTGAACGTCCTGTACCATGCAGGCCCTTCCACACACCCCCTTTGCCTACTGAGAAGCCCTCTTTTCCTTTGAAAGCCCAGGCAAAGCGCTGATGCCAAGCTGGCATCTGGTACCAACCTGCAGGACGCCCTGGAAGGCAGGATGCCAGATATGTTCTGGAATGATATTTTTTTGCCATTCAGACAGGTTGGGCAGGTGGAAAATCATCCAGAATGTAAAATCTTGCCTCAGTTCCATGTCCAGGAGGCACCTCTGACTTGGAGAGACGAACATGATAGAAACAACCTTGATGGAAGAGATGAGAGTCTGAGGCAGGGATGGTGATGACTGCAGTCCTTGGCATCCTGGGGATGTCAGACAAGGGTTCGGCTTTTTTTGTCCCAGGGCCATTGGAGGGACACATCCTTCACTTTGACTAGAATGGACTCAACATAACCTGAGGGCATCCTCCCACCTGTCTTCTCTGGCAAAGTTTGAGATCCAAGGAACTGGGGGCTGATGTGTACCTTTCAAATGATAGTCAAGCCTGGCAGGTGTTGAGTCCCCCTAACACCCACCCCATCTCTGGCTCTTTCAAAGAAACCCCAAACTTCTTCCTAGGCCGGGGATTGGAAGAGGGAGTTGCTTTTTTTATGGAAAGATGAATGAATTCCTAGGGGATCCTCTGGGTGAGGTACCATTGTGGAGAACAGAGAGAGTGTCTCCCTGGAAGGTCCCTCCTTCCCCTGTGGGCTCTATACCTTTGATGTGATTTTTCCCCTTTGCAGCAGCAGATTTTGCCCTGAGCAGAGTTAGTTTACACCTTGTTGCTGAAGGAAATAGCTGAGGTTTGAGAAATAAACAGCCACCCACTCCCTGTCTGTCAAGAGCCAGTACAGCATAAGATGAATGGGAGACCTCTCTCTGCTACCGTCTCCGCCCGCCCCGTTACTCTGTGCGTCTTCCCACCCCATCATGAGGACAGCCAGCCTCCCTCCCTGTCCCTGCCTCCCACCTTTCAGAACTGAGCTAATCCTTCAGGAAATATTTAATGTTCATATGCCTCCCTTGCATAGAAGCACTTTAAGGGTTCCTGTGATCCTGGATTTAAATCTGTCTCTTTCATTTCCTACAAATTTATTGCCATCTGTTGATTTCATTCCTGTGACACCCACATCAAGATCATTCATAAGGAGGATGAGACCCATTCCTAGACCCCCTCTTACACACAGCTCTTTCTTCCCATCCAAATGCCGGAGCATGCGTGGATCTGTGAAAACATATTCTCTCTCTCTCTCTCTCTCTCTCTCTCTCTCTCTCGCTCACACACATACACACACACACACACACACACACACACATGCATTTGACAGACTGCAGACTGTCAGGCAATTTTACATTTTGGTATTTATTTCCTGAATACTTAACAGTAGAGACCTGCCAATCCCTTTATTCCTTGGGAACCCTGGTTACTGGACCCACTGATTCAGATTCAGGATTTCACTGGTGACTTTTGTCAGCTGTTTTGGCTGCCTTATCGTTACTTACTCCTTGATAAAATCTCCTTTTTTATTTTCATCAAAGGTATGTTAGTAGGTCGTGTCTTATCTGTCCTCCAGGCCCTGTAGACATCTGTTCTTTCCCCATCCCTCCACCACCCGCACCCCTATGAGGTTTGTAGGATGCGGGTAAGGACTAAATGAGATGATCCATGCCAGCTGTTTAGCATGGGGCCTGGTTAAGGGCTCCATACATATTATTACTGTTGGTGTTTTGGTATCTGCCAGTCTTGTTGTTTAACATGACTTACTGAACTCATCTTTCTTGGATCTGTCTGCCCTCTTCTCTCCATCCCCACTCCTTTAGTGCAAGCCTCAGCTTCTCACCTGCCTTAATGCCATGGCCTCCTTACTGGCCTTCCTGCCTCCCATCTCCACACTCTTCCCCTCTACCAGCCATCCTCTGCATCACGGTCAGAGCGAGAACCTCAGACTATCAATCTGATCAGGTCACCCCCTCCTACTTAAAAGTCTCCTGGGGCTTCCCTGGTGGTGCAGTGGTTGAGAGTCCGCCTGCCGATGCAGGGGACACGGGTTCGTGTCCCAGTCTGGGAAGATCCCACATGCTGTGGAGCGGCTGGGCCCGTGAGCCATGGCCGCTGAGCCTGCGCGTCCGGAGCCTGTGCTCCACAACGGGAGAGGCCACAAGAGTGAGAGGCCCGCGTACCGCAAAAAAAAAAAAAAAAAAAAGAGTCTCCTACGGTTCCCCATGCCCTTTGAAATAAAATTCAAACTCCTTAGCAAGTTACGCTAAACCTTCCCTGCTTAGGGGACCAGAGGCATCTCTTATCCATCTCATCTGCCTGTTCCTCCTTGGTCCCTCAGCCAGAGCCACACCAAATTACATGCAGTTCCCAGCCAGGATGTATCTCCTCAGAGAGCCTTCCCTGGCATCCTCCCCCAGCCTGGATTCGGTGTCCCTCCCTTCCACTGCCCCAGCCTCTTCCATGTGTGAATAGCTAGCACTTATGTGTTCCCAGAAATATTTCATATCTCTTAACACATTTAATCCTCATAACAACCCTATGAACTAGGCACTGTTATTATGGCCACTAACCGATGAGGAAATTCTGACATAAAGAAATTAAATGATTTGTCTAAGATCTCACAGCACTTTTGAGCTGGGCTTTGAACCCAAATGATCTTGGCTCCAGACTCTACACCGTAACCACTGGGCTCTTTGGCCTCTGGTGCTGTTGGCCAAACCATGCCCTCATGGACTGAGCTCCTTGACCTGAGAAACCCTGTGCTATGCATGTTTGATCCTGGAGCCTGTCTCCCTGCCTCACTCAGGGTGTAAGCACAATTCCTTTTAAGGTAACCCTTCCGTCAATCCATTGTTCTAGGCCTGTGAGACTCAGTAGATTTAAGATTAACCTACTTTATGCAACTGGTTGCCCATACCTCATTCCATAGAAAAAGGCCTAGAATGCCTTCATGTGTTAGAACTCTGGGGTCAGAGACTTAGAAGACAAGGCTGCACCCTTGGGGAACTTATAATTTGGTTGAAATAAACAAGATTATACACAAACCTAAAGGAATGATAATGATGCTTCAAATCGCAAACAAAACCAGTTTCTTTGTCTTATGGTCAGTCCTCATATAAAAATAGTCTCCCACTTGTCCCAGCCAGACCCCAGTCCCCTTGAAGAGAGGGCCAATGTACTGTAGCTCAGTACCCGGTACTCGGCAAGTGCCTCTCCATGGACTTAAGGCTTCTGCTGCTGCCCCGTGTCCTAGCCTCAGTTATGCAGTCTTCCCAGGCCTGGGTGAGGTCACACAAAAGACCCAGACATCTGGGAAATTCCAGTTTGGAAGTGGGTTTCTGGGGACATAGTCCCAAGCCGAAATAGACCCAAGTTGTTCAGGACTCTAGAGCCTCATTTCAGTGCAGTCTGACCCCTCCACCCACTACCAATTATTTTCCATTGCACAGCACCCCCTAGTGACCTACCTGGGTATAGACCTCCACAAGGCAGCAGTCCCCTTCCAGGCAGACATGCCCCAGGACAGAGCAGGCCTGTCCACCAGTGTGCCAATCCCCTGCTCACAGGAGAACTGTGCTCAGAGCACGGAAATCCAGGACCTCTCGAAGTTGGCACATCTTGCCAGGAGTGCAGGGTGTACCACATTTTTGTGGAACCAGATCAGCACCTGTCAGCCTGCCCCCTCCCCTTCTCCAGCCCGTCCAGCCCGGAGCAGTCCTCCCCAACAGAGCGGGGGGCACTTGCAGTCTGTCCCTGGCTTGTACGGCTTTGCGTGCATCAATGTGGGTGCAAAAGACAATGCACGCTGTCATGGACTGCCCCTAGGAGCAGCTAGGAAAACCAGAGGTTTTCCACTTATCTGTAGGTTACCCTTTACCAGGCCCCACACGGATATGCACCTCCCATCACCTCCTCGTAGGAACACGCTTTCCTATTCTATAACATGGGGAGAAATATGCCTTCCTTGCAGAGTGTTTGTGAAGATCCTACATCTATTTATTTAACAAACTTTTTAAGTACCTGTAGGGGCCCAGCTTCCAGCACATAGTAGACACTCAATTGAAATAGTTTTAAGAAACTCTGCTTAGACAAAGTGCTTTCAAAGCTACATGGAAAATGCACAGGTAGCAATATTCCAGCTCCTTTCCTTCAGCTGTTTGATGCTGTTAGGATATGCAGGGAAATGGGGTGTCTTGCTCAATAACTGGAGTAAAACTCACGGAGATTTCCATGTCCCCAAACCTCTGCTTGTGATGGGGCACTTGCCCTATCAACCATTTGTCTGACTGTGATGTAATTGTATGTTGACTTATCTCTCTGTTGCACTAGAGACCACGAGGGCAGAGACTGTCTCTGTGTACCTTATATGTCATTGGCCCAGTGGGCATATCATATGTATCTGTTGGACCACGGTGGGTGAGCCTTTTATGAGTATTCTGCCTGCTCACTGGCCCAGCCTTCAATGTCAAGGGAGCATTGCTAACTCGTGAAGATTTCTGCTTTGTACACACGTAATGCCCCTCTAATTTAGCTGCTTTCACTTACAGAGGTAGCCTGGGCTTTAGTGTCCGAAGGCCAGATTGCAGCCACAGCTCTGCTGTGGGTTAGCCATGAACTTTGAGCGAGTCAAGTTGCCTGGTATCTCTAAGCCATCGTCTCTTCATCTGGAAAGTGGAGGCATTAATAATGATACCTGCCTCCCAGGGCTGTTTTGAGAGCGAATAGGATGATGGGAAACCATTTTGTAAACCTCAGGACGCTTCCCCTCCCTCTCCATGCTACAGACCAGTGGTCAGGACTGATAACAAATCTTGCCAAAAAAAAAAAGTCTTCTCTGTTGTGTTTTATCATAAAGTGTTTTCTTAGAAACCTCAGCTGTTTCCTGACAATCGGCAGCTTCGCCCACTGTTTGCAATAAGGGAAACTGAGGCACACCCTATGATTTATTCAGCATCAGCATTCCTAGCAAAGGACAGAGACCTTCTGCAGGTCAGTTTCCTCGTCCCACCCTGGAGCAGAGATGATGGCGCCTCTCTCCCTCCTCTGGTCAGATTTATTAGTTGTCCTATCATTTTCTGAAGGCCCAAAGCTCTGTATTGCTGCTGTCTGGCTTCCCAGATTTATAATCACAGTCTCTAGGCGCTAACAATGTCTGGAGTCTAATTTGCATATTTACTTTCACTGTCCAATCCAAATCCTCCCAGGCGGCAGTCCAGCTGGGGCCAGTTCTCTCATCTGATTGTGGTCTCTGCTCTTTCCCAGCACGTCAGCCTTCTCTCTCCAGGACAGGGGCAACTCTTAGGAAGTCTCATGTTGGCAGTGGATTGTGCAGTGGATGAAAGAATGAACATGGGATCTGCCCATTTGAAGGTTTGGTGGGGACGGGGATGTGATGGGTAGGTAGCAATTCTGCTCCTGGAATATCCTAGTCGCTACTAGAAAGGTTATCTTCTAGCTAAGAAGAGGCTGGCTCTGCTGTAGGGTGTCAGACACGCGTGTGCTCTACACCTCTCTTTCCTGCTCTTTTTTTTTTTTTTTTTTTTTTTTTGGTAACCATGGCTCACGGGCCCAGCCGCTCGGCTGCATGTGGGATCTTCCCGGACCGAGGCACGAACCCGTGTCCCCTGCATCGGCAGGCGGACTCTCAACCACTGCGCCACCAGGGAAGCCCCTTTCCTGCTCATTTAAAGCAGTCCTCCAAAAAGGTTTGGAGAAATCTGCCTCCACCATGCCCCACATCCTGCATGGCCTTCATCACATCCTGCCTTCGAGGGGGCCCTGGCAGTGGTGGCAGGGAGGCTGCCGCCCTGCTCTGCATCATGGAAGAGTCCAGCCTCTTAACCTTCATCTCCAAAGTAGGACAGCCCAACTTGGAGCTGCATGAGAAAGCAGCAGAGCTGTTCAACTCTCTGGCTGAAAGAACATACTGTGCTATTTCTGGGGCAACAGAAGCCTGGCTGATGGTGTCCACAGGAAGAGTAGCCCAGGGGATTTGCTAGTCTGGTTAAGACGAGCCCTACAGCCCCCTCTGCCAGCTGCTCGTCTTATACGTATCGGGGTTCAATCTGAAACCAGTGGCAAACCCAGACCAGGCACGTGTTGGTGGTGCTTGTTGGTGCTCAAATGCTACCTCCTCCTCCAGGAAGCCTTCCCCATCTCCCTGACAATGACTTAGGGGCTCCTCCCTCTCTGTTCCCTGTCAACTCTGCCCCTCTATCACTGTGGCCATCTTGTTTGTTTGCTCGGGTTTCTCCACTAGACTGTAAGTGTCAAGTGTGTAGAAACTTATTTTTCCCAACTTTGTAGCCTCAAAGCCCAGCACAGTTCATAGCACACACTGACCTGTCAGCAGTGCTTGTTCAATGAATAAAAAGTCTGATTGCATAGAGAGCCATAGTGGTTGGTTTCTTTTTGGAGACGCCTGTCTTTGCTACTCACAGGAATAGCATCGAAAAGATGGGAAATACATTGGTGTGGGATTGTTTTTACCTACAGAGTTTCTGCATCGTGGAGCTTATCTCAGCTGTTTCTGATGTTGGCCTACCCGCTACTGAATAAAGCTCTGAGCCCAGGCCTCTCCATCTAACATAGCCACTGTACCTTTATGGGCTTCCAAATTCTTGTCTGTGAAATGAGAACAGGGACTAGCTAGGAAAATTTTCAGGTGTGCCCCCTTGCTGTTTTGTGATTCTGGAGCCCTTCAGAGAACACCCCAAGATGGCAAAAGGTCTGGATAGTCTTCATATAATGTTCAAGGGACTGTCAGTACTTAGGGAGGGAGGAAGGAGACTCGGGGACATGCCAGCTGTCTTGAATCTTGAGGTGCTATCGTATAGAAGATGAAGAGGAACAGACTCTCAAAAGGCCCCAAGGGCTAGAAAGAAGACCAATTATTAATTTGTTCAATGAATATTTATTGAGCACCTGCCATTTGCAAGCACTATTCTAGGTAATAGGGACACAGGAATGAACAAAACAGACAAAAATCCTCACCCTCATGGAGTTTACTTTCTAGTGAGCAGAGAAAATCCAAAAATAAATGTATTGGGTCAGAGCTTCTTGGACTTCCAAAGTGGACTGCCTGGGGGCTAATGTTTCAGGGATACTTTTATAAATGAGTCACAGGGGACTCATTTATCCATAGTTATGGAGCTAGAACTAAGTATTGGGACCAGGATAGTATGACATAGTGAAAAAGTACTGGACTAGTAGTCAAGAGTCCTGACTTCAAATTTCATCCCTGCTACTGTCCAGCTGCGTGACTTCAGATATGTTAATTTTAATACTTAGAATTTGTTTCCAGTGGCTGGTTAGACTAGACCTTGTTAGTTCCTTTTAGCTCTGCAATCTTATGAATCTGAGGCTGGTTAAGATGAGTGATCTCTCTGTATTCTAACGCCTCTAGGCTTAATCATGGTCTCCACTCTATGGCAACTCTCATTCTAAGAGAGACAAGGTAGATGCAGTGGCTGTTGTTATGAAAGGTACCAAAACCCAGTACTTCACAAATGTGCATGGCGAGGGGTGGTTGCCTTTTCCTGAGATCGCTGTGATACTGAGGCTGAAGAAGGAGGACCTCAGAGGATAGGCAACCTGGTTGAAGGACCAATGAGAATGAGTCAGGAGGAAGGGGAGGAGGAGATAACAAGCAGGGAAGGTGGAGATGGAGCCTTTGATGAGGAGAGAGCAGAAGTAGGAGACAGACAGAGGAAACCCCTCAGTGCAAGACCCAGGAATCCCAGCCTCACTCCCATGTACGCCATACTGCTGAGTAGCTGGGAGGCTACCTGCAGTATCCCAGGTTCCAATCACACAGCTCATGTTCATTGACTAGGCCTGGGACACGTACTCTGGAGAGCAGGCTAGAAGGGATGAGTGGAATATAAGAGGATGGAGCTTCCACCTCCAGTCTCATGCTCTCCTCTGCAACATACATGGGACCAACTGCCTCCCAGGGGACTGGGGTCTGCTTCCCCTGTTAGCCTTGATTCTCTCCCATTCAGACTCTTCCTGAGCTCCTGCACGCAGGGCTATAGAGAGAAAGCCTGCAGGTGTGGAGCAGATGCAACAGAAGCAGAATCTAGGGCTCCAGACTCCTCACTTCCAATAATACTGCTCTACGTTTTTAGGGCTGCTTACGCCTTTCAATGTTTTCGTGTCTATTGATAGCATCGTGGTGCAGCAGTAAGAACGTGGGCCTGGGAGCTTCAAGTTCTGGGATTCTGGCATTTCATTTGGTTTTCAGTAATTCTGTGAGAAAGATAAAACAGGACTTATCTCCTCTAATCTGCAAGTGAGGAAACAGAGTCATAGGGGACTCATTTATCCATATTTAGGGAGCTAGAACTAAGTATTGGAACCAGAATAGTATGACAGTGAAAACATACTGGACTAGCAGTCAAGAATCCTGCCTTCAAATTTCCCTTCTGCTGCTGTCTAGCTGTGTGACTTCAAATACATTAATTTTCTGATAGACTTAATTTTATTATCTATGAAATAAGTAGGTAGACTAGAAAAAGAAAATATGACAAATAGGTAACATCTTTGGTCCTGATAGCCCTTTCCATACCTGTGGCAGACATGGCTAATCGATCACAGCACGCTGCTCCCCAGAGCAGCCCCAGGGTCCTCAGTACCATGCTCCCCAGCGGCCCACAGCCACTGCTGAAAATCAGAGTTACCACGTAAAATGAAACTGCTTGTCATCCCCCAACTAGCTCTCCAGGTTCTTTTCCAGTCTAACATTCTGGGCATAGAAACCTGTTTTCCTCCCTTCCAGCCCATGCTGTTTCCACTAGGTCAGCCTGGAACATTCCTTTTCTACAGATATTTAGAAAAAGTAATAGAATGAGACAATCTGTGTTCAGGCGCTTTCTTTTTGCCTTACAGGCTTAGTTTAATTCGAGGGTAATAACACCTACCTCACATGGTAGTTACGAGGAGTGAGGGAGTTAAGGCGAGCAAGCACTTTACTAAACTGTAGAGTGCAGTACACATACATTCACTTAGCAGACACTCAGTGAGCACCTGCTGTGTGCCAGGCACTGTCCTAGCACATGGGGTAGAGCCTTATTTGTACTAGGTCAGGCCAGGAACTTGAGCACCCCACCAGGCATCTAGATCTTCTTTCTGCTCAGGGACAGAGAGCCTAGACTCTTGGTCTGGAGCAAGCACACCCACAAATGTGGGTGAGGTAACGCAGGACCTTGGACAGAAGGTGGATTTGTCCATCCTATAGCGTTACTTTCCATAAGTTCATTGCTTTTTTCTTTTGGCAGATCTTCCTGTTACCCCCTTCATTCACTTACCTGCTCTTCAGCTCTTTTATTTTTGGTTATTACTTGTCAGTAAATTTCTGCTGCTATAAAGAAAGTGAGAAGTAAGGGGTCACAGTTTGCAGTAACACTGGCAGTGAGAGTTGGCAACACTGGCAGCGGCAGTCGGGGCAAAAAGATGAGGCGTCTGGATACGGCTGTCCTGTTACCCACGTCACCGATCCGCTCTCGGGGGCCAGCACACAGCTACAAGTCTGCTAGAAGTCTGCTTCCCCAACCTCACACCCTGTCCCTGCAGGCTCAGGGTTTCCATTACCCAGGCTCGGGGAAGATTAACGTGTCATCCTTAAAGCACTTGGCACTCTTGGAAAAAGCCATGCTGTGAATTCAGACATTGGAATAAGATTGAACTCATTAGATCTCTGACACCCTCCATGCATTAGAATTCTTAGAGCCTTGTTCTGTCACATCTTCCGTGTCCTTTGCTAGTTCCCAGCTGGTCTCATAGACAAGCAAATTACTGGCAGGGTTTGGTTAAGACACTGTACTTAGCCCATCTTAAAATACTGGTGAGTGACAAGTCCACCTCAAAGGGGCTACGTGAAAAGATTTAGTGTTGAGGCTTGCAACGTTTATACATTCCTTCTGCTCCATCTTGCAAATGCAGGAACCCCTGGGGACTTCCTGGGTCTTGGGAGACTAGATCTCTTCTTAATGCATCAAAAACCAGCTTTTGGAAAGTGGGTTTGGTCTGTACTGATTCTAAAATACCTCAGATTATTAACCTTTGCACTATCTCTGTGGAATGCATACAGATTGTAAATCTATTTAGAGGAGAGAGAAACACATTTGGGCACCAACCTCCCCTCTCCACTGGACAGACGCCATGGTGTTGAGTTAGAAGCACTCTGTCCCTGTGTCATTTGGGGCTGGTAACCCAAGAACCCTGACACCTCCATTGGAAACTGTTCCATTTAGAATTCCTTCTGGCCTGATTGCCTCTCCATCCCTTCCCTCCCCTGGCCACAAAAGTAGACTCAGAGAGTGCCATCTATCTGTCCTTTCTTTGAATTTTCAAGGAGAATGTCTCCACCCAACAGGTCTCATGCTATTGGGCTGAATAGGAAAGCAACAGAAGCTTTTTCCTTACTGTTAGTGAAACAGACAAGGGGCAATGCATGCTTTCGATATAAATCGTGATCTGGAAGGATTCAGGTAATGAAACCTGAATCTTCATCAAGATGGTGTTTCTTGCTATCCCATCTCCCAGCTTTAGATATTGGAGTCAGTTAACCATTCCCAACATACCTTTGTTTAGAAAAGAGTTGTTTTCAGAGTTTTGGACTTTGGAAACAAAAGAATGCATTTTCTTGATGTCATTGCTGTAATACTGTAGTTATAGATTATATATTCCTGCCTCTTGGACTCACTATTTTCATTTTTCTTCTGGGACAGACACAAACCATGTCCACACAGGTGTGTAAAGAAAATTCCTACTGAAGCGGGTTCTACCTGGAAGACATCTGGAGAAGATAAAGCCCTGTAGGTGGACTGAACTCTTTCAGGAAACTTGTAGGAACCTCAAAATTGTCCTAATTAATGTTTTTGCATAGTAAATTTACCTATTTTCATTGTAGACTTAATTAGCTTCTTTAAAAATAATTCTTCAGGTGAAAGTTGTTAATGGCCTCTCATCCTGACCTGCTGAGCACAGCCAGAGAGCTTGATAGATTTAGGCCAAATAAAAGGAAGTAGTACTTTACGCTGCAGGTAGTAAATGTGTAAAAATTGTTACTCCTAGAAACAGTATGGACTGAAATTATAAATAGATTCCAGGAATGAACTTTCAGAGAGTCATGGATGACAGATATAAATGGGGTTATTAAAGGGAAGTTAGGGAACGTTTTCTAAATGCTTAAAGTTAACATTACAGATGGGTCTCTCATATTTTCCCATGACCCTCGGTGACACCACCATCAGGGGCTCTGGGTAAGGTGGGGTGAATGCTGATCTGACCTACTGAGGTGTCTTAAATTCTCATGCTCCATTCTTTTTAAGCCAGTTTAACTAATTTAACCTCTAGTCTTTCTTTCTCTTTTTCTTTCGTTGTTGACGACGCTGATGTTCTGATCTCTTTCAATTGGCCGCTTCTTCAGAACTCTCTGAAATGATCTGGAAAAACCTAACAGGGTACCACTACAGCCCAACAATAAGACAGAACTCCTGAGCTCCAATCCTGCCTCTGCCACTAACCAGTTGCTTGACCCTGGGGTGTCACTGCAGCTCTCCTCCCTAGTTTTTCATATCTCAAAGAAAGGGAGTTTGATTAAAACCCCTCTGAGGTCCCATTGGTGGCAAAATTGTATGAATCTATAAATAAATACGATATGCACACATTCAGGGAATGCCTAGAATAAAAGAATAGTGGGGTGGAGAGACTGTTTTGTCTTATTTTTCAAAAAGGATAAAGTTGACAATTTCCCCCTTCTGACAGGAAATGAACATTATAGGGGCAGTGCAAGGAAACCCGTGTCAGCATCAGGAAACTCCCCATAATTTCCTTTTCTTTGAATTTGGTAGAGGAAGTGAGAGAGAGAGAGTGGGGAACTCACAGTGTGTGTGAGAGTGAGGCAAAATCTGAGTTCAGATGTGGCTCAGTCACCAGCAGATCCAAGTCTTTCAATGGTAAAATGGAAATAGTAACATGGAACTTGTGGGGTTGTGGTGAGGCAGAAATGAGATTAGTGGCATGAAGCGTTCTGTCCAGTTTCTGGTATAGAGTCAGTGCTCAATAAATAATAATGTTTAGAGAAAGGAGAGAGGTTCCAGAACAGGACAATTATAATGGCAAGCTCCTCGTAAGTAGCCATCAGGGAAAGAGAAGCTGGTGCAGCTGAAGGAATCAGCCTGGGAGAGGTTACAGCCTGCAGCCCACGGCTATGCAAAGTCCGCTGCAATTAACTGGGTGTGAAATTAGCGGTAGAGAACATTCCTAACCAGTAAAAATCAGGTTGAGTGTTCCACATTATATCTATATTTTTTCTTTCTTTAAGGTTGCTCAATTTTGCAGATTAATATTGTTTGAAAGTTGTATACATTTTAATAAATCAGTGGAAATAACAGTTATACACTTGCAGGGACTTCCCTGGTGGCTCAGTGGTTAAGACTCATGCTCCCAATGCAGGGGGCCCGGGTTTGATCCCTGGTCAGGGAACTAGATCCCACATGCATGCTGCAACCAAGAGTTTGCATGCCACAACTAAGGACCCGGAGAGCCACAACTAAGGAGCCAGAGCCGCAACTAATGAGCCCACCGGCCGCAACTAAGACCCAGCACAACCAAATAAATAAATAAAATATTTTGAAAAAAAGACATTACCAAGAAAACCTGTTAAAAAAACAAACAAACAAAAAGTTTTACACTTGTGGAATTTGGGGGGATTCCCCACATGAACCAGCTATCTTGTAGTTTGGTTCACATCACTGCCATCTGCTGGAAGAGTATTCAAATTGCAGGGTCTTTTGTTTAAGAAATTGTACCTTCTGCATACGTCTTTGGGAAAGATAACTCTAAACCTAAAGTTATACAGGAACAATCATCCTCTGCTAGAGGTCTTGTAACCTGCTCTTGAGAAAGACCAAAGGGGGCATTATTAGGAGTTTCAAGCACTGCATGCAGCTGCTGGGTCAGGACATTGAGTTCTGCAAAGCTCAGCCCTTGTTCACCATACACAGAGCCAAGAGAAGAACACTGGAGTCCAGACGGTAGCGGAAATCCTGTTCTCAAAGATAAGAAGAGAGTCGCTCTGTCATTCCCAGAGTCAGCAATGTCCCTTTCCTGCCAAGATCCTGCCAATTTAATAAACATGCTGGAAGCACAAGTTGCCCAGCAAATCCCCAGCACTGCTGAAGACCTTGGACTGGCCCCAGAGATTGCTCCCGTATCCCTGAAGAGATAAATAGGACAATGGACACCCCTACAAACTGCCCTACTGCTTTCATCATGGTTCATCTGGGGAAGCCAGCAGATACTATGAAGCATTGTTTCATCACACCAATGAGCTGGTATTATAGCTCAAGTCACTGTTTATCTAATAACACTTTGGGGCCATTAGCAACAAAGCTGACCTTACTGGTTCACGTAGTTGATGAATATACTACACTTTATAGTGGTTCCTGCGCAGAAAATAACTGGAAGCAAGTGGCTTTTAAACTTGGTGCCTTCATCCTAACATGAGAATCTTTGTCTGATGAGGCAGAACAATTTGGCAAAGAGGGAACAACTGTTAGGTGGAGAATGACGCACTGGAGGGATGGGGGGAAGCTCTCTCTGCAGCACCTTATGGTGGTAGAAGGAGAAGGGAGATGACATGGGAAAGCCCTGGTAAAGACGGCTTTAAACATCTCATTTAATCCTCAGCAGTCACTCTATAAAGGTAAAGTAGTAGTATCATCCCCATTTTACAGATGAGGGAACTACACCATGAAAATTACATGACTTGCATACCGTTAAGTTGCAGTGCCAGAATCTGAAATGAGGCAATGGCAGTCAACCTCAGTGTGCCATTTTCTTCCTACTGTGAGTGTTGGGAGAGAGATTGGGAACCACCCCTCTAAGTAACAAAGTGAGAACAGAAAAACCAAACAAACACCTTTCAGTTGTTTATGTGAACTGCTTAATCCCCGTGTTACACAGTAGTAATGATAAGGTACTGCTGAACATATCATATTCACTTTATTACAAGTTTTTTTTAATAATGGCGGCCAACACACACCCAGTCTTCATAGCCTATCGTGCTTACTGTAGAGACATCTCCTAACAATTTTTTTTTAATTGGTGGAAAGTGTACTTAGGTGAGCTTTTATGGCCTTCCTGACTTTCAGCCTCAGGCTGAAGCAGAAGTCTTTCTCAACTGAAGTCCACAGCTTTGAACAGAGTTGAAAGCAATGCGTGTGTGTCACTGTCACTGCAAAATTTAAGACCTAGGTCTTCTGCGTTCAGCTGAACATCTGCTATTTGGGGCAGGGCTTTTTCAAATCACATGTTCCATGCTAGATGGGTCATAAGCTTAGGCCCTACAGTTGGCACATGGCCACATAGCCTTGCTTTTTCTTTCATAAGACATGCTGGTTATTGGAGGTATCCAACTGGGAACTTCTTCAGCATCCCTTGGAGATAATCCAGCTTACCCTGAATCCCAACGACATGGAACCTCATACAGTTTTATACAGTTATCCCTATTCTTCCTCATATTGGGCCCACATCTGTCAAATTTTATGCTGTCCATGAGTTCCAGTTCTGCCCATGAGAGTCCCTAAGATACGCCTTTTCGCAGATCCACGTGGCTGCCCTGAAGATACTTGAGGAAAAGCTCTTGCCCCGCAAGTCTCCTGCTCTCCCCATCAGTCTTCCTCAGCCCTTTTCCATCCCACCGCTCTCCTGTAGGTGGTGGGTTTCAGGGCATGGGCCCAAATGCTCAGAAAAAGTGGCATCTGTGTCTGTCAGGCCCTCCATGCCAACATGCTGCCCCTCTGCTCTCTCGAGTCAAGAAATTCAGTAAGCGAGGTTTTGTGTAGGGTTTCCCAGCTGACATTCTCATCACTGGATATCAACTCTCCTTGGGCTGCTTCCCAGGCTGCATACAGCACTTGGAGTATGGAAAACTGACCTTGATACTATTTGGTCTCTGCAAAGCCACTGTCTGCTGGAGGGTTCAGTTATCCATTGATGGGAGGGGGAAGTCTTTTCCTCTCCCTGGAACCCTTTCCAACATGGTCCAGTGGAGTTGCTTCAACCCTAGAGCAGTCTGGCCCTGCCTACTGGGATAGGGGTCAGCCGCACTCTGGGCTGCTGGCCTTGCCTCCCACTGTGTTGTTCAATTTGGAGGAGCTATAGATAAGCACCCTGGAGTAGGACTGGGTGGTAGAGCAAGTTATCCAACCTGGGCCCACACCCTTGTGGTCACTTTGGCATCTACCAGGCTTAATAATAGCATCTCGGTCCAGTCTGGTGCTTCTGAGTTCCTGCCATGGTGTCTGGCTATGCAGATGGACGCATAATCTAGGAGAAAGAGCACAGTGCTGGGAATCAGGGAACCTGGAGTTAAGGCCTATTTCTGCCACTTAAAGTGCTGTGTTATCTTGGGGAAGCCACGTGACTTGTCTGTGTCCCAGTTTCTTCATTTGAATTGTGGGGTTAATAATGTCTCTTTTATATTAATCCAGGGTTTGTCAATAGTAGTACTATTGACATTTTGGCCCAAATAATTTTTTTGTGGGGGGCTGGGAGGGGGCCTGTCGTGTGAATCGTAGCATGTTTAGCAGTGCGCTGGGCCTCTACCCACTGGATACCAGTAGCTTTTCTGCCTCGTGATAACAAAATGTGTCTCCAGACATTGCTGAGGGTCCTGTGGCGGGAGAATTGCCTCAGTTGAGAAGCACTGCTTTAAATGATAGGATTATCCAGATACATTAAATAACAATGTGTGCAAATACAGGACATCACACAGAGTTGTCATCATCATCCTTTAGCATTTTGGTCTTCTCTGATTTGACTGTAATTCTGTAGAAGCAGAAAGTAGAAACAGCATATTCTATACCAGACCCCTACATGGTCCAGCAAGTTAACTTGATAAGTCCGTGCTTTACTTCATGCAATTCAAGGAAGTTTCCTTCTTCTAACGTGTTTAGTATCGACTGTATGTGAAGTGAAGAGCCAGAGAGATGAGTAGCCATGCCTATTTTCATGGATGATAAATTCCAGTGGGAGGAATATTTAAGCACGGAAATGACTGCAATGCAGAGTGTACATACCTAAGACCAGAAAGAGACCCTCAGGTAGCAGAGAGAAAACACTTCATGAAAGAGGTGCTGTTTGGGATAGGCCCTGAGGGTCCAATGGGATTTCAGTAGGGAGCAGTGTGATTAAGGGCAGAGAAGCACATAGGACTAGAGGACAAGGTAGCAGGAGATAAGGCCTCGTGGCCAGTTTATGAAGGTTCTGAATGCCGGGTTTGCAAGTTGTCCTTAGCTTGGTGGGCAATGGAGAGCCATGGAAGGTTTCTGAGTAATGGGATGGCATGGCCAGAACCGTGTTTAAAGGGTTTGGCAGTAGTGTCTGGGGTGGATGGGAGTGAGGAGAGGCCAAGTACAAGATGACTGGGGGACCAGACTAGGGTGATAGTGGTGGGACGAGGAAATGGAGAAGAAAGTACAAGGGGAGAAACAACAGGAATTGGGGGCGGGGCGCAGGGAGGAAGGGAAGGAGGCAGAGGGGACTACAGCTTTGAATCTGATCCCTGAGAAAGAGGTTTCCATTAATAGAACAGGAGGAAATGGAGGAAGAACCAGAAATCCGGAACTCTGGGCACCAAACAGGGGCCAGGGAAGAGCATTAAATATGTGGGTTTCCTGAATCCTTCTGCATCCATCCCTGTACACAGTCTCACACACTTCCTGTGGGAAAAGGCACACAGTCGTTTGCTCAGTGCTTTGTTTTTTCAATAGATACGGGCTTCTCCAATCCATTTATCATTTTTTAGGGACTATTTATCTCAAAAAATAACATTCAGTGAAAAAAAGAAAAGAAGCTCAGCCTGGGGCCTGCGTCCCTGTGCAAAGCACCTTTTATAAGCAGAAAGAATCAGAGTATGGAATTAACTAATTTAACAACAGGAACAGAATTGCACACAGAGCATATGCCATATGCTGCTTTTTCCTAATATTCTGACAATACACTGGGACGCTGTAAATCTATATACACGGGGGTGTGCCCACAGCAGGGGCTCTGCGCCCAAACTGGTCCAGCTGGACTTCCTGCTTACACACCCAGGCAGGAAAACAGAGGCTGGGCCCTTGAGTGTGTGAGCAGGTATCCGCATGTTTATGTTCCCACAAAAGGCTTCCATCCTTCCCAGGGACACCTCTGTCACATTCTCATCCTGTCCCCTCAGCAGGTGATTTGGCTTTGGTTTATTTTTCCTCCCATGAACCTTCCTTTACCTCCCCTGGCCCCCTGCCACCCTTTTTATTATTTTATTCCAGTACACTCTGCAATTATGATGTTGAGATCCTTAAATGCATCTAAGAAGGGACAATCAAAGGGATGGCTCCCAGGACACCCATCCATCTTCCACCCTACATACATGTTTAGTCATTAATATTTATCTGCTAACCAGCTAAAGGGATACTCCATGCATCTGTGGGGCTGACACAGGAAAGAAGGCCATCCTACCTCAGCCACTCTCGCTGACAATCCCATGCCAGGTTTGCTCCCAGGGGGAGAGTGGGAGGAGAGGTCCAAGGACCAGGTCCCCTGGCTCTGGTTTATAGATGTTGGCAGTGGGATCCATCTATGAACGCTTCTCTCCTCTATTCTCCAGCTGATGATCAAAAAGCTTAGCCTTACATGTGGATAGCTTTTCACGATTTCATCCGTGTTAGCCAAGCCAGCTGTCACGATGGAAACCAACACAGGTATGAAGCTCCCGTTTTGTGGGGGACTGAGGTGCAGAGAAATGCATGACTCGTCCAGGGCCACACAGCTCCTATGTACCAGAGCAAGGACTGGAACCCCAGTCCTCTGTCCAGGCTCCTGCCACATGGCAACTTCTGTCAAGGCCATCACCTTTGCTTCCTTTCCTCCAGCTGCAGGCTTCCTCTGGTCCATTTCACTGCCGATTAGGGCCTCCGCGGAGTGAGGAACAGCTAGGGAGGAAGAAAATAAATGCATAAAATAAGTGACTAGGGTATGAATAAAATAATGAGGACTAAATAAATGAATGAGGAATGAATTAACCGGAGGAATAAGCAAAGGAAGGAAAGGTGACGAGCAAAGAAGAAAAGGTTAAGTCCTGGGAATATGTCTAATTAGGGTGTCAAAATGATATTTGTTGGCTCAGCTCTCCTATTTCTCGGTTTACACATTTCCTTTAGCTCCTGTGTCCTAGGCTTTTATTTTATACAAGTTTTCTGATATCCCTACAATAAAGCTTATATTAATGAGGCCAACTTCACAGATTGTTTTTATCTGATAGCAAAATGCCTTGTCTGGCATGATGGCTCTGCGTTTTATACTGGTTATTTCAAAGATAATCACAGGCGCGTGCTCAGTAATTCTGTGCAGATCCGTTTGCCACCTGACCCACCAGGGCTATTGCAGGTGAGGCGTGATTTTGATACCATCCTCAGCCCGCAGGTTAACCCCAGCCTGCCGTCTGTGTGATCTCACATCTTGGTGCAGCTGTTTCACTTACTTCCCCACATGTGCAATGGCTGTTCAGACAGATTGCTGAACTAAATTTCTCTTTCTCTTTCCATCATCAAGTTTTCCTTTGCTAATGTCTCTTCAAACTGGCAAGATATTTTTGTGGCAGTGAGTTCCATTTCTACTAGTAATAATAACAACCATTTAATAAACACCTATTATGAATCTAACACTTTAAACAGAGCTGTAAGCACATACAGTAGGGCCCCAGCTGATGGGAGAGGGAGTGAGGAGACTCAAGGTTGGGGACCCCTGGAGCACCAGATGGGAGTTTGAGGACAGTGGACTCACCATGTGTGGGGACAGATAAGGGGGGTGATGCTCCCCAGTCCCAGGGAAACTCCAAGCTCCCCACTGGATTGGTGGTGATTGGGGGCAGGGGAGGCTATCAGTACATATCCTGTCTCTCCATATTGCTGCAAATGGCATTATTTTGTTCTTTTTTATGGCTGAATAATATTCCATTGTATATACGTACCACATCTTCTTTATCCATTCCTCTTGTCAATAACAAGGACCTATGGTATAGCACAGGGAACTCTACTCTGTATTCTGTAATAACCTATGTGGGAAAAGAATCTGAAAAAGAATGGATATATATATATATATGTATAACTGATTCACTTCGCTGTACACCTGAAACTAACACAGCATTGTAAATCAACTATACTCCAATAAAATTTTTGTTAAAAGTACATATCCTGTCTCTGTCTGAGGCAGGGTTGAACTTGGAGATGGATTGTCACTGACTGTAGCGCCAAGAAGCTGGGGAAGGAGATAGCGGGGAAGAAAAGGAGGAAGTGCCAGCATTTTTCAGAGCCCTGGTACACACATCATTTCATTTAATCTGCACAACCATATGAGGCAGGAGTGATTGTTTCCATTTTACAGGTAAGGATACCTGTCATATGTCATAAGTCTTGTCACCCAGCAAGAGAGAACACCCAGGCCTCAGAATCTATTGTTCCTTCCACAATGCCAGAATTGGACAAGAAGATCTCTAGGATTCCTTCCAAGTCCAGAAACTTCTGAGTCTTGGGTCCCACCTAGCCTAACTTGGTTGACATGGGAGGATATCAAGAAACTTCCTGGTTTGCCATGTGTGGAGAGGGGGAGTATATAGTATTAGGATATGCACATACGCTGTGGATGTGGTTAGAGCTGGTTAATTCCCAGCTCTAATACCTACAGGTCATGGCACCTTGGGCATAAGCTTGCTCTGCCTCAGTTTCCTCATCTGTAAGATGAGGACAATAATGGTACTCGTCTTATGGCCTACAAGGCCCTACCTTATATGGCCCCTCATTGTCTCTTATCCTCATCTGTCCTGCCCTCACTCCTTCCTAGCTTCACTGGCCTCCTCAGCACTCCCTGAACACTCCCATCACATCCCCACCTTCAGGCCTTCGCACTGGCAGTTCTGTTTGTCCACAACGATCTTCCCCCAGATATCCACATGGCCTATCCCCTCACTTCCAACAAAGTTTTGTTCAAATAGCACCTCAGTGAGACCTCCCTGGACCATCCCCCAGCACTCTCTGTCCCTCTTGCCTGTGCTACAATTTTACCCATAGTATTTTTCCGTAGCCTACTACATAGTGACCTTGTTGTTTATTACTTGTTTATTATGTTTATTGCTTGCTATCTGTATTCAAGTCGAAGTTCTTTGTCTGTTTTGTTCAGTGCTGTGTTCCAGGTGCCCAGTACAGAGCCTGGCATATACTGGTGCTCAGTCATACTGTTGAAAGGATTAACATGGATTTGTAAGGATTAAAGTAGACAGTATTTGTTAACAGCCTAGCTCAAAGCCTGACCCATAGCAAAGACTCAATAAAAGGCTGCTCTCATTGTATCTGACTTTCATATCGATTAATTTGCTGTTGGGTTGTATTGAGTTGAGGTTCCACTGGAGGGAAACACGGGCCGTGTTCCATGGTCTGTCCGTTATGGGCGCAGTTCCCCCTTGCCGCCCACCTTCCTCGTGGACACAAATAGACTATTTCATGGCGCTCTGTGACCCACTGGGGCAGGTGATCAGAGTCAGCTTCAATATGCAACTGGAGAAACCAAGTCAGAGAGCATTTGGTAGTTTGTTTAAGGAAAGACAGTGAGTCAGAGACCTGCCTGCCTGGCTGTCCAGCAACTGTAGGAAAGTGCAGCTAAGTTGAGGAATGCCTCAGCTCCGGGAGAGAATCCCCCCAGCGCAGCACACCCTGACACTGGCCTTACCAAGTTATGTATAGAAAGGAACTGCGATTGTGAGAGCTCAATGCAGAAGCCTCCTTTTTTGTGCCACTAAGGAAGTCTCGGCGAACCATAGGAGAAATCAAATTTGCTTAAAGAATATGGAGACAAGTTGGAGAGAAAGAAAGTGAGGCCGAGTCAGCCAGAGACATTCCACAGAAATGGCCTGGTGGGCAGCAGGGCTCTGGCAAGATGGTTTGGTGTCTGTGCCCACACCCTGCCCCCCGCCCACCCAATACCGTGACCTCCAGGACACAGGCATTGTGGGGCTGGACATCTCTGACCCCATTCCTTCCATGGCCCTGCAAAATCCAGCTCCCAGGGGCCCAAGTAGCCTTTTCTCCTTCCACCCTCCTCCTTCTATCACCTGACAGAGAAAGTTCTATTGAGTTCTATCAGGCAGTATTTCGTGAGTGCCAGCTCGGCCATCACTAGGTGTGTGAGGATGGCTGTCACCATCCCTGCCCTTGAGGGCTCACAACCCAGCAAGGCCGACTGAGGCTCTTCAAGCCATTTCTAGTGGCAGTCGTTAGAAGCACAGACCCAGAGCCACCAGTCCTGTGTTTGAACTTGGCTCTGCTATTGATTAGGTCTGTGATCTTGGGGAAGTTACATAAGCCGCCTGTATCTCGGTTTCTTTGCTTCATAAAATGAGGACTAATAATTGTGCCTACCTCATCGGGTTTTTGTGAGGAGCAAATGAATTAAAGTATGTCAAATACCTAGAGCAGTGCCAGACATACAGTAAATGTTATATATGTTTGTTTTTCTTGTCATTATTATTGTTTACTGTTATTCTGTAATAAGTGATATAAAGATGCACAGGAGTACTAGGAGCCCAAAAAGAGACTTTAATCTGGGAAGGCTTCCTGGAGGAGGTGACAGTGCACTGAGTCTGGAAAGATGAGTAGGCGTTACCCAAGCCAAGAAGGTGGAAGATGGTCCAGGAAAGGGGTGTTGGAAACCATATGACGTACCTGAGTGTGTTAGGAGCTGCACGGAGGCTAGTGTTGGCTAATGTGTAAAGTTCCAGGCAGGATGCGGAGGGAATGAAGCTGAAGCAGGGTCAGATCATGGGGCATCTCATCAGCTCAGCACCCTTCTCCTGACTTCTTTTAGCTCGGATTCCAATCTACTTCCCACTCCGTCTAGGCCCAGGTACCAGTCACCTTCCCAGTTCTACTGGCTACAAGAGTTATGGGCAGATAGGCGTGTGCCCCAAGCTGGCCAATGATAATGGTCCCCTGGAACTCCCGCTGGGGCCTGGGTGGACCAGTCCACTGCCCCTCGTGGCATGTTGCTGGAGGAATGTGGTTCTGGGTGACTAAAGGCCTCTTCCCCACTGTGGCATGGTCCCCAGTCCTGGCCCCTCAGGTCCAGGAATTGCCCAGGTTCCTGCAAGCCTGCCTTCCGTGCTGTGAACTTTCTCACTGTCCTACCAGCAAACCTGTTTTTAGACTCTCAGCTTCTTTTTTTTTTTTAAACATCTTTATTGGAGTATAATTGCTTTGCAACGGTGTGTTAGTTTCTGCTGTATAACAAAGTGAATCAGTTATACATATACATATATCCCCATATCCCCTCCCTGTTGCGTCTCCCTCCCAATCCTGACTTCTTCAAGTGGGTTTCTGATATTTGCAAATGAAAAAGGCCTGACTAATAGACGACGCCAAGGAGCTGGGATTTCCTCCACTGAGCAGTGAGGAACTATTGAAGAGTGTTAAACTGGGGTCAGTTGGGCCTTTCAGGGATGTCACCCTGACAGCAGTGTGGAGGATGAATTAGAGAGAAAGGTTGGAGATGGGGACACCAGTGACGGGCTATCATCCTCACCTAGGAGAGAAGTGGCGAGGGCCTGACCTGAGAGAATTGAAGTAAGAATGGAGATGACAGGCTGATCTGAGAAACCAGAGGCGGCCCAGAGCAGGAGGGGCCAGGCGCTGACTGACCATCAGCTGGGTCTCTGCCCATGAGGACCAGGGCCTAAAGGTCCCTGGACCAGCTGCAGGTGGCCTGGCTTGGAAGGTCAAGGCCAGGAAGCGGCAGGCGGCAGAGGCAGCAAGAAATTCTGTTCTCCCCTTTCAGCCAACCCTTTCTTCTCAGCACACTGTCACCTTGCCGTGTCAGGTCTGCCCCCCAGCGCTCTGCTGTCTGTCACTGCCAAGGGATTTCTTTTAAATGTGTTTGTTTTCCCATCTTCCTTAGAGTGGTTCCTCATCAAAAGCAGGCCCTGCCCTCTGCTGCTTTTGTACCTTCCTCCCAGGCCTCCCAGCCTGACCATGTGTCCCCCACACAGAAGAGGCCTCCCGTAGCTGTGAACAACCCGCTCCATGGGCTCCTAAAGGCAGCATGAGGACTGAGGCTCCCAGGAGGGAGGAGTGGAAGGGGAAATGGGCTGAGAGTGGGGGAAACAGCATTTTAAAAACACATTCTATGGACCTGAGGACATGGGGAGGGGGAAGGGTAAGCTGGGACGTAGTGAGAGAGTGGCATGGACATATATACACTACCAAACGTAAAATAGATAGCTAGTGGGAAGCAGCCGCATAGCACAGGGAGATCAGCTCGGTGCTTTGTGACCACCTAGAGGGGTTGGATAGGGAGGGTGGGAAGGAGACGCAAGAGGGAGGAGATATGGGGGCATATGTGTATGTATGTATAGCTGATGCACTTTGTTATAAAGCAGAAACTAACACACCATTGTAAAGCAATTACACTCCAATAAAGATGTTAAAAAAAAAACTACATTCTATGGAATCAACTTAAGTGTCCATCAACAGACAAATGAACAAAGAAGATGTGGTGTGTATATATATACAGACACACACACACACACACACAATGGAATACTATTTAGTCATAAAAAAGATTGAAATTTTTTCATTTACAGCAGCATGGATGGACTTGGAGGGCATTATGCTAAGTGAAAGAAGTCAGAGAAAGACAGATTTTGTATGATATCGTGGAACCTTAAAAGTACAACAAACTAGTGAGTAAAACAAAAAAGAAGCAGACTCACAGATACAGAGAACAAACTAGTGGTCACCAGTTGGGAGAGGGAACAGGGGAGGGGAAATGTAGGGGCAGAGGGAAAAAGACAAAAGGGTTACTGTGGGATTATATGAAATCATGCATGTGAAACTTGAAAATTGTAAAGCACTATAGAATTTGAAGAATCATGCAATAAAACAATTTTAAAAGAAAATTGTTTAAAAGGAAAAAAAACTACATTCTATATACCAGAGACTTTACAAACATCATTTCATTTAATTCTCTCAATAATCCTGGTAGATACTTTGTATCCCCATTTTACAGGTGAGAAAGCCAAGGTTCGGGAAGATCAAATGACATACACAACACCATGCAGCTGCTAAGGGAAAAAATGAGGATTTGAGCCCAGCTCCCTAGTGATTCTCACCTTTAGACTGATTTTTTTTAACCTTTTAAGAGTGGGTTGCTGTTATCTCTAGTCCAACATCTACGATTATCTAAGATGTGAGTTGGCTGACATAGTGTTGGGTAATAAACTTTACAAACGTGTAAATATCGAGCTGATGGTATCTTCCTTCACATTTGTTATCTGATTTAGGAAGATGTGGGTTGCACTTTTAAGAGACCCAAGGTGAGGTACAAAAGTTTTCTTTCCTTTGGTTTGTACTTTCCCTCAACTCAAGAGCAGCTACCATCACTGCCTGCTCATCTGGGCTGTTTGTTTTCCACCTCTTACACTTTAGGCAGATCTGTGTCCTGGGTAGAGCAGCAGTCTTCTGGTTACCAGCTGTGGCATCACACCACACGTGCCCTCAGACCATGCTTGTCCCCTCCCTTAAGGAAGATTCTATTCCTTATCTTGTCTGAGACAAGAAAAAATCCATCTTCCAAGTCACTTCCAACTCCTCGAAATGATGCAAGGCTACCACACAGATCTGGGAATTAATCTGTGATTCAGCAAAGTAGTCAAGAGATGCAGGGATATGACAAAGAGTCATTCCAAACATTCAGGAATATAGACAATGAGTATCCAGTAGGAGCTCCATAGTGCCTGATCGGGAGTTGTCTTGAGGGCTGTGTATCCCTCTGGGAGGCTGCCATGTGAGCCTTACATGCCCCGAAGGTGGGCTCTCCCATGTGAGGAGGGGCATGGGGTGATGGATAGGAGTGAGGACCTGCAGCCAGACAGCCTGCTCCATCAAGTATAACTGTGGGCAAGTAACTTATCTGCTCTGTGTCTCAGGTTCCTCATCTGAGAAATGGCAATAATGGTACCCAGCTCATGGAGTTGTGAGAATTACCTAAGTTAACCCACATAGAATGCTTAGGACAACTATTAGTATGTGATGCTCAATGGGTATCAGTGAAGATCATTACCACTCTTAGACCCTTGTCCTGGGCCCCATGCCTTAGAGGGCCCTGCACTCCACAGTGTATGCAGTTCTGAAGGGCCAAGGAGACATGTCTGGACTCCTCCTTCTAGACCATACTTCAGGAACCAGGACCTCAGAATTCCCTATTGAAACAGCCTCATGCCTGCTTCCAGGACCCTTGTAGACCTTTTCCCCAGGTCTACCTCCTAAGGGTGGATTCCACTGCCTTGGGAACCCCCAGAGAGGCTCCAGGTGACCAAAGGTGGTGGTGTGGTTGGAACCTGGACCTGTGGACTTTGGTGTCCGCGCCCAGGTGTAATCAGCCCCCTGTGGACCACAGTGTCTGCACCTGTTTGTATGGGGCCGGCCCCTTGTGGCCTTTCATGATGTGGGTGTCGCTCCTCTTGGATTGTGGTGTCCACATCCGTGTGACTGCCATCCCTCTCCACCGTGGTCCAGCAGAACGCGGTAGAATCTGAGAATTCTAAATTTGAATCTAGCCTTCCAGACGTGAGGCTTGTCAAGGTCAGAGAAGGGCATATATTTTATTTAGCAATTTGTAGGATTGATTTATAACTTTTAAATACTTAGTCATATGGTGTGTGGGCTTTTTAAAAAAATTATTGTCCCAGACCCTGAAAATTTTAGGGGAATTGGGGGAATGTGGAGATGATGTTGGTGGTAAAGAGGGAGATGGACAGCGATTGCTGAGCTGATGCTCTGGGGACCAACACCTGAAGCTGACTGTATTGATTTGCTTTCTCACTTCCTTCTTCTGCTAACTGTGGCCAAGTAGAGAGAAGGCAGAGCTGTTGGAAACTTAGGCGCGAAGGACAAAACAAATGGTGTGTGCAGATGCGGCCAGGGCTTCTGGAGTCAGGCCGACCCCTCCCGCCTCAGGCATTCATCCGTTCACCCTGGTTAACTGCGAGCTCTCAGTAGAGGTCCCTGGCTCCCCACCCTCCCTTCTCTTGGAAAGAGCTCTCAGCTCCTCCTGTTTTCTCCACCCACCTCACTCCAGATTCAGCTGGAGTCTGGTGTTTTTACTATCTTCAGCATCCCTGACAGCGGCCCTCAGGGACCCCTCTTCAGGAGCCCCTGGGGCCTGACTGAGCACAGTTGTCTGTACATCTGGCCCTCACAGCAGCCAAGATCAATCCATATAACTCACACCAACATAAACAATTGTATTTCCATGCAAATCGGGTTTGTTCTTCGCTCCTCTGACTCCTCTGCCTCTCTTCTCCAAATGACCTTCAGCGTTTCCACTGGCTCTCGTTTCGACATGACACGCAGCACACCCCACGCATCTCTTCCTCGACCCGTGTTCCTGCAGCTGCTGGGCACCTTGCTAAGTGGGTGAGGCACGGTCAGCCAGCAACAGCAGTGAAAGAAAGTCCCCAGGTTTTGCGGCGGCACGGAGTAATAGAAAGCACCCAGACACACGAGTGCAAAGCACAGCTCCACCACTTAATTCCTGTACATCTTTGGACCAGTTACTTAACTTCTCTGAGTTGTGGGTGCTACGTGTATAAAATGAGGATAAGAATATCGAGCTTAGTGCTGTGCAAGGATTGAGAGAGACGGCACACGTAAAACCCCTAGCACAGGAGCTGACACAGATACATTCTCACTAAATGTAAAGACAAGGACCTTATTTACCGTTGATTCCCAGCACCCCACCCAGTGCCTGACATAATATATGTTGGTTCTCATCTTTGCGCTGGGAGGGGCTGACTCTGCTGAGAGGGGCGGGCTGAGTTCAAAGGTACAAGTAACAGTAGATCCACTGGCCGAGCCCCACGCACAGCTGCCTCTGTTGACCTGTCTTCTCTCTCATCCTTAGCTTTCCTCCCTTGGCTGGGAAAGTCACCCTTGAAATTCGAGTTTGTGTCAGAGCTGGGCAGGAGTCCTGTGGCCCCAGGGAACCACACGTGTCAAAAGTATCGCCTTGGCAAGGCTTGAGGAGTCTTCATGTGGCCACTTACGAACCTCGTCCTTTATTCTCTTGACCACTTACGTTAGGACTGCTGATGTGCTCTAGTCTCCTGCATGAACATTCATTCTTATCTGTCTAAGAGAGATGTGAAAGAGAAGTGGAAATGCAGAAAATGTAAAGGCTTATAAAGGGCAAGGAGGAGGAAAACAGCCCTTTTAGGGAGGCAGCTGGAAGAAGGGTGAAGTGGGTGCTGGCTTTCAATTTATAATCTCCTGGACAAATACAGACCATTCTAATGGTCTGATTGGTTCTCATCCCTCTGGGAAATCTCCCACATGGAAAATGGAGGCCTGACCTGGGCCTCGGATTGGCTGTTTGTTCCTTTAAATATGATTGTGGGTAGACAGGGCTTGGTTTCGTTTTGTCTTGTTTACCCTTTGCATTGTCTTCTGGCACTCATACGTTTTGCTGTTTGTAGCAGATGCCACCAGAGTAATTGAAGGCAACTGGGTGTGTTAAAATCATTTTAACCCATCAGGGCTGCTTGGAGTAGTTTCCCTGGAAAGCTGTGAAAAGGGTTTTCAGGTTGAACTTGAGACAGTTGTAAATGTGTCCTTTTGTTGGATAACAGAAGGTGAATGCTGATGCTGAGAGGGACTCGGGGAGCTGGATGAGGGCTTGTCTTATAAGCTCTTAGAAGCTCTCACTGCCTCCCAAGGCCTCAGCTTTCCTGGAGTAGTGCTTTGGAGCCAGCTCTGTAGGGTCGGAACTTGCAAGCGTGAGGCCCGTCATGTGGCTGGCGGGGGTGTGGAGTGACCGTGGGCCGGTCTGTCCACCTCTGCCCCTCAGGCCCTGGGTCTGTGAAATGTGAGTGTGGCAGGACATTAAGAGGTGCTTGTACACAGACCAGCCAGCGTTGGGACACTATGGGCTGAGGCAGAGAAATACAGGCCTGAGCGTCAGATGCCATGGTTCCTGTCCCGACTCAGTCACCGACTAACTCAACCTAAAGGAAGTCACTTAACTATGTTAGCCTCCGTTTTCTTAGCTATAAAATGGGGGATTGGATTAGATTGAAGGGTGGCAAACTTTTTCTCTAAAGGGCCAGAAAATAAGCATTTTAGGCTTCACAATCCATTTGGTCACTGTTGCAACTACCCACCTCTGCCATTATAGCGCGGCAACAGCCAAGATAATATGTAAATGAATGGACGTGGCTGTTCCAATAAAACTTTATTTGTAAAAACAGACAACAGGCCATAATTGGCCAACCATGGATTACATGACCCATAAGGTTCTTGTTTTTTAATTCACAATTTTTTTGTTAAGAGCTTTGTTGAGGTATAATTGATATACAAAAAACCTCTACATATTTAATATTTAATTTGATGAGTTTAAAATTAAACTCATATGCATACGCCCATGAAACCATCAGCTCAGTCAAGGTAATAAACATATCCACCGGAGCCTGTGCTGTGCAATGGGAGAGGCCACAACAGTGAGAGGCCCGTGTACCACAAAAAAAAAAAAAAAAGATTTG
>NW_020175052.1:545942-558442 GCF_003031525.2 Neophocaena asiaeorientalis asiaeorientalis
TATAAACATATCCAGTAAGGCTCTTCCTAACAGTTAAGTTACACGTTTATCTTGTGAAGTCACAAAACCCATTAGAGTGTGAAATTACTGCGGATTTTATTTGCTATGTGATTAACTGAAGTTACACATTAGATGGCTACCTTGGTATATACTTTTTAAAAACCTCATAGAATGTCAGACTCGTAGAGCTTAAAGGGTCTTAGGGACCACCACCTGCTCCATCCTGGAAGCCCCTCTACGAGCTCCTGACTCCTGGTTACCCGTAGTCTGCACTGAGCTTCTCATCTCAGGAGACAGCCCACTCCATCCAGGCCCCTCCCGCTGTCAACAAGTCCTCAACAAAGGCGGACTCTGCTTCCTTGTGACTTCCCCCGTTGGTCCCACTTGTGCATGCTCCTTGCTTCTACCATCTCCTACCCTCACCTCCCACAGATGAGTTGCACTTGCCCTGTCGAGTCCAAGAGGTTTGCCTCAAAGGACCACTTCAGCGCTGCCTCCTTGCTTCCAGTTAAAACCTGGCCCACCGCTCCTGGGCCCCCCACCTCCTCCCCGGCTGCCTCATGTCAGGCTGGCTCCACGCAGGCCCAGACTTTTGGAGAGAGCACTGTCACTCCAGGAGGATGCATGTTAGCTTTCCATCCCAGCTGCACTCCCAGCTCTACGTCTCAGACTGCACTTGGTTCAGCCCCTGTGCCCTTCCCAGATATCCAAAAGCTCTGCTTGTGTCCAACCCCTGGGCCCCAATTATCCAGGAATGTTTAGAATACATGATAACTCTTTAGGTATTTAAAGTCCACTCTTTTCCAGACTAATCAGAACCCCAGTGCTTTCAGCCTACCTATAAACCCACAGTTCAGCCATTCCTACCATGAATAAAACAGCTGACTGCCTTCTCAACAGAAATCTATGCTAATGAAAGCATATATCCATAGAAAATTAGTGCCATTAAAACTGGAATGAAACAGTGGCCCTAGAAACTACGCTTCTCAGGTGGGAATAAATGGATGCTTATGTTGTTAGCCTATCAGAGAAGCAGTAGCTTGTGCTGACGAGGAAACGAGGTGTCGGGGGAGCCAAGACAGTAACAGCTGATCATCTAAGTGAACAAAGAAAAACTTGCTATTTGGGGTCTATTATATCTGCTGTTGTGTTTATTGAACACCAACAGCAAACTACATGCTCCACACAATGCCGTATTAGGCAAGAATCCTCCCCAGGGACTTGTGTCTTTCCCTAAACTGTCAGGGGAAGCAGAAAGAGACCACGGAAAGGGAACAGTCAAGATAAAAGTCAAGGGACATGGTGACTCCTCAGCCAGGGCAAGATGGCAGGGTGGTGCCATTAAAAACGAAGGGTTCCTCAGGGTAAAAAAAAAGACTTCTAAGTCTCGGACTCTTATCAACGATGATGATCTGATATGTTTGGATGACTTTTTCTCAATCGCTTACAGCCTTGGTTCCCAGTATCTGGAGTAGAAAAATGTGAGGGCAGGTGGGATTTGGTTAGCTGATCTAAAGAGTTGCTACCTCTCTATTCTTCTGTAGCTCAGACTGCAGTCATTCTGTGTTTGGAGGTTTAAAAGCCAAATTTGTTTTCTGATTCATATTCAAACAGACATTGAGTGCGAAAATGGTTTGGCTATTTCTTGAAGGGAGTCAGGTCTCTTCTTGTGTGAGCTCTGGCTGGCCCCATCCTTGGCTGTATTCCATGTAGCTGTTTCCTGTTCCTCCCAGGCTGCCAATTAGAAGTGTTGCCATACTAGTCTTCCAGGAGTAGCCGTACCAGAGAACCAAGGTTATGCTCCTTAAGTAACTCGTGACGCAACATAATTTTTAAATCATGGAAATTAATTCCACTACATATTAATGGGATATTTTTTCTTGAAAAACACATCTAAAAATTCCTGTGGAATAATTAAGTCAATGAAAATAGTCAAGAATGTTTTGAAAATGAGGGACTTGCCCTATCAAATACTGAGATACACTTTTATTAAGTAGTTTTAATTGACAAAAAAATAAATGGACAGATGAATGGCACAGAATATAACGCAAAAGTAGACTATTACATAGTTACAATTTAGCTGGTGATGAATGGGAGTCACATATATTTGGGGGGAAAGAGAGTTTAAAGAAATACTAGTAGGATGATTGATTAACTATTCTTATTGTTAAATATGTAGATCTTCACTTTATACCAAAAAATTATAGAAGGAAACACACAAAACAAGTCAAACTAGCACAGGTAACTTGGTATTGAATCTCAGAGCGGAGGAGTTTCTAAACATAGAGCAGTAGTTGAAATCATATATTTTAAGCATAGAATTTAAAACAGGAGTGGAGAGGAGGGAAAGAATGAATAGGCGGAGCACAGAGGATTTTTAGGGCAGTGAAACTACTCTGCATACTATAATTGTGCCTACACGTGATGCATTTGTCATACATTTGTCCAGACTCACAGAATATACAACACCAAGGGTGAACTCTAATGTAAACTATGGGTGATAATGATGTATCAGTGTAGGTTCATCCGTTGTAACAAACGTACCGCTCTGGTGGGGATGTTGATTATGTGGGAGGCTAGGTATGAGTGGGGGCAGGGCGTATATGGGAAATCTCCTTATCTCCCACTTAATTTTGCTGTGAACCTAAAATTGCTCTAAAAATAAAGTCTATTTTAAAAAAAAAAACTAAAAAAAAAAAAGAACCCCAAAAACAAAGGGTCCTGAGACCTTGGAGTCATCTGTTCTCATCCCCCCATTTTACAGATAGTTATTGAGGCCCAAGGGGTGCTCGGGGTCACAGAACCAGTACCTGAACCCAGCCAGTGTTCCCCTAGGAATCGAGAATGGGTGTTTCAGCTGAGGAGGGTGAGTTTTCCATAGGACAACTCTGATTGGAGAAAATACCCTGGAAAATGAAATACATAAAGCCTGGGATTATTGAAAGGAAACTGTCTTCTTCATGAAGGGACTTAGGAAAAAGAGCTTCTTAACCACGGAATAAGGTTTGTGGAAAGCACTTCATTCTAAGTTCGTTGGGGATTGTTTGGTGTTAAACTATGACTTTGCCAATCTGCAGATGGAAATTTACTCCCCAGATGGACCTTGTTTACAGAGAGAGCGTGCTCTTCTCTTTCCCTGGCTGAATGCCTCTTGCTACAGAGAAATGCAGCTCTGGACAGAGCCAAGCCTGTTGTATGTGGCAACAGTGTCCCCCTCTCGGATGCAGAAAAACGGCAGTGCAGGGTGGCCGCCTCTCATCTGGGGCTTGGGGAGCAGGGTCAGGGTCCCACCTCTGGTTCTGGTTGGAGAAGACAAAGAGCCCGGAAGCAAACAGGTGTCTACACATGTGTTTGAGCAATTCCAGTTACCACTGGAGCAGATGCCATGAGGGTGGCTCCAGCAGCCCTACTGACAATGGGACAACATTCCCAAAGAGGCCTTCCCTGCATCTCTGTCTTAAAAAGCAGCCCCATCCTTCATTACCTCTATCCTGTTTGTTTGTTTGTTTGTTTGTTGTCCTTTTCTCCTACCACATAAGCTCCCTGAGGGCAGGAGCTTTGTTTTGTTTGCTACTGTGACTCCAAGAGCTTAGAACAGTCCCTGCCACTCGGCAAACATTTATCGAATGAATGAACAAACCATGCTGTTCCATGTTAAGGCACCAACAGCTGCTTTCCTGTCACATCTGGAGAGCATAGTGGTACCACATACCCCTCCTATTCCCTCATTCCTCATCCTCTTCCCTCCCTCCAAAAATATGTGAGACCCTCCAGCTCTATGCTAACAATTAGAGAAGGCTGAGGGGAGCGTTTTTTACATGATCAGACTATCTCCCTGGGAGTCGGGAGCCCTGAGGTTGATGTGGGTCAGACACAGTCTAACTCTGCAAAGATATTGGCTAGCACAGCTATGGTTTCTGAGTTTTGGTGGGGGGGAAACAGAGAACCTAAGCTACACTGTTGTCTCTTTTGAAATAAGGAATCCACATTGTTATACTGTGCTGGGCAGGCTCCACATCTCCTTCTTCTGTGTCCTCTGAGGTGACTAGCACAGGGCTGGGGAAAGGGGAGTAAAGGCCACCACCCCACCCGCAGCCTGTTACAGTGCGGGGTGGACTACATTTTTTCAAGTCCTGCTGGAAATCTCCTGGCTGGAAACGTTCCCAGATGCCCAGTTTTCTTGCTTGAAGTGCATTTCTTTTCTCCCTGAAAATTAGTACAGGAGAATTTGTCTCCGTTATAAACCACATCCTGGTGGCAAGAATAGAGTGTTCAATATTCACACAGAACTCCCTAAACGCTTGATGTGTACAGAGCACTGTGTGAGGGGCTGCGGCTCCTAGGGATGGGATGCAGAGAACTGGGGGAAGGAACAGGTCACCCAAAGGAATTTCCATGGACTCTGACTCGGGGGATGTGTAAACTGACCCAGGACTCCTCTGTGTCAAGACTTAGGAAGAACTCGCTGTAGGGCTGAGATCAGGAAATTGGGGTGCACAGCTCCATCCCAGAAGGGTCACATGCCCCATTCCTTGTTAAACTTCTCTTCTCCCCTCAGTGACCAAAACTGCAGGGGGCTTGGACCATTCCTACCAGGAGACCCAAGGGAAGGCAGAATTGGCCTTCTCCTTGGGGACAAGGGCTCAGACCTCAGGAATGTATTCATTCTTTTAATAAGTCCATCACACCTAAATATATAGCAGCCCTGTTCTGGGCCGTGGATACAGAGAACTAAACTGAGCATAGGCCCTGCGTTCAAGTTGCTTCCACTCTGCAGGAGACAAACATGTAGATACGTTGGGACGTGGTGGGAGATGAGGTCAGAACATGGAGAACTTTGGGAGCCTCACTAAGGAGGCTGTCCTTCATTCTGTGGATGATAGGGAGCCACTGAAGGGTTTTGAGAAGAGGAGTGGTTCGCTTAGGTTTTCATTTTCAGAAGGACTCTCAAAGGGGGTTCTTAGGAAGACAGTTGACTTGGATTCATCATGGAGGTCCCCAACCTCCCTTGACCATGAGCACCACCTCCTCCCACCTCCCCCAGCTGGACTGGGTACATCTGCCATACACTCATGCTGCACCTGGGCTTCTCCCTGCTGCAGCACTCGTCCTCATTTAGGGTTGCCTGTTCTCTTGTCGCGTCCTCACTAGAACGGCAGGCACTAACTTATGCGCATCATTCTATCCCAGTGGCCAGCATTGACACTAAATATATACATTTTTTTTTAAATGAATGTCAAATGGAATTATTGCAGTAGTGCAAGAGACAGAAAATCAGGGTCTGGGTAAACGAGAGCCATGACAGCAGGAGGATGGGAGGAAGGGAAGGACGTGCAAGATGGTGGACAGCCCTGTAGCGGTCAGCGTTCCCGGCGACCTCAGAGCAGCAGCCCTCTGCCTCCTATCCCTCTCCTGCTTTTCTCGTTTGTAAAGTGGGGTTGTAACACCTCCCAGGTATGTCGTGGAGATGAAACCAGGTGTAAAGTGGCAGTTGACCCCCTGTGTGATTGGTGGATGCTGGGCCGCCTCTTTCCCCAGTGTGATCTGTCTCTGGACTCGTAGGAGCTGAGCAAAAGAGAGGCACAGTTTGAAGGCACAGTTTCTACCTGTTACTCCCCCCTCTGTGTCCAAGAGAGCACCCACCGTCCTGGGGAGACCACATCAACCAGACAGGCGTACCTGCCTCTCACAAGCTCCTGGATCCTCTGGCCTCAGCAGCCAGTCTTTTCTGAAAGATTACAGATCTACACCAAAATCAATTCGGAAAAATCCTGGCCACTCTGTGACTGAATGAACGAATGCGTGAACCAATGGCCTGTAGCCTGAGCTCTGCCATTTACTATGACCCAGGACACCCTCCCTGAGCCTCAGTTTCCTGACCTCAAAATGGGCATTAGACTATGTTCTGCACAGTTCGTTTCAAGAATTCAGTTAGATAGTGCATGTGTGAGCACCTCAGAAATCCCAATGTGCGATAAAAATGTCTTTTTATCGTCATACATTGTAACCCCCAGCAGTGCCTGACATAGCGTGTGCACAGAGGGGGCCTTTGGCTGAATATTAAGAGCATAAATGGTGTCTATTTGATTTACTTACTGCCCTGCATCTTGTTATGTAAAGAATTTGCATGCCAACTAGTACCTGCAGGGTGGTGGATCCCAGCATGGTAGGGGGTGTTACTGGTTCTGCTGGGCTGCCTCCTTTTGCCCTGTGTTTGACCTTAATGGTTTATGCGTTCGGATCCTGACACTGCTCCTGCCAGAAGTGGCATCTTCCCCCAACCTCCCCATCCTACAGGGCAGAGCTGAGATCTCACAGCTGCTCCCATCTGCATGCAGACCCCACCTCCTCACCCTCCCTTCAGCAACCCATGTGTACCAGGAAGCACCAATTCATTTCTGTGCAGGGCTGTTCAAGGAAACACACTCAAGTGTGAATGCACGGGAGGCCAGCTAGAACAACACAGCAGGGCCAGAGCCTCTTTGAAGGGAGGGACAGCACGATTCCAGTCCTCCAGGCCTGCCAGAGGAAGTAAGTGGGATTCCTGGATTTCTGATATCATATCAACAAGCCACTGCTTTGAGCGTCATTTGTTTTATCAGATTCCTCTTTTAAAATGCAAGTATTCTTTAAAATGCAAAACTCCTAATGGTCATTCACACCCTGATGAAAATGAACTTTGTTATATATTTCATTGCTAATGTTTATAAAGCTTTCCCTGTGTTCTCTCACCACACACTTAATTTAATCTTTATAACGTTGTTGGAGTGATTAGCTCTGCTTCACAGTTGAGGAAACCGAAGCTGGAGTGGTAAAGTCGTCTGAACATGCAGCTGCAAATAAGAGAGATGGAATTTCAAATCCAGCTTTTTCCCCTTGCAAAGAGTCTCTTTTCACTAAACCACATTGTTTCCGAGGAAGCCTGTAGGGGCCAGGACCCTGATGGGGACAGGCTGTGAGTCCGGAGCCCGCAGGAGGGGAATCCTGGCTGAGGACAGCTACCTGGTCCAGAGGGCCGTCATGAGAGTCAGCTTTCTCATCTGCTGCCCCCCGCCCCACACACACATCCAGCCCCCCACCTGGGCCAGGACAGGGCGTGCGGAGTCTGGGGGGCCAGTGATCATCTTCAGGCTGAATGACCATCAGATGGGGCACAGCCAAGCCTGATTCATGATAGGAAGTTTCTGTGGTTTTATTTTTTAATTAGAAAACAGATTTGTTTCTAACCTCTCATCTCTCTAATTTAGCCAATTGAACAATGTATTTTAAGTGGGTTTCCCAAGAATACAGAGTCTAATGGGTTCATAGCCCAGCTCTGGCACCTGTTAGTGACTTTGGCTGAGTTACATAACCTCTCTGGGCCTCAGTTTGCACATCTGTAAAATGGGGGTCACCTAGTATGTGCTTCATAGAATTGTTGCACAGATGAAAAGAGGTGAATGTACAGAGTACTTAGCATGGGGCCTGGCATGTAGGAAGTACTCCCAGAATTGTAGGTGGTCCAGGGCCTTGTTGTCAGACCCCCATCCTCCTTGGTTTGAGGGCAGGAGCTGAGACAACACCTGCCTCTTGGAGTAACAGAGCACCCAGCTTCTCCTTGAATAGTGGGGCGTCTGCAGAAAGGAATGACCAGAGTGGGACATCAGTGTGTACTCTGCTCTTCATCAGGGAAATCCATGAATTAACATCTCCCTCAAGGCCTTTCCTCAGGTATCTTATCTGAGGCAGTGCCATGAGGGTTGAGGGCCCAGAGCTCGGTCTGGCAGCGTTTGGAGGATGATTCTAAGGGAAAGTACCCTTTCAGGCGCCAGAGGTTTCTCTCCAAGGTAATTCAGACTGTTGACCTAAGAACCTGATTAGTGCTTTTTTATAAATTGGGTGAAGTGAACAGACACAGAGAACAGACTTGTGGTTGCCAAGGGGGAGGGGGGTGGGGGAGAAATGGCTCAGGAGTCTGGGATTAGCAGATGCAAACTATTATATATAGGATGGATAAACAACAAGGTCCTACTATATAGCACAAGGAACTATATTCAATATCCTGTAATAAACCATAATGGAAAAGAAACAAATAAATTGGGTGAAGCGAGGTGAAGATTGGAAGAAAAGAACTAGGCTGGACTCCATAGAAGCCGACTTTGGGCTTGGACCTATATTTTCTCTCGACCTTTGTCTCTGTTTTTTGTCTATCCAGGGACTGGGGTCGTGGGTATGATTATAATAGAAATGTGATAAATGAATAAGAAAGCTAATCCCTAGTAAATCCGTTCTGAAGAGGGAATGACTAAGCTGAAAGAGAGTTGCAGACAGAGCCCATGGGGAGATACACCCCAAAGATTTAGACAGAAACAGCAATATGCCAGAGAGACCTGGCTGCTTCTGGAGACGTGATTGCAGAATTATAGCCAGGGAAGGCCATGGCGCTGAGTAATGTCTCCTGTTGCTAATCAAGTCTTTGAGAACCCGGATCATGCAACTTACTGAACTCAATTTATATTATCTTAGGCAAAATCACTATGACCTGGATGGAAACTCAGCCAGAGAGCAATAAAGAATGGAAAGCCACAGGTAATGAACTAGCCTCTGGGAAGCCAGGAGCCCTAGTTTCTGGCTGGTTATATTTTAAATATTACAGAAAATTAGATAACATTGAACATTTGCCAAGTACTTATTAAGTGCTTCGAACTTTGATGGCTTGCACTCGTTGGATCCCCTCAAAAGCCCTGTGCAGAAGACATCCTGCTCTAGTAACCACTTGACAATTTTCTGTTATAAAGACATATTTTGGGACCTCGTGGATTTGACTTTTCTCCCACTTCGGGTGGCCAGAAGGAAGTGGTAATTCCCAGTTATTTGTAACTAAAGTAAGAGACTAATTACTAATTTCCAGAACAGACTGTAGGTGCAGCACAGACACTGTACGTGAACCATGGTCAGTGTGTCCTTGCCGGATGACAGCTGTTCTAGCCTGTGTTACAAGTTGTCCTGGACTCGTCTGAGACTTCTAGCTTTCTCTCTGCATTGGTGCAATCATCACATTAGGCGTCTTGACTTGACAACCAAGCTCTGAAAGTACAGGCCCATTTATTGGGGTGCAGAGAACAAACGTGAAAGCCAGTATAACCTTATCCTTCCTATTCCTGCCCATGAGTCCTGGAGAGAGTACCTATTTTTAACAAGCCATACATTTGGGGTCTCCCGGAGCTCTGCCTGATGAGATAGCAGAAGCTGAGTCTTTCATAGTCGAGGGCCACAAACTCTACTCTCCCAAAGCTGAGGATTAGCCAGCAGCCAGCATGCACATGACATGTTCTCATGGCATCAATGACCGGCAAGCAAGAAAGAAGCAGGGAAGTTAACTAGTAGCTGGGCTTTGGGGAGCAGCTCACGGGAGGAAAAGCCAGGATTGCTCACCACTTGCCTTGGCCTCAGCCAGAGGAAGAAAAGATCGTGAATAACAACATCCGAAACAGCGGAAGCAAGAGAGCAGTTGCAGTCTCTTACTGCCTGACTCTTCAAAGGTGCCCACCTGTGCAGAGAGAGGATGTGAAGTCAGGGTTTCATGATACCCAGGATCAGGGCCAGTGATAAATCCTGTTCTTTTCCTTTTGAACACAGCTCTTCATCATCGCTTGATCCTAGGACTCCAGCCTGGTTTCCCTGGCAACTAGGCTGGCTTCCAGAGGCAAAGGTCAGGGTGCGGTGAGATGCAGGCAGACCTGCCATGATGGGTGTTCAGGGCAGGAAGGCCAGCTGGGTGAAGAGAAGATGAGAGCATTGAAGCAGCCCTCTCTGATGACTTCAGGGCAGTCAGAGACATTCCTCTCCTTAGTCCCCATCTTGGATGATGAAACTGAGGCATAAAGCAGCGAGGGAACCCGCCCTAGGTCACATGGCCAGGACATTATACAACCAGGAATTAGATCCTGAGTTTTCCTTCCTTCCAAAGAAAATGCTGCCACTGACCAGCCACCAGGAAGTTGTGTGCTTAAAGCTGTTTCTCTTGGAGAAGAGACGGGGGTATAGTGATGTGCATGGGGGGCTCTTTGGGCTGGCCAGCAGGGTGAGCTTCCAGCCCACGGGTGGAAGCAGACCCAGCGCACCGCCCTTGCCAGAGCCGCGGCCCACATGCTGGCCGGTGACGGCCCGTTCTCAGCAGTGGCTCCTGGTTAATGAACGACAGGGACCCAAAGGGGAGCTGGAGGTCCAAACTTGTGTTCTTCCCACCAGTCAGAACAAGTCAGGATGAAAACTTGCTGAGAGCAGCAGAGAGGCTCCTGGGATGACTGAGTTTCTTAGAGACAGACACTCTGTTGGTACCAGATGTCATTTTAAGCTAAAAACCTATGGTTATGTCGCTTAGATGATCTTCTTTATTTACCCTAACCCATAATCCAGAAGCCGCTCTAGATTGAATGTGGGCCATTAAGCATTCCTGTGAGAACCACAGTTCAGTATTTTTAGGTGTTGCCATCGCCACATTGGGAATTACCTTGCTGTCTGCAGCTTGCTGCTCTTAGGATCTGATTATCTCTGTGTTTATTCTGACAGTCACCAGTCCTCGGGAGTCAGCTCCTTACTCCTCTTTGCGGGCGGAGTGTCTCCACCCACAGGAGTTCCTGATTCCATCCCCTGCTCCAGCCCCAGAGACCTTCTGGGAGGTGGTGGGGGAGGGTCTGAGCCTCACTCACTGTATCTATCACTCGGGCACTGCCCTGCCCATTTCCCCCAGCCCCTTTCTTGGCAGGGGTGAAGAGAGGGATGACTGAGGAGGCCTAGGGGTCCCTGGGGTGCAAGAGTTCTGGGGCAGAGACAGGGAGTGAGGATTCTCTGCTGGGGCAGTGCATGGCAGTCTGTGCCCAGAGGCTCTGGCTGTACTGTTCCTATTGAAAGCGGTGGTGCTGGCCTTCCTTCCAGGGTAGGCCCTAACCTCCCCTCCCCGGTGGCACCTGACAGCCCACGCCGCAGAATCGAGAAGCTGTGAAGCTGTGTGCCCACGCCCCCAGATGTGCCCGAACCTCGGGCCAGCACCAGGCCTGCCTCCGTGTCTTCTGAACACTCCATCTCCATGAGCTCTCCTGCCTGCCTGCCCCGGATCCTGGCCCGCTGGCCACCTTGACCGCTGCCCCTACCTGCCCCTCTGCCTTCTTTTTGACCTGCCCAGATTGCTCCCCACACCCCTGGTCTCGCCTATGATGCCTGTGCACTCCTCTGCCCAAGTCCTCCTGGGCCTGGCCTGCCACCACAGTGGGACTGGGGAACAGGAGGGGCCTGTGTGCTGAGTTTTCCGTGCTCAAAGGAAGGGAAGGGGAGGGGTGGGAAGCTGCCACCACAGGGCCTGGCAAGCCCTTGGGCAGTGGGAAAACGCAGCCACCTGAGGCCCGGCCTCCTGAGCCCGCACGTGTGCCCGCAACCCTGCTCCTGCAGGGGCCCGAGGACAGAGCGCCCCCTGCCTAATGAGGAGACACAGGATCAGCTTAAGTGTCAGAGCAGCCTGCCAGCTGAGCCACCTCTGACTCCCTACCTTGAACAAGCTGCTTCAGCTCCCTGAACTTGTGTTCTTATATATTAAATGGGTCTAATAATATCCACTGTGCAGAAGCATGGTACTAAGGATTAAGGGAAGAAATGTACATAAAACGCTCTATCCTGTCTGGCATGTCATAGGTGCATAAACCACAGTAACTAGTACTACTCTTGTGTCGCTGTCACTACAACAGAAGCCCCATCTTGTTCTTCCCCTGCACGTCTCAGCCTCAGCTGGCCCCAGCCATCCTCTGCTCCTCCCAGGGCTCCTTCCAGAATATGTGACCATTTTGATTCATGGCAGCATCCATACGGGGCGAGGATGTTCACTGCAAAAGAATTCGGGCGCATTCTGTCCCTGCATCTATAGGACTGTCTTGCACTGTCAGCCTTCTAAGTACACACTGTTTGAGGCAGAGGGAAATCTGCTGTGACAGAACATGACAGCAGGAATCCAGACTCATTGCAGTCCTGATGCAGCATGGCCAAGGGCAGCGCTTGGGTCCACCTTGATTGCAGAATGCCCACTGCAGCATTCTGGCAGAGAGCAGACGTCAGCGTAGCACACACACCTCCGGGGAGAGCGGCTTGGAGACTGATTTCACAGGGAGCACAGGATACTTCCTCCTTCCATAGTGGAGTGACAGCCTTCCACTTCTGTGCCCCCCCCGTCCTGGCTGCAGCCTCCCGCTCCATCGGGACCGAGACTTTCATTCCCACCATCTCTGTGTGCTCTTCGGTTACCACCATTTTTCTTTTGGCTGCGGGTATGGACACTCCCCTAGGCGCATTCCCCCTCAGATGACTTCTGCTCTGGGGCTGCATTCAGCACTTGCTGTTTGAGATCATCCCTGCATCCCAGCCTCCCGCTTCCCTTCCCTGTGCTGGACCTCTGGCTCTATAAAGCATGGAATCCAGAACACACACACACACACACACACACACTCACTCACATGCTCATTCACACTCCCTGT
>NW_020175052.1:560727-579428 GCF_003031525.2 Neophocaena asiaeorientalis asiaeorientalis
GTGTACGTTTGGGGCTCAGGTAGGCCCAGGTTTAATTCTGGCCTGACCACTTAGTGGCAAGTTAGAAGGTCTCTGAGATCCAGTGTGCTTCTCTGTAAAATGGACATTGTTGGGAGGATTAAACAAGTTCCTTATTACTTCATTCATCAAAAATGTAGATTAGAATAACATTTCTGAGAGCCTCTTTTACCGTACCACACAAAAAGAACTGCGCAGATGTCACCAAATTTAAGAGACTATATTTGGGGTGGTTGGACCTAAGATAAAAAGTGTGCCATGTACACAAAATTCACTTTGTGGGGCTCACACCTAGGGCTCTCAAGGGTCAGGACTGGAGTTCTGGGTGGGCAAGGCTGGCTTGTAACTGAGGAGTATGGAATAAAGGAGAAGCCAGGTCTGCATCCTGGATGACAAGAACGGGCTAAGGAAGTTTGAAGGATGAAGACTAATGGGCAGAGATTAGGCAGAGAACCAGAAGTGAATCCAAGGCAAAAGGTCTGTGGAAGAGAAGAAACCGAGCAAGACTAACTGGGGGCAGGAGGTGGGTGGGTGGGGGTTTTGAGACCACTGATCACCTGGAGGGGTCCCTTTAAACAAGCCCGCAGCGTGGGTAGGGTCAGGAACACCAGGCAGGTTTGGAATTCAGGCTATGCAGAAGGCAGGCCAGCCCGGGACCCCTTGCTGGGGAGCAGGGCCTGGGTCCCACCATCCAAAAGACAGTTTCCCATGGCTTTTTATCTCCCGCATCAGTGCTTGCCTCCTTTGGCACAGATGATTAACATTGGTGGTAAGCTCATTAGCTAATTGTTTCTTGTTCATGTTTACTAAGTGTATTATAAACAGTTTGGACAGATCTTCTTCCTGAGAGTCAAGTTCTGGAAAATTCTTCAGAAAAATGGGTTCTTCATACCCAAACCTCCCACCCGTTCTGTATTTCAGAGAAATGATAGCTCAACTGTGTCAACCACTGAGTTTCCAGGTTCTCAGGCCATCTTGCCTCAGTGACGGCAGTGGGGCGTGTGGTAGGAAACATACAGAATGTGGATATAGGCTCAAGACCTGTCTCCATTGCTTACTAACTGCTGGACCTTGAGAAAAATCAGTTAGCCTTTCCGAGCTTTGGTTTCCTTGTCTATAAAATGGAGGACATACTGTCTGTTTCACAGGATTATCATGAAGATTAAACGAGATCATTTAGAAGAGGAGTATATTGTGAAAAGCAGAATATTAAGCCCGTATTTGGCTGTGGTTGTTTTCCCATTCATTCAGTTACCGAATATTGTGGAGCATCTCCATAGCAGCAGGAGGTGGCAGGACCCACAAGGAATCACTCTTGAGACCCTACCTCCTTGCACCAACCTGACCAGACAGCCCTGGGGCAGTTGTCAAGGCCACCACCTCCCCTTCAGCCTCGTCCTCCCTCGCTCTTAGCCCAACATTATGTTCAGGTGATTCAGAAATTGCTTCTTCTACCCCTTCTGCCCACACCACTCGTTAAGGCCTTTGCTCGTGCTGCTTCCTCTTCTGCTATTCATTCTTTATCCAGATTCTGCTCAGGAGCCAGCTGGCCTGCATCCAAATCCTGCGTTACCAGGGCTTCCCTGGTGGCGCAGTGGTTGAGAGTCCGCCTATCCTGCGTTACCCTAGTCTAGTTTCTTTACCTCCCCAAACCTCAGTTCCTCCCCTGTAAAATGGGGACAAGGCTAGTTCCAGCCTCACCGAGTGGCTGTGAGGGTCAATCAGCTAATGCATGTGAAGGGCCGTGAACGATGCCGGCACAGAGCAGGCAACTCCATCAGCGCTGGCAGTCGTTATTACCACCACCATCCTCTCCCAGCAAAAGCACTGCTGCCCTCATGATGACATGTCTCTGTACCCAAATATCCCACATTGTACTGAAGTAATCTGCCTCTAAGTCCTCCCCAAATAATGTCAACATTCCCTGAGAGCAGGGACTCTGTTTTACGAGTCTTGATGTCCTCTGCACCCAGGACAGAGCCAGGCACATGGTAAGGGTTCAAGAAATCAGGGAACTGATTTAAAATGAGCCATATCTCTGGGGTGGTTTTTCTTTTTTCTTTTTTTAATACCATTTTCTATTACATAAGTAATTCATACATAAGAGTATAAGGCAGAAAATAAAATCACCCACAGTGCCACTCTCAGAGATAACATCATATTTCAGTATACGCTTTAGATGATTTCTGTCCTGTCTAATGGCATTTGAGCTAGACCTGGGGTCTGGAATACAGACACTGTAGTTGGGTGAGACTTCAACGTAACTTCTTCCCACAGTTTATCTGATTATGTTTGAGAGCACGATGCTGCTAAGGGGAACTTGGCACACTTCCCTGCCTCCACATCCATTTCATCATGTTTTTTTTTTTTTTTTTTTTTGCGGTACGCGGGCCTCTCACTGCTGTGGCCTCTCCCGTTGCGGAGCACAGGCTCCGGATGCGCAGGCTCAGCGGCCATGGCTCATGGGCCCAGCCGCTCTGCGGCATGTGGGATCTTCCCGGACCAGGGCACGAACCCGTGTCCCCTGCATCGGCAGGCGGACTCTCAACCACTGCGCCACCAGGGAAGCCCATCATGATTGTTTTTTAATCGAAGTATAATTGACCTACAACCCTATGTTAGTTCCAGGTGTACAACATAGTGATTCAATATTTTTATGCATTACAAAATGACCACCATGATAAGTCTAGTTACCATCTGTCACCATGGGGTGGTTTTTCTTTATTATCGATTTTGACTGGGACAGCATTCCCTTCGGTGGGTCTAGTCTTAGCCATAGAAGGATGGACTTAACCTCTGATCTTGGATGGCTCGTACCCTGTTGTTGTCATCCAAGTGGCCTCCTCCTTCAGCTCATGGCGCCTACCTCTCCTGATGACTTTTGCTTTTCCAGCCCAGTCTTCCTGTTGCACAAGGGTCAGTTTCAGTGGCTGGGGCATTGGTCTGCCTGTCCATCCAGGGGCTGGGCTGGGGAATGAGCAGGTGGAAAACAAAGAGTTACCCCCATGGCTGTGTGCTCAAGAGCCCCGCAAAGTGACACATACAAGACACGGCTTCCCGTTTCCCAGTTTTCATGTTGACATCTTTCAACCCACATGAGAGCAAAGGGTCAGGAAGTGAACACTGGGAAGAAGAATTGTGGGCCTGGGTGGGACAGGAGGAATATTGTGTATCTGACCTTGGTATGAACCTTTCTATTATAAAAGAGCTACATCTGCAAGAGGCTATTACCAGCTTCCTGTTTAGCTTTCCATCCCTGCCTCTGCTGTTCAGCTTTTTCATTGCTTTCAGAGGACTAAGAGACCCAGTGTGGCCCAGGGAAGGTATAAGCTGAGTCTCACAGAGTCCATGCAGCGTTTTTGGCCACAGGGCTCCAGACCACGAGGGAAAGCTGCTATTAACCCCCACTGCAGTTGTATTCACAGAGCCCCTGCCTCCCAAAGAGAGTTCCCTCCTGCTGAGTCCAAGGGATACACGTGGAGTCCCAACTCCCTCAGACACCTGCAGGGCAGGGCTTCCCCGTACCACAGGGTCACGGCAACATGGGCCCATCCGTGGAGCCCTCTCCTACTTCCCGGTCCATTTCCCAGCTCCCGGGGCCCCCTGGATGCCCCGACTGCACAAAACCCCATCGGGAGGCAGCATGTACCCTTTCTGGGAGCCTCAAAACAGACCATCCTTCAAGGCTACTTCTGTGAAATCTTAAATTGAAACAGTCACCCTCAGGCCTTCCACTGGATTCATCTTCCGTCTCACAGAGCCCTCTGCCTTCTCCCTGCCTCCTTACCTCTCAGGCACGTCATCACCATCACTCTTTTTCCGACACCCTCCATCCTCTTGCCTCTTCTGCAGACATTCACCCTTCCACACGTTCATGAAATACCACCGTGTGGCAGACTGTGGCAGGTGCCGGGTCTGTAACAGTGATCAGAGTTGAGCTGTCCCAGTCCGCATGAAGAGACAGATGTTAAACCATAAACACACTCACATATGTAACTGCAAACAGTGATATGTTCTATGAATCAGAAAAAGAACAGGGTTCAATAAGAGAGACCAAGTTTAGTTCAGCGTTGGGGGAGGGTGTGTGCAGAGTAGAGAAGGTCCCAGAGGAAGTAATACTCGCACTGAGAGCTAAGGATTATTCAGAGTTACCCGTGCAAACAGTGGGAAAAGTGCTTTCCCAACAGCACCCGTCTGCCAAGCCCCTGAGGCAGGCATGTTTCAGGACTATAAGGGAAGCTGGTGGGGATAGAGCCCTGAGAGCACAGGGAGTGTAGTGTGAGATGAAGCTGGAGAACGAGTCAGAGGCCAGATTAAGTGGGGCCGCGTGGAGCAAGTTAGGGCTCCAGGTTTTATTCTACCTGTGATAGGAAGCCTTCGAAGAGTCGTAGAGGGGAGAGGCCACCAACCCAGCAAAACCCAAACCCCAGATTAATCCAGCATCTGCTTCCTCTGCCCCTACTCCTGGGAAGAAGTCACACAGCCCTCCGAAAGCCAGGTGGGCTAGACTGATCAAGAAGCCCTTCACATAGGATCACAGGGCAGAAATGGCTTGGCCGTAGCTGGAAGTTACTCAGTGAAGCCTGGAAGTTGTAATGGGCATAAAACCTAACATTGCACTTACTCCTCATGTAACCCACATGGTGAATCCGTAAGGGGGCATTATGATCTCCATTTTACAGCTCAGACAACTGAGGCCTAAGAGAGTCCTAGTGTAACTCATGCGAGTCATGTGGCTGAGTGACAGTCAGGAAAGTGGTCCTGGATCTTCTGCCTCCCAGTGCTTTTTCTGCCCCACCCAGGCAGGGTCTGCAGAAGAAAGAAAATTCCCTTGGAAAGAGAGTGAGGACAGAGTGGAACGTGGTGGGGCTGAAGGGCCATGCTGGTGTGATGCTGAATCCACGGCAGCTCCCACATTGGCTTTGATGGGCTTCTGAATAAAGGAAGAGTCATAAATTTCCTGATTTCAACTGAACATCTAAAAAGCATGAGGTTCCAGAGGCCTCTGTTGAAAGCCAGCTCCCCTGCTGGCTCTCAGGCTGATGCCTGAATCATCAGAGCAGAGATGATCCATCCAGGGGCAAAAGGCAGTCCCCTGAGTGTTTGATGGAGGTGGCCAACAGCTTGAGCAGAATTGGCTCAAAGCATCCAAGCCTGGACTTCATGTTGGGGAAGGCTGACTCCTGAGCCACCGCCCCTGGGGTGCGGAAGGAAACGGCAGCAGACACAGCGCTTCCTGAAATCAGTTGCATTTCAGTACACTGATAATGACTATCTGAAAAGGAAATCAGTAAAACAATCCCATTCAAAATACTAAGAACAAGTGCCCTCTGCCATCCCAGCACCCCCAGAATGTTCTCTGGTTGAGCGGCACTCCTCACCTTCCTCCTTGCATCAAGGTCATCAAACCCACCAGGAGCCAGGTCACAGCCAGCTTTGTGTCCCCTCCCTCATATTGCCTTGGACACAAAAGGACTTCAAGAATTACGTGCTAAAGGAATTAATTAAACAACCAACAAACAAAACAGATTGGGGCAGACGGCGTCAAAAATACAGTTGTGGGCTTCCCTGGTGGCGCAGTGGTTGAGAGTCCGCCTGCCGATACAGGGGACACGGGTTCGTGCCCCGGTCCGGGAAGATCCCACATGCCGCGGAGCGGCTGGGCCCGTGAGCCATGGCCACTGAGCCTGCGCGTCCGGAGCCTGTGCTCCGCAATGGGAGAGGCCACAACAGTAAGAGGCTCGCGTACCGCAAAAAAAAATAATAATAATACAGTTGTCCCTCAGTATTCATGGGGGATTGGTTCCAGGACCCCCAGAGTATACCAAAATCCGGGAATGCCCAAGTCCATTATATAAAATGGCATAGTATTTGCATATAACCTACACACATCCTCCCATATACTTTAAATCATCCCCAGGTTACTTATAATACCTAAGACAATATAAATGTTATGTACATGGTTGTAAATACAATGTAAATGCTATGTAAATAGTTGCCAGGACATATGGCAAATTCAAGTTTTGCTTTTTGGAACTTTCTGGAATTCTTTTTCCCAATATTTTCAATCCGCCATTGGTTGAATCTGTGGATGCAGAACCCTTGGATACCGAGGGTCAGCTGTAGTGTAACTTTTTAAAATTGAAAACACAATACTGTCATGTAGGAGGCACCCAGTTTAGGAGAAAGGGTGCGGCGTCTCTCTTGGGGTAAACCTCAGCTCTGCACTTACTAGCTGGGAGAAATGTACACAGGTTACCTAACTTCTCTCAATCTAAGTTGCTGAATTTCTAAGTCAGGGTTTTGCCTCCTTCACAAAGACAGTTACGAAAACCAAATGAGTTGATAAAGAACCTAGCGTGGTGCCTGAAGCATAGTAGGAGCTCAAGAAAAGGTACTTTCCTTCTGTCTCTGGAGAGCTGAGTGCTTAAATATGGGCCATGGAGGCAACTGCTTGGGTGTGAATCCTGGCTCCACGGCTTTCCAGCCACGTGATCCCAGGTATCGCTTAATCTTTCTGAGTCTCAGTTTCCTCCTTTGCAAAATGGGATGGTGGTAAAAGAAGCCACCTGGTAGTGTTGGCACAGATTCAAGAGAGCAAGTGTGTGAAGCATTTACCTCGACCGTCGCCCAGAGGGGCATCCCGCCTGGACATGCTGTACTGGGGGAAAACTTAGAAGCCCCTGTATGCTTTGGAATCTCTCTGCCCTCTAGTGTAATAACACTCCCGTGAAGTCCTCTGTGCTCACATATGTGCGCAACTCCCTGCACCCAGGCGCCCCTTCTGTGTGCTAAACAGGGACCTGTCTACTAAATCACTTTCACAGCCCTGTCACCAGGACACACACGGAGCCGCCGGCATCCTCACACTGTCTGCTCCCAGCTTCGCTGCTGCCGATAACTCCCCACATCTGAAACGTGGCCTGTGATGAACACGCGGTGGAAAGTTAATGAGAACAGTAAACTCTGATTTTAAAAGTCTGCGCCGCTGCATAGCTCCAGCTCCATCCTCAGCCTGGTCCCTCCTGTGAGCCTGTGTCTGTCTCCCTCCTCGGCTTAGACTAATGAACCTGACCCTTCCCCACCCTTCCCCTTCTCTCCTTGGCCATTATTTAGTGGGAAATGGGAGCTCCCTAAAGAAGCAGCGGAAGGACTTGGCAGCTGGGAGAAGGGGAACTGGCATATCCACGTTCTGCGAGTGCCGCTTCCATCTTCCCGGCCACACCTGGCCCAGTGCCGGTGAGAGAGGACTGGTCCCAGCAGCACCTGGCAGTCTTGTCCCTCTGCCACCGTGCTTCCTCTGGGGACTCATCTTAGCTGTAGTTTCACCTGTACAGAGAACCACTGTTTGGGGAATCAGGTTAGGGGACACAGAGAACCAGTACCTTTGGTTCTGGACAGCAGGTGGGCACAGGTGCTAGAGAGTTAGGTTCATACCAGCTCAGCCACCTACGTGCTTTGTGACTTTGCCAGGTGACTTAACCTGAGCCTCAGATCCCTTATTCGGGGGAAGAAAAAAGTCGAGGGAGCAACAGTGCCTCCTTTGAGGTTGATGTATCAAGCATTTAGTCGAATGCTTGGCACATGGCAAGCATATATTAGCGGTTCTTATGAGTAGCAGCAGTATTAATAATGCCTGACTTCTGAGAGTCTCCCCTCTGTCTGCCTTCATCTTCTCAACCCTGTCACCATGGCTGTTTTGCTCCGTCTGATTCCCCTGGTCTTGTTCTGGCTCCAATGAACAGATCTTTAACTTTATTTCCCGGTTTCCAGACTTTAGGCTCCTCTAGACGCTGAGGCCAAGGAACCCCCTCCCCAGACCCTGCATCGACCTTCCCCCCTCCCCCACAGTACCCAGATCCTTGAGCCTCAGCCCTGTGGGACATTCCTCACGGCCAGCCGATGGGGTGGGCATGAGTGGAAGGAGCCAACCTTCTCTCTTCCCCAGGCTGGGATCAGTGAGCCTCGGGCAGCTCTGGTCAGAGGAGCTAGGTTTAAACAAGATGACAGCAGACATGTCCAAGTCCTAGTCACTTCTCCCTGGGTCCTGAGACCTCTGTAACCAGAGGCAGGGGAAGGGTAAGAATGCTCTCTGATACCAGAGGGTGGGCGGTGCCCCTTCACTCCTGCTCAGACACTGTGCCCAGGAGTCCTGCTGTGGTTCATTCATTCATTCATTCATTCAGATGATATATATCTAGTGACTTCCTGTTCATCTTGGGGAAGATTTGGCAATCGTGTCATTACCAATATCTCCTTGCCCTTGAAGAATCTTTGCCCTTCGTCGTTCCCAACTTGGATGGGAAGAAATCACAACAACTGCTGTCCAGGCCGACAAATAGGAAGACTTCTGAGTTGGCCCCAGCCCCCATCCACGTTAGGTCCAGATGGCAGAGTGGGGTTGGCAGAGTGGCTCTCTCCTCCTCGGGGGGGCCCCAGCCAAGCTTCCTCACATCGTCTTCATCAGATACATGTGCCACCATTGGATTCAGCCCACAGAAAACTAGCTGTATCTTTGTTAATAACAGTTAAAGCTGCAGATGTTCTGGGCTAAAATGAGTCAATGAGACTACAGGGCACGCAGTGCCAGACTGTGTCAGCTCACCAAGATGGGGTGAATGGGAGGACCGCAACACGTCCTCCTCCAGGGATCACCAGAAGATTCCTACTAGGAATCCCACTTGAATAACAAAAAAAGAAATAAGCAAACCACACCTCCTCCCAGTCAGGGACAAGGAACAAGAGGAAAAATGCAAAGAAAGAAAGAGGTTGGGTGTTGACAGTGTCAAAGGTCTTTCATCATCACAGGAGCTCCCAGATTCTAGGCTCCAGTGGGAGCTGTAGGAGAGGCCTGGCTTGGGGCTGGAATCCAGGTGGTGTGAAGGCAGGAGCGGTGTCTCCTTCCACCACCCAAGGCACAGACTGAAAGCCTGACAACCGGCAAGTCAGAGACACCCATCAGGGCTCAAGAGCTGCAGTGACTCCCCAGCAGTAGGTAGTGCAGGAGACTCAATCAGGACGGTGCCAGACCCTGGAGTGGAATGTGAATGGGGACCCTGGCCCAGTGTAGACCCAGGGAAGCTACCCTGAGTCCCCAGTGGCCTTGGATCTCAAGGAGAACCAGTTGTGTAGGATCCTGTGTTCTGGGGAGAGCAGCCCATCCCTGGGGAGTACCCACTACAATTCTCTTCTGAAAGCATAACTTCTTCCTCTATGGCCCTGAAAATCCCACTGGCCATCAGTACAAGGACTGAGGTCTTTGGTCAAAGAACATACGACTAGACATGGCCTTATTCGTGAGATTATTGTGCGTTCCACCCTCTCAGTTTTATAGATGAAAAAAATTGAAGGTGAAAGGGCTCGCGTTGGAGAAGGTAGCCCGAAAGTCATCCCAGAAGAGCATGAGAGAGTGGTCTCTGGCCAAGCTAGCAGCTTCCAAAGCAGGACGCTTCTCCCATGAAATCGCATGCAAAATTTGAGAGGGTTGGTGTCCCAGGTCCTCTCCGTTAACTACAAAGTCTGACTCAGTGTTGAGAAGAAAATCTCAAAAAAATCTTTGTGAAATGAACACGTGGATGTGTGTCGTTCTTGGTGAGTGTCATGAATGGATCATCTCTCTCTCTCTCCTTCAGTGTCCCCATCATGTAAATGAAGGGTGGCCATCTACCCTCCTGTAACCTTGTCAGTGTGGAAGGGAAATACTCAGGTGCCCACATCACCTGCATTAAAGGAGGAACCACCTCTTACCCTTTGAGGGTAATGCTGAGTCAACATTCTCCTTAAATGAGCAGAGGAGGAAATGAATCACCTACTTTCTGCCAGGCACTGCAGAGACTGCTTTGCATAGGTTTCTCGTTTATTTCTAAAAGCAACCTCTAAGGTGGGTTTGATTATTATTACCATAATACTTGGAAACTGAAGACCCAAGAGGCCTAGCTGTTTGCCCAGGTCTCCATGGCCCTGTAGGCAGTGCTGTCCAGAGCTGCACACAGGTCAGTGTGAGTCCTCCTTGCTGCCTCTCCATGTTGCCTCCAGCTGCCCCTCGGCCCGCCCAGCTCAATTCAACCTACATTATGTTGCCACTCGTCTTCCTCTTTTTTTCCCCCAAATGCTTCACCCTCACGATACACAATTCTGTGAAGCAATTCATCTCTTTTGATTACAGAATAAATACAAATTAATTATTTTTATATGAGGATATATACAAAATAAAAATAAAAGGAAAATATCCATCATCTTATCATCGTACTTTGAACATTTTGATGTCTCCATCCAATAGTGTCTTTTTTTTCATTTTAACTGAGGTTCTACCTGTAGTAGCAGAATTCCAAAATAAGAAGAGAAACAACACACATGTCCACTTTCCCTCTTCTCTTGTCCGCTATTTGTCTGCTTTGAGGGCTGGAAGTAGAGGATACAGCTGACTGCCATGGCCAGATCATGACCCCCACCACCTGGTGCCTCCGGCCTCTCCCAGCACCTGGGGGCGCCGGGCTCATGGGCAATGCTGAACGTCAGAAGGACATTCAACTCAAGCTCCAAGCCGGGAACCTCAAGACGCTCCTCCCAATGTGTCTTCAGACAATCCCTTCGCATTCCTTTGGTCGTCACATCAGGCCTGTTCCCCTGGTCTCTTGAAGACCCTGCCCCATAGCATCCCCTCTGCTGCCCTCTGGAACTAACCTCAATTGCCGGCCCTGCCTGCTTTGCTGGAAACACTCGGCCCGCTCATTGCAGAAGCTTGAAGGAAGCTCCTGCTCTGGGCTCGCTGGAGGCACAGTGAGGCCTGTCCTCGAGACGCCTGCAGTCTGGTGGGGAGACTGGCACCGTCGGGCAGCCCCTCTCAGGAGGCGACTTGGAGCTGCAAATTGAGTATGAAAAGGAGGCAAGCATTGAGAGAGCTGGGGGAAGAGGGTTCTGGGCAAAGGGAACAGCAAGTCCAAAGGCTCAGAGTTTGTCTTGTCCCAGGATGAAAAAGGTCAGTGTTGGGGGTGTATAAGGAGCCAGGGGGAGGTGGTGGAGATGAGACTGGAGAACTGGCAGGGGCCAAATAATGCAGCGTGGATGTTCAGTGCAAGAGAAGCCGTCGTCGGAGTTTTCAGAGAGGTGAGGCATGATCTGATGTTCATTTCTTAAAAACCACATTCGTGGCTTGTCGGGGGCAGGGCAAGCTTAGACATGGGGGCCCAGCAAGGAGGTCATTGCAGTGGCCTGGAGAGGAAGAACGTTGAGGAGCAGGGTGGTGGCCATGCACATAGAGCAAAAAGACAAATTCTGGCGTCTGACGCACCAGGAGGTCTGGCTGGTCACCTCAGGCTGGCTGTGAGCTCCTTGAGGCCAAGCACAGACCCTCACATGCCCAGCAGAGTGCCCATACCTGGCCGGCTCTGTAAGGGACGCAGCCTGGGTCCGCATTCCCGCCCTGCAGGCACGCATGAGGATGCTCCGTGGATGAGGCTACCGGAGCCCACAGCTCTCTCTGTGGGGAAAGGCGCTTTGCTCCAAGAAGCTCAGAATTGGAGTCAGAGGCAAACCATACTCAGACATGACCCAGAAAACTGGCCGCTGATCCAAGACCTCAGGGCTGTCAACTAGGACGAAGCAGCAGAGGTCTCTGAGAACCCAGCCAGGACAAGGGCTTCGAGACAGTAACTGACCTCTAAGTGGTGAAGAGTAAATACATATTTTTTTAATTAATTAATTTATTTATTTTTGGCTGCATTGGGTCTCCGTTGCTGCACGCGGGCTTTCTCTAGTTGCGGCGAGCGGGGGCTACTCTTTTATGTGGTGTGTGGTCTTCTCATTGCGGTGGCTTCTCTTGTTGCGGAGCACGGGCTCTAGGCGTGCAGGGTTCAGTAGTTGTGGCTCACGGGCTCTAGAGCGCAGGCTCAGTAGTTGTGGCTCACGGGCTCTAGAGCGCAGGCTCAGTAGTTGTGGCGCATGGGCTTAGTTGCTCTGCGGCATGTGGGATCTTCCCAGATCAGAGCTCGAACCCATATCCCCTGCACTGACAGGTGGATTCTTAACCACTGCGCCACCAGGGAAGCCCAAGAGTAAATACATATTGAGAAGGTGTCTCCAGTGGTAGAGAAACGCAGTCTAAACAGAACATGAGGGTGGCTGACAAAAGAAGCCTTTCGGTTAAACATGGAGCCTCGCCCAACACTGATGACTCTTTAAAAACACTGGAAATTGTCTTTTCTGCTGTGGGGGGAAAAAAAATGCCTCCCTGTGTGCCAGAAAGAAAAGGATGTGGTCAGGAAGGAAGGGGGCGGAGGCAGAGGTGGGAGGGTGGTATTTACAGGCTTCTCGGAGTCTGACATAAACAGTGCAGAATGAGGAAAAGCCTAATTTTAAAACTTACTCTGTAATCATGGTGCAGACCATCTGAGAATCGGGATGTGTGCCAGTGCCAGGGCTGGGATTGGTGCCTGAGTGGGCTGGGAAGCTACCCAGGGGCCATGGGCTTCGTGACTCCCTGGGTGATACAGGGTATTGGCTTCCCCCCAGCCCCACCTCCGCCCTCTCCCAGCCCTGAGCTCTGCTCCTTCCAAAGGGTCTTCTCTCCACCCTCTCCCTCTCGACCTCCCTGCCCACCACGGACTGCTGTCTCCAGAGCCTCCTGTGCAGGGGTTTGGGGGTGAGGAAAGATGCTGGGCACTGCCTCTGCCGAGTCAGAAGTGTTGCTGGGCAGGAGGCTTCCCAGGACATAGGCACATGACTCTTCTCAGCACTGGATGGAGAAGAAAAGCTGAATTCTCAGAAAGCGTAGTGTTCTCTTTAACTAAACTTTCCACGTGCCTGACTGGTAACTCTATTGGTCTGAGCCATGACATAAAGAAACAGGGTAGGGGCCTCTCTTCCACCCTCTAAGCGCAGCAAAGTTTACACAGCGGTCAGTCTTCTTTAAGAGCAGATGCACTGAGGCGGTTAGACCACAGGTTCTCAGAACAGCACCTGGCATGTGACCAGGACTGATACCCAGCTACAGAACTGCCTCTGCTCTGCCTACACTAACCCTATAGTTGCTGGGTTTGGGACAGAACCAGGGCCCGAGAAGGAACCTGGGTAGCCAGGGAGGATGCTCTTGGGGAGAAGGGAGTCTCTTTAGCCATTGTTCTAAAATTGTTTTAATATTTTAACAACAGATATGGTGAGAGCAGTGTGCCAGCTAATGTCATCCATGATTGTTATTATTTTTCAGAGCCTTTGGAGAACTAATTTAGTACCGGGGAGTCACTTTAGGGAACACGTGTGATTTAGAATAAGATCTTGTGTTCGCAACTCGTTCGCAACTCACTTCTGCCCAGCACTAGCTGTGTGACCTTGAGCAGGTTCCTTATTGTGTAATGGAAATGGAATGATGCCCATGTCATGCGATCCATGTAAGAAGTAGGTGCAATGCTGTTTCCAAGAGTAAATGTTAATACTAAACAGATGTGAATAAAACTCACATACCCAAAGAAAATTCAGGGTTGGAACTGTCCATGGTTCCAGAGCTGTGGATACAGATCTCCCACCTGTTACCCATCCCTAATATTTGTAGGGTCCAGGGGAAGAATGAAGGCCCACGTACCGTATTTTAAAATATTAATTTTAAGCCGAACTAACAAAATGCTAAATGTATAATTCAGACTAACAGAACGCTAAGTTCTATCCTCTGACCTTGACAGATGTTATCTTTATAACAACCTGAAAGCCATGTTCAGGTTTAGAATTCTTGGATTCCAAAAGTTCTGTGCCAGATGTAGCAGCATAGGAATAGCCAACCTTCGGCCCCTGGTTCCGTTTCTCTTCCTTCCCCTTGCTCTGTACCGTATCGAGATATGGACCATCACACATATGCATGTGAACGTTTAACATGTGTATGTCCAAACTCCATGCATACCCCCAACAAACAGCCTTGGGGCCAGGGGTGTACACACAGGTGGAGCGGACCCCTTAGGAAAACAGACCAGGAGAAAAGCCTGTGTAGACCCTGAAGGCAAGTTTGGGGCCATCTGAGCTGGATCCCAGATACCCGGAGGGTGGTCTAGAAGGAGGGGCACAGGTTCTAGGTGGGCATGCCCTCTTAGCCCCACAAACTCCTTGCCCAGTGTGTAAGGGCATAGCCAGAAGATACTAGAGTGGGTACCTTTAAAGTGTTGAGCCAGGCAGGGACTTTTCTTACCTAGGCCTAAGTGCAGTACCATCCCGGATGGCCTCCCCTAGGAGCTCTACAGGCTTGAAACCATCAGTCCTCGCCATGTGTGGCCCCCCTGACTCCCATTCCAGTCTCCATCAGGGAACAGTAGTCTCAGCAGTGCCCCTGCACACCTGCCCGCTCCCTGCCTTCAAGAATGCTGCTGCTGGCCCCCGATCCCCTTGATGGCCACAGGGCTTTGGCAAGAGCAAAGCAAGGCTCCTTCAGAGAGGTTGCTCTGGCCCTCATGGACACTAGGAGAACTTGGCTGGGTCTGGGTGGAGACCTGGACCTCAACCCAGGGACCACTTATTTGAATGAAATGCTTCACATGAGCTTGTTTGATTGAGATTTGTCTCTTTCTTCTAAAAATGGAATGCAGAAAGCACGTAGGTTGCAATAATCGATGTTTTCATTATTAGCTCCATTGGTGAGTCCAGTAGCTGTGAGCTTTGGGTCAATGGCTGATTGTCTGAAAGGAAAACACTGTTTATCACAGTGAGGAGAAGGGCGATTGGAGAAGGAGGGGAACGAGACGATAAGAACTAATATTGACCGAGTGTGTTACAGTTTACGAAGCAGTTGCTCACAGATCATCACCTCATTTGATCCTGGTGATAGCCCTGAGATTAAGGAGGCGGGGTTATTTTTCTCCCCATTTCACACAAGAGCAGCCTGAGGCTGATTTGCTGAGGTCAGCCAGCTGTCACCTTGGGATTGACATCCAAGACTCCTGAGGGCAGTCTTTGTTGCTTCCTCCATTCACCACACCAAAGACTTCAAAGAAAGAGAGATGAAAGTTAGAACTCAAAGGAGCTCTTCCCACAGTGTGATGCAGTAGAAAAGACAGAGTTTGGGGCCAGGGAGGCTTGCCTTTACACCCTGGCACCGCCCCTTACCATCTATATGACTTGGCCTAGTCCACTTTTCCTCATGGATGAACAGCGTATAATAGTCCCTGCCTCATATAGTTACTATTAAGTGCTTGCACGTGGAAGGGTTCAGTGGCTGTTCATTTCCTTTTTCTCTAACACTGCCCCGTCTCTGTTCCTTACTGATACCTAACCTTCAATGTAATGTACTTTGTGCCACGCTGTGTTAAGTACTTCCCTTCATTATGTCATTTAATTCTCACACCAACTACATCAAGTAAGTCCTGTTCTTACACCTATTTGATAAATGGGGAAACTGGTATAGAAATGGCAAGTAACTTGTCTAGTAAGTGGTAGCTACTAAGTGATAGCACTAGGTTTACAAGCCTAGACAGCCTGGCTCCAGAAATCCTCCCTTCAGCTTCTTTGCTTGAGCAGCTCTCTACTTTATCTTTCTTGTCCCCTTCATTGCCCAACTTCTTTTTTTTTTTTCTGTACCCGGGCCTCTCACTGTTGTGGCCTCTCCCGTTGCGGAGCACAGGCTCCGGACGCGCAGGCCCAGCGGCCATGACTCATGTGCCCAGCCGCTCTGCGGCATGTGGGATCTTCCCGGAGTGGGGCACGAACCCGTGTCCCCTGCATCGGCAGGCGGACTCTCAACCGCTGCGCCACCAGGAAAGCCCCATTGCCCAACTTCTTGAAGGAACTCCCTGAACTCTCCATTTTTTCTTGTGTTTATTCATTCCCTCCATAACCCCTTACAGAATGGCCTCCACCAGCATATCTTTACTGCTGTCTTGATAGTAAATCTAATGGCTTTTTCTTAACCCCACTCTCTTCCATTTGTGTGGCTTTTGACAGTGATGACTCCCTGAAATTCTCTTGACTTTGTAAACAAGTTCTACCCCCGCTTCACTGGCTATTCTGCTTTTCAGATTCCTCTTTGTCTTCTGGCCATCTAACAAGCCCCCTAAGGTCTCTGTTTCATCCCCAGAGATCTCACACATCCCCATCACATCAACCAATTCTCTCCATGCAGATAGTTGCCAAATTTACATCTCTAGCCCTGATTTGCTCCTAAGCTCTAGACCCAACTTTGCAACTTCATAAAAGCAGCAGCATCCCAACTGAAAATAGTCTCCTCCCATCTTTCACTTCAGATCAATTCAACGCTTACTTATTTAACAAATAATGTTGAACTCCTGTGTGTCAGGCACTGTTGTCGGTACTGTAGATACAGCAGTGAATAAATTGTCAGTACTGGAGATACGGCAGTGAATAAAACATAGGAAATCCCTGCCTTCTTTGGGGTTATATTTAGGGAGTGAGATGAGGCGAGATAGACCATTAGCTAAGTAAATTATATAGTATATTAGACAGTGCTATAAAGAAAAATAAATCAGGGGTGGGGAGAGCTGGGGCAGGAAGTTGCCATTTTGAATATGACTGTCAGGAAATATTGCACTGAGTACATGATATTTGAGCCAGGAATGATGGAGGCAAGGGAGCAAGCCTTTCAGATAATTATAATATAATCTGGGACCTGTAAAGATCTGGATATATCCATGGGAGCACAGAAGAGAAGGCTTCCTGGAGGAGGTGATACATGCAATGATTCTCAAATGTCAAGTAGTTAAACACAGTGAGACTTTAGGAGAGGAAAGAGCAGTGCAGGCAGATGGCACAGCGTGAGCAAAAGGGCAGAGGTGAGAAACAGCATGGTATGTGGAGACAGGGAGGCCAGACTGCAGAGGGCCACATATGTCCTATTAAGGAACTTGAATGTTATCCTGTAGGTGATGCCAGTGATGTCCAGGTAAAGGAGACTTTGAAGGGTTTTAGGTAGAGAAAAGACATAATCAGATCTGCATATTTGTACATGAGTGCAGCCTAAGAGATGAATTTGAGAGGGACCAGGATTGGATGCAGAGAGCAAGTTACGGGCCATTACAGCAGACCAGGTAAGAGATGCCGAAGACTTGGATTAAACAAGGGCAGTGAGAGTTGAATGGAGAAAGGGAGATAAATTCAAGCATCGCTTATGGGGCAAATTCACAAGATGCAGTAACAACAGCTTTGGCAGTCTAGGAGAAGGCAGAGGAAGAGTGAAAGATGACCCTCACTCTGTCCTGGAAGACAGGGTGAGCAGCGGGCCAATGCCTGCAGCAGAGACGGGGGAAAGGGCCAAGTTTACGGTGGATGTGGTGAGTTTGGTTTGGGCTATGTGGAATTTGAAGTGATTTTGGCATCCCATTCAAAGTAGTCATAATGGTCATAGAGTGATTCCAATAGTGCCGTTATTCTTGGAACTTATCAGGAACTATTTGAAAACTATTATGAAAGCCAATTTATCAGCTACATAAACCAGTCATGCATTTTACAGGCAAAACTCTTTTTGCAAAAATAAAAAAGCCATGACCTTGGAATGCACATTAATAGCTATTTTTCATAAAAGAAACAAAAATGATATGATACTTTTCAAAAAGAAACCTACTCCCTTTTCACTAGGCTTAAGTCCCTATTTGCTACACTTAAGTCATAATGAATTTTGGCTGCTTCCAAAATCAAACCCTCCATTAATCATGTAGTCCTGGGGCCCCTGGGCCTATGGAAAAGAACATGCCTCAGACCTGAGGGATTTCCAATAGAGCAGTGGCCAAAGTCACAGCAATGGATGGAATGAGTGTGTAGCCTCCCAAGGTCACCATGCCCATTAGCTACACTCACCAAGTGCCTTTGTTTTTGTTTTTGTTTTACATCTTTATTGGAGTATAATTGCTTTACAATGCTGTGTAGTTTCTGTTGTATAACAAAGTGAGTCAGCTATATGTATATATGTGTGTGTCTGTATATATATCTCCACATATCCCCTCCCTCTTGAGCCTCCCTCCCACCCTCCCAATCTCACGCCTCTAGGTGGTCACAAAGCACCGAGCTGATCTCCCTGTGCTATGCAGCTGCTTTCCACTAGCTATTTATTTTACATTTGGTAGTGTATATATGCCACTCTCTAAATTCATTCCAGCTTCCCCTTCCCCCCAACCATGTCCTCAAGTCCATTCTCTACATCTGCGTCTTTATTCCTGTCCTGCCCCTAGGTTCATCAAAACAATTTTTTTTAGATTCCATATATATGTGTTAGCATATGGTATTTGTTTTTCTCTTTCTGACTTACTTCACTCTGTATGGCAGACTCTAGGTCCATCCACCTCACTACAAATAACTATTTCATTTCTTTTTATGGCTGAGTAATATTCCATTGTATATGTGCCACATCTTCTTTATTCATTCATCTGTCAATGGACACTTAGGTTGCTTCCATGTCCTGGCTATTGTAGCTAGCGCTGCAATGAACATTGTGGTACATGTCTCTTTTTGAATTATGGTTTTCTCAGGGTATATGCCCTGAGAAAGTAGTGGGATTGCTGGGTCATATGGTAGTTCTGTTTTTAGTTTTTAAGGAACCTCCATACTTTTTCCCATAGTGGCTGTATAAATTTACATTCCCACCAATAGTGCAAGAGGGTTCCCTTTTCTCCACACCTTCTCCAGCATTTATTGTTTGTAGTTTTGTTTTTTGTTTTTTTTTTTTTCTCGGTACATGGGCCTCTCACTGTTGTGGCCTCTCC
>NW_020175052.1:579570-693157 GCF_003031525.2 Neophocaena asiaeorientalis asiaeorientalis
GATAGATTTGCGTATATTGAAGAATCCTTGCATTCCTGGAATAAACCCCACTTGATCATCATGTACGATCCTTCTAATGTGCTGTTGTTGGATTCTGTTTGCTAGGATTTTGTTGAGGATTTTTGCATCTATGTTCATCAGTGATATTGGCCTGTAGTTTTCTTTTTTGTGACATCTTTGGTTTTGGTATCAGGGTGATGGTGGCCTCGTAGAATGAATTTGGGAGTGTTCCTCCCTCTGCTATATTTTGGAAGAGTTTGAGAAGGATGGGTGTTAGCTCTTCTCTAAATGTTTGATAGAATTCACCTGTGAAGCCACCTGGTCCTGGGCTTTTGTTTGTTGGAAGATTTTTAATCACAGTTTCAATTTCAGTGCTTGTGATTGGTCTGTTCCTATTTTCTGTTTCTTCCTGGTTCAGTCTTGGAAGGTTGTACTTTTCTAAGAATTTCTCCATTTCTTCCAGGTTGTCCATTTTATTGACATGTAGTTGCTTGTAGTAGTCTCTCATTATCCTTTGTATATCTGATGCCTTTGTTTTGATGTGATGATTAAGAAGTCTATTTTATTTCTCTCTTCCAGAGAATCCTCCAAGACAAGGGTAGCTTTCCTTCTTTCTCTTTCAAGACAGGAACAAGAGTGCAACTTTATTGTATTACCTCTGTTTTCAGAAAATCTGGGACCAAACTAAGCTTTGTGATTTTCCCACAAAACTGACCTCTAGACCCTGGGCCCGAGTCACTGCTCACATAGCTCTGGACAGGAAAATGGAGAAAAAACATGCATGTAAAGACTCTATAGACAAAGTAATTGAATAGAATGCCAAGCTAGCCAGTCCTGAAAAGGACAGTGTTATAACAAGCCAAACTCCCCGGGCAACATGCCACAGATGGCCCGGTGTTTAGGACAGGAGGGCAAGTACAATTTTACACTTATTGGGAATACTTGTCCTCCAGTCCCACAGAGGAAACCAAATGCCAGCAGAGCCCGATCACTGTAAATAAAATGAAGAACAGGGTTGAAGCAACACAGAAAATGAATGCCTGGTGACTGAATAATTGTCACAACCCTTTGACTCGGGGCACAAAACTGCCTCCAGTGTGACCATTTCATCAACCCAGCAGGCAGACTGGTTCTCACTTAACCTGAACTTGTATGATTTTACCCCACTCAAACAACACTTATTCCCTTTTGTACAGTAAGAAGTGGCTATAGAATTACCTGGGAGCTACTCCTTGGCCCAGCTACAACTAGCATGGGTAACGAAATGGTAACTTAAGTCTCTAACTTTATGCATCAAGTCAATTCCTCTTACTTAGTTTCTGCCAAGCATTATACACTGCAGTTTTTCCCAGCGGTTATCAAGGGCATGGAGGCAAGAGAAAAGGTTCTTGCAGCTGTGGGCTCACCTCCTCTCCAGGCAATCCAGCCTGCCCCTCCCTTCAGGCTGGGGCTGCCTAGCATCGGGAGTACTGTGGGGGGCAGCAGGAGGCAGCAGTCAGTTTCTCCATGTCCCTGTGTGAAGGATTCTGAGACAGTTCAGTATTAACCTGGCAATACAACTCCCTTTTAGGCCATTGGTTTAAAGTCCTGCAGGGACAGTGGCACCCACTGGCACCGGCTTATCACATTGGAACAAGCTTCTAAATATTTGTGCCCCACCATGAGTCGAAGGTGCCCTCCGCCTCTTTAGGAGACTCTCCAAGACCAACACACAAGGAAGCAAAATTGGTGAGGGGGGCTTCCCTGGTGGTGCAGTGGTTGAGAGTCCACCTGCCGATGCAGGGGACACGGGTTCGTGCCCCAGTCTGGGACGATCCCACATGCCGCAGAGCGGCTAGGCCCGTGAGCCATGGCCCCTGAGCCTGCGCGTCCGGAGCCTGTGCTCCGCAATGGGAGAGGCCACAGCAGTGAGAGGCCCACGTACCACACAAAAAAACCAAAAACTGGTGAGAGGTTAAATAACCTACCTAAGATCATACAACTGCAGTGTGGCTGACAGCGTTTTGGTGCTCTCGCTGGGTGTCAGGCCTCTGAAGGAGGAGAGCCGAGTTCAGGACATTGGTCCACCAGAGACCTCCCAGCTCCACATAATATCAAATGGCAAAAGCTCTCCCAGAGATCTCATGCTCAATGCTAAGACTCAGCTCCACTTGACAACCAGCAAGCTACAGTGCTGGACACCCTATGCCAAACAACTAGCAAGACAGGAACATAAACTCACCCATTATCAGAGAGGCTGCCTGAAATCATAATAAGGTAACAGACACCCCAAAACACACCACCGGATGCGATCCTGCCCACCAGAAAGACAACATCCAGCCTCATCCACCAGAACACAGGCACCAGTCCCCTCCACCAGGAAGCCTACACAACACACTGAACCAACCTTAGCCACTGGGGGCAGACACCAAAAACAATGGGAACTACAAACCTGCAGCCTCTGAAAAGGAGATCCCAAACACAGTGAGTTAAGCACAATGGGAAAACAGAGAAATATGTAGCAGATGAAGGAGCAAGGTAAAAACCCATCAGACCAAACAAAGGAAGAGGAAATAGGCAGTCTACCTGAAAAAGAATTCAGAGTAATGATAGTAAAGATGCTCCAAAATCTTGGAAATAGAATGGAGAAAATACAAGAAATGTTTAACAAGGACCTAGAAGAACTAAAGAGCAAACAAACAATGATGGACAACACAATAAATGAAATTACAAATTCTCTAGAAGGAATCAATAGGAGAATAACTGAGGCAGAAGAAAGGATAAGTGACCTGGAAGACAAAATAGTGGAAATAACTACCACAGAGCAGAATAGAGAAAAAAAGAACTGAGGACAGTCTCAGAGACCTCTGGGACAATATTAAATGCACCAACATTTGAATTATAGGAATCCCAGGAGAAGAAGAGAAAAAGAAAGGATCTGAGACAATATTTGAAGAGATTATAGTTGAAAACTTCCCTAACATGGGAAAAGATATAGTCAATCAAGTCTATGAAAGAAATAATGAGATCACTGAAGAAATCAAAGAGAAATCAAAAAGTACCTAGAAAAAAATGACAAAACATGACAACCCAAAACCTATGGGATGCAGCAAAAGCCATTCTAAGAGGGAACATTATAAAAAAAAATCCTACCTCAAGAAACAAGAAACATCTCAAATAAACAACCTAACCTTACACCTAAAGAAATTAGAGAAAGAAGAATAAAAACACCCCAAAGTTAGCAGAAGGAAAGAAATCATAAAGCTCAGGTCAGAAATAAATGAAAAGGAAATGAAGGAAACAGTAGCAAAGATCAATAAAACTAAAAGCTGGTTCTTTGAGAAGATAAACAAAATTGATAAACAATTAGCCAGACTCATCAAGAAAAGAAGGGAGGGGCTTCCCTGGTGGCACAGTGGTTGAGAGTCCCCCTGCCGAAGCAGGGGACACAGGTTCATGCCCCGGCCCAGGAAGATCCCATATGCCGCAGGCGGCTAGGCCCGTGAGCCATGGCCGCTGAGCCTGCGCGTCTGGAGCCTGTGCTCCGCAAGGGGAGAGGCCACAACAGTGAGAGGCCCGCGTACCGCAAAAAATGATACCAAAACCAGACAAATAAGTCACAAAAAAAGAAAACTACAGGCCAATATCACTGATGAACATAGATGCAAAAATCCTCAACAAAATCCTAGCAAACAGAATCCAACAGCACATTAAAACGATCATACACCATGATCAAGTGGGGTATATCCCAGTAATGCAAGGATTCTTCAATATATGCAATCAGTCAATGTAATATACCATATTAACAAATAGAATGATAAAAACCATATGATAATCTCAACAGACGCAGAAAAAGCTTTCAATAAAATTCAACACCCATTTATGAGAAAAACTCTCCAGAATGTGGGCATAGGGGGAACCTACCTCAACATAATAAAGGCCATATATGACAAACCCACAGCCAACATCGTTCTCAATGGTGAAAAACTGAAACCATTTCCTCTAAGATCAGGGAAAAGACAAGAGTGCCCACTCTCACCACTATTATTCAACAACGTTTTGGAAGTTTTAGCCACAGCAATCAGAAAAGAAAAAGAAATAAAAGAAATAAAAGAAATCCAAATCAGAAAAGAAGAAGTAAAGCTCTCAAGTTTGCAGATGACATGATACTATACATAGAGAATCCTAAAGATGCTACCAGAGAGCTACTAGAGCTAATCAGTGAATTTGGTAGTGTAGCAGGATACAAAATTAAAGCACAGAATCTCTTGCATTCCTATACACTAATGATGAAAAATCTGAAAGAGAAATTAAGGAAACACTCCCATTTACCATTGCAACAACAAGAATAAAATACCTAGGAATAAACCTACCTAAGGAGACAAAAGACCTGTATGCAGAAAACTATAAGACACTGATGAGAGAAAGTAAAGATGATACAAACAGATGGAGAGATATACTATGTTCCTGGACAGGAAGAATCAACATTTTGAAAATGACTATACAACCCAAAGCAATCTACAGATTCAATGCAATCCCTATCAAACTACCAATGGCATTTTTCACAGAACTAGAACAAAAAATTTTACAATTTGTATGGAAACACAAAAGACTCCAAATAGCCAAAGCAATCTTGAGAAAGAAAAACAGAGCTGGAGGAATCAGGCTCCCTGACTTCAGACTATACTTCAAAGCTACAGTAACCAAGACAGTATGGTACTGGCCCAGAAACAGAAATATAGATTTATTGAACAGGATAGGAAAACCAGAGATAAACCCCCGCACATATGGTCACCTTATTTTCATAATGGAGGCAAGAATATTCAGTGGAGGAAAGACAGCCTCTTGAATAAGTTGTGTTGGGAAAACTGGAGAGCTACATTTAAAAGAAGTAAATTAGAACACTTCCTAACACCATACCCAAAAATAAACTTAAAATGGATTAAAGAGTTAAAGGTAAGGCCAGACATTATAAAACTCTTAGAGGAAAACATAGGCAGAACACTCTATGACATAAATCACTGCAAGATCCTTTTTGACCCACCTCCTAGAGGAATGGAAATAAAAACAAAATTAAACAAATGGGACCTAATGAAACTTAAAAGCTTTTGCACAGCAAAGGAAACCATAAACAAGATGAAAAGACAACCCTCTTAAGAGAGAAAATATTTGCAAATGAAGCAACTGACAAGGGATTAATCTCCAAAATTTACAAGCAGCTCATGCAGCTCCATATCAAAAGAACAACCCAATCCAAACATGGCCAGAGACCTAAATAGACATTTCTCCAGAGAAGATATACAGATTGCCAACAAACACATGAAAGGATGCTCAACATCACTAATTGTTAGAGAAATGCAAATCAAAACTACGAGGTATCACCTCACACCAGTCAAAATGGCCATTATCAAAAAATCTACAGGGGTTTCCCTGGTGGTGCAGCGGTTGGGAACCCACCTGCCAATACAGGGGACACGGGTTCGAGCCCTGGGCATGGGAGATCCCACATGCCACAGAGCAACTAAGCCCGTGTTCCACAACTACTGAGCCTGCACTCTAGAGCCCATGAGCCACAGCTACTGAAGCCTGCATGCCTAGAGCCCATGCTCCGCAACAAGAGAAGACACCGCAATGAGAAGCCCGCGCAGCACAACAAAGAGCAGCCCCCGCTCACCGCAACTAGAGAAAGCCCTAGCGCAGCAACAAAGACCCAGCACAGCCAAAAATAAAGAAAGAAATAAATAGATTTATTTTTTAAAAAAATCTACAAACAATACGTGCTGGAGAGGGGGTGTGGAGAAAAGGGAACCCTCTTGCAGTGTTGGTGGGAATGTAAATTGATACAGCCACTATGGAGAACTGTATGGAGGTTCCTTAAAAAACTAAAAATAGAACTACCGTACGACCTAGCAATCCCACTACTGGGCATATACCCTGAGAAAACCATAATTCAAAAAGAGTCATGTACCACAATGTTCACTGCATCTCTATTTACAATAGCCAGGACATGGAAGCAAACTAAGTGTCCATCAACAGAGGAATGGATAAAGAAGATGTGGCACATATATACAATGGAATATTACTGAGCCATAAAAAGAAACGAAATTTAGTCATTTGTAGTGAGGTGGATGGACCTAGAGTCTGTCACACAGAGTGAAGTAAGTCAGAAAGAGAAAAACAAATACCATATGCTAACACATATATGTGGAATCTAAAAACTACGGTCCCGATGAACCTAGCGGCAGGACAGGAATAAAGACGCAGACATAAAGAATGGACTTGAGGACACGGAGAGGGGGAAGGGTAAGTGGGACGAAGTGAGAGAGCGGCATGGACATATATACACTACCAAATGTAAAATAGATAGCTAGTGGGAAGCAACCGCATAGCACAGGGAGGTCAGCTCAGTGCTTTGTGACCACCTAGAAGTGTGGGATAAGGAGAGTGGGAGGGAGACGCAAGATGGAGGAGATAAGGGGATATATGTATATGTATAGCTGATTCACTTTGTTATAAAGCAGAAACTAACACGCCATTGTAAAGCAATTATACTCCAATAAAGATGCTAAAAAATAACTGAATAAATAAATAATAAAATAAGCTACAAGGATATATTGTACAACACAGGAAATATGGCCCATATTTTATAATAACTAAGTGGAGTATACGCTTTAAAAATTGTGAGTCATTATATTACACACATGTAACATATTTTGTTCAACTATATTTCAATAAAAATATTTAAAAAGAAAAAATAAAGTCGTAGGATATTCTACCACTTCCTAAGAGAAGAACTTCATTTCGAACAAGACTTCCCCCTCTTAGCTGATGAGCGGACAGTCTCATTTCTTTCCTTAATTATTAAATTCTCATGCAACACTGCTGAGAGTCATTCTTGGTCCCAGGAAAGGATTTATGCAGGATGCATAGCCAGGTTCTGCTGACTAAACGTCTGCCCCTAGGAGGACCCAGTCCATCTTCCCATGGCAGCTCTGGGAGCTGCTAGCCCACTGGGTAGCCTGAATGCCCTCCGTTCTGGCTTCCTCCAGCATCATGTGAGGACACTTCAGAAGGCAGTGTAGCACGGTGGTCAAAAACATAGACTTTGGAGCCAGACAACTCCAAGCTCCACGCCTTACAATCTGTAGAACCCTTGGCACGTACCTTAACATCTTTAAGCCTCCACCCTCTCATGTGTAAATGGAAATAAAAATGTATTTATTTTGTGCATTAACTGAGATGACATAATTAAAGTACTCAGCACGGTGGTCGGAATAGTGCAAGCATTCAGTAAGTATCAGCTATGATGAGGATGATGAGTAGTTCATAGCACTGGGGGAGACACATGGGCTAAGAGTAGGGCACATATCCTCCTCCTTCCCTCTGTTCAAGGTTGGGAGCAGCTAGGAGTAACAAAGCACCCAGAATGGCAAGTTTGCTAAACTAAGCAATTAGACTTCCAGGCTGGACTTAATGTTGATGGGAGAACAACACAGTAGAGACTATGTATGCCAGCCCATGGCACAACTTGCACATTGAAGTGTTTTCCCAAACGTGACCATTATCTCCTGTGTTATCAGTTTCTATGTCTGTCTTCTAAATGCTGGATTGGCCAATGACTAGAATTTAAACAACTTTCTTTTTTGAGTAGAAATTCTACTACTTTGATTTCCTAGGAAATCAGTATAACCTTTAACCTTACCTCCCTCTGCCCTCCTTTCCACCTGATACCTCCTTCCAAGTATGTCAGATTTCAACCACCACCTTTTCTTAACAAACCTTAGAGACGCGATACTTCCTGAAAAAGTGGTTTTTGCAATCGAATGCCTCTAGGTAGTTCATTACAATTGCACCATTCCAGCTAATTGTTGCCTCATTGCACCATTCCAGCTAATTGATGCCTCTTTGTGGGTCTCATAAATGCTTCTTTGAGCTTTTTGCTTCCAGTTGGACCAGCTATGGCTTAATTTAACTTGTTCTGGTATTGCTTTTTTATTTTTGATTTGTTCTCATTTAATCCCGAAACGGCACAGCATAGAACTTTTTGACCTGAATTCCCCTCTGAACTTCCCATTTTGCCCAAGTTGACTGTGATAGTAAGTGGTGGGCATCTCTCCAGCTTTTGAAACATTCATTCAGCCTCTTCTTTTCTTGTGCATCTCTTCTGCTTTGCCAGGTCAAGCTGGGAACTGCCTGACTTGAGGGAAGGGAGAGTAAAAGCCATCAGTGACTCAGATGGGGTGAGCTACCCTTGGTACGGGAACACCACAGAAACTGTGACCCTGGTTGGCCCCACCAACAAGATCTCCAGGTTCTCCGTCAGCATGAATGACAATTTCTACCCCAGTGTGACATGGGCAGTGCCAGTGAGTGACAGCAATGTGCCACTGCTCACGAGGATCAAGAGGGACCAAAGTTTCACTACCTGGCTGGTGGCCATGAACACCACCACGAAAGAGAAGATCATTCTGCAGACAATCAAGTGGAGGATGAGGGTGGACATTGAGGTGGACCCTCTTCAGCTCTTGGGGCAACGGGCCCGGCTGGTGGGCAGGACTCAGCAGGAGCAGCCCCGGATCCTGAGCCGGATGGAACCTATCCCCCCCAACGCACTAGTGAAACCCAATGCCAACGATGCCCAGGTCCTCATGTGGAGGCCCAAGCGGGGGCCACCTCTGGTTGTGATCCCTCCTAAGTAGAAGCAGACTGGCCTGACTGTGTGTGGAGCACACGCCACTGAGACACACAGTGAGGTTGCCAGGGGTGGCAGGAGCCAAACTGAGTTTCTGAGCCAAAGCAGACCTCGTGGTTTGCCAGCCTTTGCAGCCACTTGTGAAGAGTAGAGCTGCTCCTTGGGTGGTAGAACCATAATCCTTAGGGAAAATCCCTTCCTTTTAGGAATAAAGAAATCACTGATTTGACAGACTTGCTGTGATTACCATGCAAGTAGCCATATTTTGGAGCTGACCAGGATGATCCTTTGAACTATTGACCATTTCTTTCCTGTGAGATGCAGGGGACGGAAACAAAATTAAACAGTGCCTGTGGCAAATGCTGCTTCCCAACCAATTAGAAGTGGGAGTGAAAACATCCACACCAGGTGTTTGTAAGACATACAGTTCCACTGCCCAACTGGAGGGTGCTGGGGAAAGGGTTGGAAGGAAAGTCAGGTGGTGAAGAGAATGGGCAATGGAAGGAGGAGGGAATAATTTGTTATTGCAAAATAATACCTGTGCATGTCTTAGTTAATCATCAACACACTCACTGGAATGAAAGAAACGCTAAGAAAACTGGAGACATGATATTGGTTCCATTCTGAGGGAGAGCCTCCTAGGAACTGTCCAAGTTGCTGACCGTAGTTCTAACTGATGGTGACTCTCAATGGTTCCATCTACCCACCTCTTTCCAAAAACTGCTCATTTAAAGTATCCTCAATCACAGTATTTGGATAGATAGTTCTGTATTCTGCAATAGCTGTGATATTTGGGGCCTTCACCAAGTTTTTAGTGAAACCCGAATTGTGATTTTGTTTACAGCTGCTTATTCTGTTCCCATTACCAGCCCTAAATTTACAAAAAGATAATTGTTTATAAGCCATGAACCCATGTAGAGTTTCAAGAACATTTCTACAAGAATAGTATTTTTACTGTTACACGTTCACACATGCAAGCACACATGCCAGGATATATATAGCATAATTACTAGCAGATTTGCCAGCTGTACCTGCATGTGTGCTTATAGGCTTTACGCATACCCAGTACATATACTGTGTACCTATATATGTTTATTTTAGCTCAGCCTCACAGAAGCTCAACTCTAACTGCTTGAGCATTTGTGAGAAAGTGCTTCATACGTCTTAACTTCAGACTCTTAATGAAAATCTGAGTTACTCACAGTAAGCAAACCTGTATTGCTGAGATCTCTAGTCAGGCCAATATAAACTTTTAAAAGTATCCAGTCTTTACCATATGGATCACCACAGAAAGAGCTTTTAAATCACTACAAAAAGAGCTTTTCCTGTTATTCTCCATAGTGCTGATTTTGATTGATAGATAGATGATAGATAGATAGATAGATAGATAGACAGATGATAGATAGATCCTTGTTCAAACCCCCCCCCATGCAAAATAATTATAAAACTCTCATAATATCATCGTGGATTTTATGGGTGGATACTGCCAGCCTAATTTCAGAGATGAGAGAGTTACGATTCAACACAATTATTACAATCCCATGGTTGGCTCCAGTGACCTGTCTTTTATCAGAGTTTGAAAATGGAGAAGAAAAAACAGGAGGACTTGTTTATTACTTTTATTAAAAACACAATTTAGTCTAATTTATTTCAGGTCACTTCAGGTCCCAGGAGATGGTGCTTATTTACGTGAGAGGGTTAACAAATCCACTCCAAATTATGTAGTGTTAATCTCACACCCCAACCACCAGCTACTCTCTTATAGATCAGTTATTGATGGCAAGCTGAGCTATTTATAATACCACGTTAATGACACATCGGTGACTCACAGAAGACCTGGAGACATTCCATTTAGAAATAATTCAGCTATTACATTTGGATTCCTCTGTCGCTTCCCATGTTATGCCTCCTTGTTTTATGGGAGAGGTAGTCCCAGAGAGCTCCATGGTTTAAATATAAAACTGCTTAATTTCCACGCTGATGTCAGAAACAGGACTCTCTCCCTGTGAATGCATTAGATGCTACCCTTATGGAATTCTGGAGTGTGGATACTTATCCTGGAATCCAATCCCTGTTGGCCCTACTTTAAGAAAACCTGATATTTAAAAATCTAAAATTGTAACAAACAGAAGGTTAATGAGGAAGTATTTTTTACATTGCAAAATACTACACAAGATTTCTGCCCGTTAAAATAAGACATTACTTACACAATTATGTTTATAGCATAACTTTTATCGTATTTATAAAGCAAGGTGCTACATACTTAGTTAGACTTGTTCCTACTGAAAACTCACACTTTTCAGAGTTTTAAAAGAAATGACCTCCCACAAGTTTTCTGGAAAATTATGTAACAACAAAAATGAGAAAAGTAGATGGGAAAGTGCTTATGAAAGTTAAAGGCACTGTGCAAATATACATTATGATTATTGTCAGTGATACTGTTGCGAACTCCATAGTTGGGTCTCTCAATTCTGAAATCAGCCTGGCAGAATGCTCTATTGCCCTGCAGCCTATTATTTTAAAGTTATAGTTGCTGTACAAGGAAATGATCCCTTTTCTTTCTGTCATCCTTAGATCATTACCTTTCAGCTAATCAGGATATTGCCGAATGAAACTCTCCAACAAGAGAGAATTCACCTTGAAATCTCTGTTGGGGTCACCCCCATCCTCCCATGAGGCCTTTCTTCCCCTGACAGTCCCTGGGTCTGATGCCAGACACCGTCAGCTTAAAGGGGCTCCTGTGGTGCCTTGATTAGGTTTTAGTTGGGTGGTCTTAGTACTATATTTGGATTCTAAACACATATACACACAACAGTTGGCACAAGAGTTTTTAATTCCCGTGTGGAAAAGAGCATTTCATTAGGTCATAGATTCTTTAGTCACCTTTGAGATTTTTTATTCCATGATCTCAAGGAAATTGAGGTCGAGCTATATTAGCTCATCTATTCAGGGTCACATCATTCAAGGGGTCATAATTAGCAGCAGAGCCAAGAGAAGACCCTAGGTCTCCCATATCTCAGATCACAGCATGGTCACACTTACCTAAGACCCACAGTTTTCCCCTTGTCTCCAGCCAAAGCATTGTCACCAACCTTGAGCCATTCACCCTTTTAGCACTAGAGACAATTGAATCCATCCTTTAAAGAATAGGGGGCAATCCTTGTCACAAGTATGTTCAAAAAATGAATGTTCCTGGTTTCCTTTTACCTATGCAAGCTGTTCTGAGACTGAACTCTTAATCTGGGCCCTTTGCAGCATCCTACATTCCCAGTTCATTGCTTTGGTCCACAGCACCCAGGAAGGTTGGAGGCGAGTTCATTCTCTGCCTCCCCTTCCATGGGCCTTTTTGCAACTCCCTCTTCCCTGGTGCTAGGAATATCTCACAGGTCAAAATCATGTTCTCAGCAGTAGTTCTGAGCAGTAAAATAAAAGAACTACAATTTATGGAGTATTTTACAAAAGGCTTCCACATGCATTTTCTCATCCCCGGACAGTCTTATGAGTGTAATATTGTTGTTGATATTGCTATTATTATCCCTTTTTTACAGACAATAAATTGAGATCCAAAGGAGTTAAGTGACTTATCCATAGGCACACAAATAGAAAATGTCATGAGTTAGGATTCAAACTGAGCCACTTGGCTCCAAATCCCATGCTATTACACTATACCGTGGTACCTCCCGCATTGTTCCCTGCCTAGAGAGCACAAAAGAGAACGAAGGAAAGGAGAAAGCAAGTCACTTGCACCCACACAGTCATGTAGTCCCTACCAGTCTACTAAGTGGACATATTAAAATAAGAGAAGTAATACTGTTTTCTTATGCAGAAAACTGTGTAATCCCCAGGGAGATCTGCCCAGAAGAAAGCCTGTCGGGGGCTGCAGTGTGGGAGTTGGCTGTCACTCGGCATCTCTTAACACAGTACTGGTAATTAGTGGAGTAGGAAATCTGCTCTCCTGGTCTGAGAATCCCTGAAACACCATGAGCACAAAAGGAGGAGGAAAGCATGCATCCCACAGCTGAGGTCCCAGCTGAGCAAGGCCCTGCCACCCGCCATCCCTCGGTGTGTCAGGAGCAGCATGTAGGGCAGAGGTATTGGAAACAATGGCTTTCCAAGCTCCGGTTGGCACCTTGAACGTTCTTGCTAGAACTGAGGGCACAATTAAACATTGCCAGAGCCAGCTCCCGACTGAGTTGCAAAGAAAGATGTAAACACACACACACACACAGACCCGCTACACTCACACATGCTTCAAGCTGAAAAGAAAATTAATTAAAACCCCAATGAATGCCCAAACTCTATAATTAAGCCTAAAAGATCCTTAGATAGAAAGGGAGTGGAGTAAGCAAGCTCAGTGCCCAGAGATATTTTTACCCCAGAGTCTTATTGCCGTTAATTTCTTCTGAGATCTTGAGTACATCTGGTTCCAGTTTCCCTGGTAGGACATCTGCCTATGGAAGGCCTTCAGAAGAGTTGCCAGCTCAGTGGCCAGAGGACAGCCAAGGTTGTTTGGCCATCCTTAAACACTCTTATAGGAATGCCTCTAGGGAGACGGACTGCAGTTGCTCTCCTTGGTCAGCCATGCTCCCTCCCATGGTGGATCCCATCACTAACTAACCTCAGTCCTCCTAATAATTCTTTTGAGGTCTGCAGTGCTTTACAGTTTACAAAGGGTTTTTACCTTCCTTTGTGTGGAGTAAAAAACATCTCTAATCAAGACAAAAAATCTTAGTATTGGTCTAATCTTTCTCTTCTTATTGTTATTAATGACAATAACTCCCATTTGATCAGTATGTTGCAGTTTGCATAGCACAGACACAAAAATATTGTCATTTGATTCTCAACAATCTTATAAGGTCTGCTTTATATCCCCACTTTACTGACGAGGGATTTGAAAGTCAAGTGACCTGTCCAAGGTCACACTAATAGTGGTGCTCTTAAGATTTGAATTTCAGTCTTCTGGCACCACACTTTTACTCCAGTCTCACAGAGCATTTTCTCCCTAGTTAAACGCAGGCATCCTTCTCTGCCTGTCCAGCCACTGCTAGTCCTCAGGCAGGGCTGACTGACTAGCAGAGGGAGCCTTTGCAGGGTCACCCTAATGGATCTCTGGATGTACTTTGTCCAGACAGAATAAGCTGTCCTGAAGAGTCTGGGTTCAGCTGTCTCAGGGTCTGTGCCCTCAGGTGATTTCTCTCCTCTTCCACCTTGGAAGAGTACTCTGAGTCAGGAGGCCAGAGCCCAAGACCTCAGCATGACTTGAGTTTTCTAAACGCAGCTGATGAACTAGACCTCTAGCAAATCACGTAATTCATCTCAGCCTCAGTTTTCTCCTTTGTTAACTGAGCCACTAATACCGCCCAGCCAACATCATAGTCAGGAAGACACAGCAGGATAATGTCTGGAAACACTCCACAATGTCTAAAGTGCTGCCTGATGTAAGGTTTTGTCACTTCAGTAGAATCATGGGGCCCAGGGTTAGTTGCAGGTCCTCAAGTGCCATTGAACAGGACGCCCAAGACCATCTCAGGGAAACCCACTGTCCCTGCCAAGGGAGACATGGCCTTGGGGGAAGGTGGGGTTTTTGAGCTCCCCCTGCCCCCAGACACCTTGATGGAGAGAACTGGACCCTGGCAGTCAAGAAAAGAAAGGAGACCGCTGCATAGCCCTGTAGAAAGCAGCTTTGGGCAGAATTTAGAGCTGGAATTCCAAGAGTTCCTTTCCTTCTGGAAAGGAAAAGAGGTTGATCAGATCTGGGCTGGACTTGAAATCCCAGCACAATTTGCCTAGTTTAAGTCTCCTGGAGAAGCCAGCCAGGGACAGCTATGTTTTTCCTGTCACTGGCTCAGGCAAGGGATACAGAGGGAAAAATTATTAGCATTATATGTATATATAATTTCATGTGGGTCTCCACTGGCCTGTCTGTCCGTGGACGGTTTTTGATGCCCCAGATCTTGGCTGGGACGCCACAGTTTGTAGGTAACATTACAGATTTGGTCACGTGGGTGCACATAAAAGGAGGAAATACTTTTTCCAACGCTGCCTCCACCCCTAAGCTGTCTCACCACCGTGGAGGCATATTTGGCTGTGGCCCCTCTCTCTGCCGGCCTTGCCTGCTATAGCCCTATTCCACATGGCCCCATCTGGACCAGCCACATAGCCTGCTTCAGGGCTACTTCCCAAGGCTCCCTGCCCCAAACCCCAATCTGTGCCTCACTGCCAGGTGGGCCCCACCACAGACTTTCTGGGGAGAAAGGTAATTTTGCCCAGCTGGAGAGTGGTCCTGACAAGAGCCTACTATCTCTTCTCACCAAGGCAAATGTGAAAACAGGCCTTTGGGTAGCAGGCCACGTGGCCTTGCAAAGGAGGCTCTTCTCTGCCTCAGGGCTCCTATTTGTCCTTCACTAACCCAGAAAACGTGGCCTGACCCTTAAAACAGCTGAATGCTGGGTCAGAAATGCCCGGGAGAAGGGAATATAGACATTCGAATTACAGCAGTGAGGGGACAAGGCCGAGACACAGAGCGGCCGCAGCCCAGCTGCACTCAAACCTCCCCGGAGACTGTGAGGGGCTCTGAGAGTGGTGCACGTGAAGCGTTTGAATGGAGAGATGGCTGAGTTTGGGGCTGACCTCATTCTGGCTGAGACCCAGCATCACTAGCAGCAGGGAGGAGACAGCAGGGAGGACGGAATGCTTTGCTTCAGGCCAGACCCGGGACTAGCGTAAACCAACCAAGGTGCCTGGGCTGGAAAATCTAAGAAGGTGCTCACTCCTGTTTGCAAGCTCTGATTCTGTATCTGCTGAGAGGGAGCCCCCTTCAGTGTCTGCCCTCGGCACCTGGCTTGCCTCACCCCAGCCCCAGCCCTGCTTTGTGCCATCTTCTATGCACTGTTCTCTTCACAAGAAGAGCAGATATGGGAGGGTGTTGTGAGACCCCTCCGGATACTCACTCTTACAAGTATTTGTAGGGGGTGTCTACTATGTTCCAGGCTAAACAGAGTCAGCAGGTAGACAATGCTCACAGGAAACTTTGGAAGCCACTCATTTTCCCCTCTGGAGTCACACATCACAAAAGGAATCCCAGAATCTTGGCAAGTGCTCCCTTGGTCTGCCTGTCTGGCCCAAGAGCTCAGTGAGGATGGCTAAGGTGACAAGGCAGCACTCTGTCAAGCTCTTTGAGCTCTTCTAAAGAAACGCACTGGGGAAAACCTACAGCCACATCAGTACATGCACGGCTCTGGTGATGAAGGGAACAGCTGGTTCTCTTTCCATCTGCTCTCATCCCATCACCCCCACCCTTCAAACCAATTAGAATATTCCACACAGATGTGATCCAATGAAACGTTAATTGGAAAAATAACAGGAAGGATAATACATGCACTTCAGGCTAAGAACTATTTCAATAAACTGGGCTTTGAAAGCAAGACAGCCAATTAGATTATTTCCCACTTCATTCCCTCACGCACCAGAAACTATAGAAAGCTATTACTTCTAATTAATTAGGAAAGAAAGAAGGACTCTGCGTATGCATATCAGGTGAACAGGGACTGAGGCACTACCCCACTTACCTCTTCATGCACAGTGTGCATGCATGCATGCATACACACACACACACACACACATCAGGGACTAAAGACTCATCTACCATCTCACCTGGAGAATCTCATGGGTCTACTGAAACAGCAAGAAAAGACCTGCTCCTAGGAGCCACTCACAAAATCAAAAAAGACAAATGCCTTCTTTGGGCATGTTTATCAGAAAGGAAATGTGGCATTTCTTATGAGAGAATAAGCAACTCTAAATTCACTTGGATTCCCAACTTTCTGCATCCGAAACAGTCTTGTCTTTTCCTCTTCAGTAAAGAAGGAAGCATCTCCCAAGCCTATTTCCAAATGCTCAGGAGGGTCTAGTGGACCAGGAAATCTGAGACCCCTGAGGCCTGATTTTTGAATTGACTTTATTATGCAGGTCAACTGCACTTTTCCATCTGTAAAATGGGAAGAAGACCTGTCCTCAGTGCCACAGTCACCCCTTTAAAGGTTTTAGGCTTGTGGGAGCACACTGACATAGAGCTCTGACCTTCTTGTGCCTTGCCTTGGGGAAAACTGATAGACAGAACTCAACCATGCAGTTAAAATATTTTTTGTACAAAAATTATGCTAACCCAAAGGCATCCTTACTGTGTAATTAATATAATATGAATAGTCTCAAAGCCTCTGCACACCTGTACCCACTTGGTACTCTACTCTCCCCCATCACCTACCATGTCTGTCACTCTGCGCCATGCGCAACATCAAGGGCTGGCAGAGCCTAGCGCAATCAGTGCCTCTGACCAATCGCTCACCGCAGGAAGAGGAACTCGCATTCATTGACACTAGAGCATGGTAGCTATTCCAGAGCACAAGGTGTAGGGCGGGACAGTTTCTAGAATGGCTTCTAGGCTACTAACTCCCCACTTGCATGTATAACGGGGTTGTCTGCAAACTTCAAACAATTGGAACAAGTTTATTTGACCATCTCTATAAGAACTTGGAATTTGGCTTCTTTCTGAAACTGAAACCATGCATAAAATTTGAAAATGCAACAGTGTTCATTTAGAATCATAAGAACTAGTTATGCCATTATAGCAGTATATCCCTATAAGCAAACCCAGCATGTCAATACTCCAACGAAACAAAGCATACAAAAATGATCAGGGAAGAAAGAGGAAGATGTCCGATGCTTGGATTTACCTCAGAGCAACTCCTTTCATACGTTCAAAAATACCCTTTTTATTTTAAAACTTCAGTTCACCACTTCTTCGTTAGGACCACCACTATTACATGAAGCAATATATACAAGTACCCCAAAAAATAGTGGCAAAATTTTTTCTTTTTTTAAAGAAAAACTGATTGACAACTTCAAGTTGAATAATACAGGCATATTCAAAAAGTTTTAGCACAGTTGAAATATGTGCCCATGCACAGGTATACTGGGTGAGCCGTAGGGTTCTGGTGAATCAGCGATTCTTGCAAATTACCTTGTGCTTTTAGATGCTGAGAACCAAGGCCATGGAGGGTCTGGAATTCCCACCCATTTCTATAGATCCTTTTGTGCCTTGCTGATGATGGGTTACCCCTATAAACAATCTAGAATCCCTTAATATTATTTTAGTTTTTAATCATTTTTTAAAGAACCACATAAATGCTATAGACCATCTTGACAGAGCAATGCATATGTAAATAAGTACCCATAATTTTGCATAAAAATCTCAGGGTCGTTGTCCCCTTGCAATCTATTTATGGAACCCAGATTATGAACATCTGCTTTTAAGGAATGACATTCTTTGGTCACTGTCTTAATGCCCATTTTATTTACATGTCTCCATGTCCACATACAGGTCACCTAGTAGGACAAGGCACACCCAGGAGCAGAACCACATGGCAGAGACTAAAGAGGACGAAATGAGCGATGGCTGGTGGCTCCAGAAGCTGAAGCCCTGGACAGCTGATTTCCCATTAAAATGGGTGCCATCCTACCTGTCTCCTCGCCATCCTCCCATCCCCTCATCCCATGACCTGTACCTCTCCCACCCCACCACGTGCCATGCAGCAGTCTCCATGGGCTAGCTGGCTGGCTGGTTGGCTCCTGGGGAGCTGTGTTAAAGTGAGAGTTGTGCCTGCTGTATCTTTTTTTTTTTTTTTTTTTGCGGGACGCGGGCCTCTCACTGTTGCGGCCTCTCCCGTTGCGGAGCACAGGCTCTGGACGCGCAGGCTCAGCGACCATGGCCCACGGGCCCAGCCGCTCTGCGGCATGTGGGATCTTCCCGGACCGGGGCACGAACCCGTGTCCCCTGCAGCAGCAGGCATACTCTCAACCACTGCGCCACCAGGGAGGCCCATGCCTGCTGTATCTTTTTTTTTTTTTTTTGCGGGACGCGGGCCTCTCACTGTTGCGGCCTCTCCCGTTGCGGAGCACAGGCTCTGGACGCGCAGGCTCAGCGACCATGGCCCACGGGCCCAGCCGCTCTGCGGCATGTGGGATCTTCCCGGACCGGGGCACGAACCCGTGTCCCCTGCAGCAGCAGGCATACTCTCAACCACTGCGCCACCAGGGAGGCCCATGCCTGCTGTATCTTTTTTTTTTTTTTTTGCGGGACGCGGGCCTCTCACTGTTGCGGCCTCTCCCGTTGCGGAGCACAGGCTCTGGACGCGCAGGCTCAGCGACCATGGCCCACGGGCCCAGCCGCTCTGCGGCATGTGGGATCTTCCCGGACCGGGGCACGAACCCGTGTCCCCTGCAGCAGCAGGCATACTCTCAACCACTGCGCCACCAGGGAGGCCCATGCCTGCTGTATCTTTTTTTTTTTTTTTTGCGGGACGCGGGCCTCTCACTGTTGCGGCCTCTCCCGTTGCGGAGCACAGGCTCTGGACGCGCAGGCTCAGCGACCATGGCCCACGGGCCCAGCCGCTCTGCGGCATGTGGGATCTTCCCGGACCGGGGCACGAACCCGTGTCCCCTGCAGCAGCAGGCATACTCTCAACCACTGCGCCACCAGGGAGGCCCATGCCTGCTGTATCTTTTTTTTTTTTTTTTGCGGGACGCGGGCCTCTCACTGTTGCGGCCTCTCCCGTTGCGGAGCACAGGCTCTGGACGCGCAGGCTCAGCGACCATGGCCCACGGGCCCAGCCGCTCTGCGGCATGTGGGATCTTCCCGGACCGGGGCACGAACCCGTGTCCCCTGCAGCAGCAGGCATACTCTCAACCACTGCGCCACCAGGGAGGCCCATGCCTGCTGTATCTTTTTGTGTGGAAAGAGTGGGTCCATCCAGATCTCAAGTCCATGCCCATCCCTCTAAGTGAAGCTGGGATGAAGTACTGGTCAGCTTGGACTTCAGATACCTAAAATGTTCCAGCATTGGTTCCCAAACCCTGCCTGCCCTGCCTACACTTTTGGGTGAAAAAGAGAGGGAGTATGTATCTCCCCTCTTTCTCCCTTCTCCACGTGGGTGGCCAGTGTTAATACTCTCTCTAGATTTCTCTGATCCTTGGAGAGCCAGCGCCAAAGCAGTCTTATTTCCCCTACATGGCCAGGCTGGGTACCTTCGGGTGACCAAGGGCAAAGTGTATGTCACTAGGATCAGTGGGGTGAGGGAAGAACCACCCTAAGAAGGCAAAAAGTGTGTGCATTATTTTATTTATTGCCTTGCTTATTGATTTATTTATGAAATATGTATTTATCATAGAGCAGAAAATCTACTCCCATCTTTGAAGCACCCAGCCCCAGAATTTGTCTTCTTGGCCCCATGGGGCACAGTGAATTATTTCTCTTTTAAATGACAGAAAACAGTGGGGGAAATTCTCTCCCTCTGCCCAAACACCTCCACCTCAAGCAGATTTGAACCAGAGGTGGGGTTAGAAACCACCAGCTAGTGAGGCTGTAAAGCCACACACATCAGCAGAGGCTTGACTGTCCAAATAGAAGCTCTCAGAAGCCCCTAACCCTACCCCCTCAGATCAGTCCTCCCCTTCTCCTTCTTCATGTGCATGATGGTGACTAGCCACTCAGCTCCAGCCTGACCATCTCAGAACCAGTCTTCTCAATTGCTCTGGTGCTGTCTTCTTAACTAATGCCACATGCACATTAAAGACACCTGAGGAGCTTACAGAAAACCCAGTTCTGGTCCCCTCCCCAGCTCATTCCAGCAGAATCTCTGGGGGTAGCCTGGCCCTGGTATTTTTAAAAGGTCACGCAGAGGATTCTAACGTGAGACTAGAGTTGAGAAGCACTTCTAGTGTCTTCTCTCCTTTGCTTCTTCCCACCACCCACATCCTTCATCCTTTATTTCCCAAGCTTTCTTCAGCACCAAGAATAGGAAAAGGCCATTGAGGAATGATGAGTTCTCTTCCCATTCCTCCAGCCCTGAACCTTCCCCATCTCTGACCCTTCCCACTGAACTTTGCCCATCAGGTCAACCAACCTGAGCAGATCCCTGGAGAGCTGGAAGGCCCCTCCAGTTATACATAGAGGCTGGTGCCTGCACCCAGCCTGGGGGCTGCTCTCAGACAACTTCCAGCTTTTCTCAGAGCAGAAACCTACCCTTACCCAGATTCTTTCTCTACTTGCCCTTCCCCCAGGCTCCCAAACTCCAAAGCTGGAGACATTTATTCTCCAAATCCCAATCCAGATGGGAATGCCCGTGCCCAGTCTTTATAACCCAAGCCTTGGCCATTTCTGCAGAGCCACCTGAATTGAATGCAGGTCTACTGATAACAGAGAAAGGAGTCACATTGCCCCAAGCCAGTCCTTTCCCCAAGAATTGGACAATCCATACCCCAGATGGCTAATAAGGGACACCTCACATTTCACACTTACGAGATCTCCACTGCTGAGTGTGAGTAAATGTGTGTGTGTGTGTGTACATGTGCACACACTATATACAAATCATAGAGATATACTACGTTCATAATAGACCCAAGTGAATTCTATATTGGATATATACACAGAATGTTGTAATATCTACAAACTGTTAGACACACCACACACACACACACACACACACACACGCAGCCTAGGGAAACTTGTGATGTGGGAAGGGTTGTTTTTGCTACCCCATCTCCCTCAAAGGTTACTCTCTTGCCCCCAAGTAACCTCCCGGGGCAACTACTATGTCAAGCACACCCTCAGCTGCCCAGCTGGTCCCTCTCCTGTATCGCATATCACCAAGCCTTGTTTCCCCATTAGTCAGAATGTCCCTGCCCTACGTCCCATCTCTCAGGGCCCTACTCTCTGATAGATGACAGACAGTTCAGTCAGTGGGTGCTAAAGAGTTGATTGTTACCCCTCCCAGGTGACATTTACGTCTTAATAGGGGCTACAGATAAATGCCTTAATCTGAAGGAGTGGCCCTCATGGTGGGAATTTCAGGCATAGTGGTGGGCCAGTAGGGGAGGTTATTTTTTATCAGAGGGGGACTTTTTACAACCCCTCAAATCATACCTATCTCTAAAATCAAACCTTCATCAGTGCATGAGCACAGTCAAGCACACTTAACCTATATACACTTTCCATAATTTTGAGACACCTCTCTTATACCGGCCCTATGTTTAAAAATGAAAAGAAAAAAAAAAAGGAACCAGCTAAATTAATTGAAATCGCACTGGGAAATGTAGCCTATTTTTCACCGGCCGCCAGCCATCTGGCCCACCCTACCCTGTTCCATTTCCCTTCTGCTCCTTCTCTTTTCTTCTCCTACCACATCAGTTCATCGACTTGGATGTTCTCTCCGTGCTCTCCTCACCCATCTCCCCACGTGTATTTCCTTCCTTTCCTGTTTCCCAATTGGAATTGTGCTGTTTTTCGGTGTCGTCAGGACAAAGAGCAGGTTAAAAGCATAAGCATGTGTGTATCACTCTGAAGAAAGAGAACCCAGGTATTCTGCTACAGTTTGGAGAAAAACCCAACGAAGGAAGAGATGAAAGCTGGCTCTGCAGAGTGCCTTAAAAATGACTTTAATTAGGAAATTCTGAGTTGTCAGTCTTTGGATGTTACATAAACTCAAACAGATGTTGCATTTCACTTCTCTGGGATTAAAAAAAATGTTAAATACAGTATGTATTCAACAACAACGTCTCTTTTCTTTTTCATTTGGTCCTTAAAGATGCAGTGCCTGGTTTTCCAAAAAGCCCAGGGAAGGTCCCAGGGACATACTGAGGGCAGATGCAGAAGTCCTACCCAGCTAGGAAAACTTGCAGGCTAAGGCAGAGCGCTGCAATCATTGTTGGTGCAGAAGGCAAGTCTCAGATGAGAAAGAAGCTGGATGACGTTGAGTAAGGAACAGAAAGGGGTCCTCATCCTTCTCCCTGATAATGCACTATCTTAGTCTGTGACTCAGTGCTGTGAAATTGGGGGAAGAAGAAATTCTAGAAACACAGAGGGCAGATCTTGCCCTTCCATCCTCTCCCCACCTCCACTCCTCCCTAGAGCACCCTTTGATCAGTTTCTGCTTTGCTTTTGCTAAATGATTTTCCTTTAGCTTAACACTTGCTACCCAAGGTCAGACTAAAACAAGATATTTGGAAAAGTCTGAGCTCCCGAAGGTGGTTAAGACTTCTGGGATATTGCCTTCTCTCCCACAGAGCTGCATTTTTTTTTTTTTTTGCGGTACGCGGGCCTCTCACTGCTGTGGCCTCTCCCGTTGCGGAGCACAGGCTCCGGACGCGCAGGCTCAGCGGCCATGGCTCACGGGCCCAAACTCTCCGTGGCATGTGGGATCTTACCGGACCGGGGCACAAACCCGCGTCCCCTGCATCAGCAGGTGGACTCTCAACCACTGCGCCACCAGGGAAGCCCAGAGGTGCATTTTAAAATGATTGGACCGCAGCTATGCAAGAGTGGGAAGTATAGTGGGGATGGAGCTCTTGACCTGTACTTGAATTCTGAAAACCCGACGGAGGTAGGAGGAACTGGGGACCCAGCCGATCAGGACCCCACCCATCAGAACCCCGCCCCCTGCCTCTCCCCACCGCCTCACCCCCGACCTGCTTTTCTGCTTTGGAAGCCAGTGCCCGACTGGTAAGTGCTTGGTGCCCTCTAGGTACCAGCTGTTCTCTCTACTGCACCTATTATTCAAATCTGTCATGGCTATTTTAAATAAGCGATGTGACCATTCTGTGGGATCAGCAGTTTTAAGAGGGCTGAGAGTCACTAGTTCATATTCTCTCTCTTTCCTCCTTCATTCTCTTTCTGTCTCTCTCACACTCACACACACACACACACTACCACCACCACTCAAAAGAGGGAAAGCAAGAAAGGAGACCCAGATACTGAAATAGAGAGTGGTAAATAGTGGTTTCCACGTTTGGAAAATAATATTTCTCTATCATACATGTCACGAGGTGAGGGGAATACATTTTTAAGCATATGTATTTATAATCTAAGACATCCCCAACCTTCACCAACTCAACCAAGCAACACATGCTCAATTCTATGGGAAGCAGCTTTGTAGACACATTTTAGGCAAGGAATTTCTGCATCTTCTCTATTAGAAAGTGTGATCTGAGGTACACTCTCTGGGAAAGGGCAATTTGCACTTTTTCCCCAGTTCATTTATTTTAAGAAATAAACCATGCACTGGTGGTGGCTGAACACGCCAAGTGTGAATGCATGTATATATACAGGTCTCCCTCACTATCCGATACAACCTTTCATTAACCGAAGTAGCATAAAGCAAAGAAGCAGTTACCTCGGGACACATCTTGCTAACGGATGCACAAAACAAATTGAGACAAAGCACAGATGCTTACAGACACAAGTCAAAGCCATGGCGGCTCGGTGCTAAGATGCTGAGTGTAATTCCTGGGGAAGGAGCTTGGCAGGGCCACTGCCACTGCTCCAGATGCCTGCTGCCTCTATAAGGGCTCCTGCAAAAGAAACACTGAACTTTTGCTTTTCACCTTGTAAAGCAAAAATCTTCTTCAGATTTCTTTCCATCAGCAAAAACAGGTACTAATGTAGGTCTTTCATAAAAGTGAAGTTTCATAAAACAAACTTACAAAAAGTGGGGGATCCCTGTACAGTTCAAATGTACAGATGAGGTTTGGGGAACATAAGTGATAGTTGAGGCAAACTGAAATTATAAGTGGTATTTCTTTTTCACTTAAAAAAACCTGTAAAGTTCTATGTTAAACTCTGTAATGGTTTGGAAAAGGAAACAGGGATGTGTTTGATTTTTTAAAACCTAACTAATTATATGCACATACACTTAAAGAAGAGATTTGGGGGAGCAAAGACAGAATATTCAAACAAAAACTATGTATTTATTGCTATTTCTGTGAAAAGAACGTTACAACTGAATCAACTTGGAATACAAATATGGTCGTCTTTCTTTTCTTTTTCAAATTCATTACTTGAACTTTCTTAGGTCCTGTTAGCAGAGAGCTCAGCAGTCCCTTCTTGAGGCTCCCCACCTCCCCCGCCCCATTTCTCAGGGACCCTGGATCCTGAACTCATACCAAAAAGAGTCAAAACATCAAGCAGAAAGAACAGGGTCACATTAACCCGTTCCTGCCCTGCCTTCCTCCTGCCTTCCCTGCCCACTACCTGAGGGAAGACATCCAGGATGCCCAGGACACAAGCTGTCCCCTTGATACAGCTTTGAGCACCATGCTTTGCTCAGTCACTATTCTCAAAGGATGCCAATGGAGCTGGGACTGGAGGCCCTTCCAGAATCAGTCCTACTGTGTGCTGAAATCACCTTCCTGATGAATCTCTACACCTCTGCATTGTACCCAGGCCGACGACCTGAGCCCTTTCCTCCCCGGGTCAGCGATCTCAACTCATCCTCGTCTTAGCCTGGTTCTGGGCCCCTTGAAGATCCCAACTTCCAGCCTGGGGAGGAGGAGTTGGCTTTCATTGTCTTACAGAAAGACCCAGGTTCCCTTTGCAAGTTGCTGCGTTTCTTCCACGCCCCCTCCCTGAAAGCCCACATTTGCATAAGTGAAGGAAATCATTGGATTGATCCACAGAGCAAAAAGATTTTTTATTTCAACAAACACTTATTAAGTGACCAACATGTGCCAGATAGTACATTCTAGATGCTGGGCATTCCTCAATGCACCAGACAGACAAAACTCTATCCCTCCTGGAGCTTCCATTCTGGTGGGAGGAAAGACAGACAATAGACACAATAAATAAGGAAATTGTATAGTGTGTTAGATGGTGAGAAGTACTATGGGAGGGGGTAAAAAGAGGGATCAAGAGTTCTAGAAGATCTGCCTCTGTGTGGGCTATATACAAAGAAGCAGTTGTCAATTGCACTTACTGATAACAACAACATGAATAATTATGGCCTCTCCAGGCACCCCATTTAATCTCTGCATTAACAGGCATCCTTTTCCACGTAAGGCTTGAGATCTACGCTTTATGCATTCCAAAGCAGTCTCAGGTTTATTGTCTCCTAGTTTAACCTATGAGGACTTCATGCACTGCAGCTCAGAGAAGTTAAGTGACCTTCCCAAGGTCACATGGCTACTAAGTGTCAGGGTGAGAATTCCAATGAGGCTCTCTTGACTCCATTGTGTGATTTTTCTCAATGCATTTGTAAAAAGCACAAGACATGAAGCCGGAAGATCCAAAACTGAGATCCAGCATTGTATCTTACTAGGTGTACAAAAGCTTGAAAAATTCCCTGCAAATGTAAGATAAGACTGGATTTGAAATTACATTATAAATCATAAGGCACGGTACAAATGTGAAGCTTTGGGGCAACTCTGCGGGCTGCCTCAACGTTCCACTTACCTACTATCTGTGTGATTCGTTAAGTGAATAAATAGAATTAAAAGGAGTTATTTTTATAGCACTCTGCACACAACTCCCGAAGCAGTTCTTACTAAAGTTGGACAAATTAAAACAGTATATATTTTCTGTCTGTAAACTAATTATCTGATTCAAGTAAATTCAAAGCAAGCCCACTTCAAAGGTGTTCTGTAACAGCAGGTGCAAAATCCCACCAAATGTATTGAAGAAGCACTGTTACACGGGCCTTGTTAGGAAGTTCTGAGCATCAGTGTGGAGAAAAGGACACTCCTGTAACAGATCCCAGGGGTTCAGTTGTGGCTGTTAGCAACCAGTTGAATTTCTTGTCCTATTCCAGCTCTCTGCATCCTCTTTGTTAACTTCGTCACCTCAGCAGTTGGAGAATGCCCACCAGTGAACACAAAAAACTGTCACACTGGCCTACAGGCAGCTGGTACTGACCCCATTAGTTTAAGCTAGGAAATAAGACTGAATATGGCTTCTGTGAAAGCTTAGAAGATGCAAACTACAGGAGGAGAGGTGCCATGGGCTGGATATTTGTGTACCCCCCCCCAAATTCGTATGTTGAAGCCTTAATCCCCAAAGTGATGGTATTTGAACATGGGGTCTTTGGGAGGTAATTAGGTTTGGATGAGGTTGTGCGTGGGAGGAACCTCCATGATGGGTTTGGTGCCCTTAATGAAAAGATCCCAGCTTGTTCTCTCTCTTCCCCCCACCATCCCCCATCTGAAGAAAGCAGGAAGAGGGCCCTCACTAGAACCCAATCATGTTGGTACCCTGATCTTGGGTTTCCAGCCTCCAGAACTGTGAGAAATAAATGTTCGTGGTTATTTAAGCAATCCAGTTTATGGAGTTCTTGTTCCAGCAGCCCAAACTAAGACAAGAGGCATACTCTATTTTCTGAAATGGTTCTTAAATATAACTGCCCAATCCCTGTGCTTCTACAAAGGGAATGTACTTGCCCTCGGGAAAAAATTTGAAAGTTCTACAAAAATAAAGTGCACCTTTATAGAGCTGCCAAATGTTGCCTGCTTTCTTCTCCCCATGGTCAGGGTGGGAGGCTTTAGAGCAACCAGGAAAGACAGTAACCTCTTCATCCACCCTCCCAGCCTGGAGGATGTATAAAAAGTATCCTCACCCTGCTTCTGCAGCTCCTACCATCAAGATTCCAAGAGAAGTTGGATAAAACCACCCAAAAGACAGAGAAGCCTTGATGAGCCCAGGTTCAAGACGAAGGAAGTGGGCAGATCTCATTTTCATGTGTAAGAATAGAGAATGAACCAAGATAGATGATAAAAGAACTTCAGGAAGAAATAAAAAGGATGTGGGGAAAGCTAAAATCATGGTGATCACAGTTTTCAAACTGAAAATTCATGTCACAGATGAGACAGAGACACAAAATAAATCAAATCTATCTGCAAAATTCTGGAATTTGCCTTTGTCTCAGCCCCACAGCCCAATCTGTGGTGTAGCAATTGTTCACTCTAGTGAGATTATCTACATTGAAGATGATGGGAACCAATTATTTTCCTATCACTGAGGAAAGACAAGGAGAAATGGGCTCCAACTGAAGCTGTAGGGATCCCTAGTTAAATTTCTGAGCGAGTAAAAAATGGTACCTGGTGGAGAATTTTTCTTCTCTTCCTAACACCCCTCTCCCATCCCAAACAGGCGGGTCCATCTGGCAGCAGCAAACACAGCAGACTGGAGAGTTTGTCCTGGGCAATTCTGAGTTGACTCTGACTCTTCCTTCCAAATACCGAAGTTGTAAACTGATGGCTAGAAGGACCCCCCCAAATGCCGCCTCTTTAAGAGAGCCCACCTCCAGGACAAGCAGCCCAGTGGAAAGCAAGGCAACTTGGGATGCCCATGGCCAGGTTGCATTTTAAGGTTGTCAAGAGGTCTCAGGTCATCTGACTCTCTGGAGTGTTTAATGATATTCAAATGTCTCTTCAAGGTCAAATAAAGAGCTACCTCAGGGCTGCTGTCCATTTGTAGTGATAATTTAGACTGAGAGAGAAGTGAGCCAGCCCCCTGAGAGTTAAGGTCTCATATGCCCTCTGACTTGCAGGCTCCTCTCATTCCCAGATTCAGAGATTTCTAAGCACTTTCCATTGTATAAAACCTAGAAGTTTATAAAGTTTTGTCCCATATAATATCTCAGTTTACCCTACCAGTAACCTTGTGGGGTGTTACGAGCCCGTATTTGCATAGGAAGAAAAAAGATTCAGTGAGGCTGAAAGACAGCTAATACATGTTGAGCTGGAGGTGTAATTGGAGTTTCCTGGTCTCTGGTCTATGCAGTGCACGTTGCAAGGCTCCAGCTTGGGAGTTCAGAATGAAGAAAAAGCCCACTTATCATCGGTCGGGCCATTTTAGAGATGAGAACACTGAGGTCCAAAAAGTCATTGCATTTTTCGCTTAGCTGCAGGACTTACCCGAAACGCAGGGAAGAGGTGCCCGGATCCCCAGCACACGGCCGGTCAGGGTCTAGCCCCGGGTTCAGGGATGGAGAGGTGGCCAATCCAGGGAAAGGGTCTTCGAGAGGTGAATCAGCGGGCAGTCGCTCTCAGCCCAGGCTTCTCTCTCCCCTGTCAGGATGGGACAGGCAGGGAAAGCCACAACTTATTTCCCATGGATTTGTGCTCTCCTGGAAAGCTTCTGGTGTATCTCTTCCACCAGAGATCAACCCTCCAGGCAAAATCAGCCTCCATCACAAGAACAGACCCCAGAACTAGAATTGTCCCTCTGAACCCTACAGCAGGGGAGGGCTGAGGGCCCTCTTGGGGGTAACAGCAAGTCACCTACTTCATGTATAGCATCAGTTCTGTGCCTGAAGCTACAGAAGCAGTGGGAGGGCCGGGGAAACCACCTGCCTTTGGATGAGAGCCCCAAACATCACTGAAGCTCACAGAGGGCCGGCCCATGCCAGAGATGGCCCGTCCACCAACTCATCCAGAGTTGGCACTCACGTACCTGCTCAGTCCAGCACTGGGTCCCGACTTCCACTCGAGCTCCTTTCTAGCTGAAGGCTCCCGGAGGACCAAGGTTGCCTCTGCTGTGAGAAGGGGAAGCAGAGGCAGCTGTGTCTGGGAGCCTGCTAAGGCCCCGCGAAGCCTGGGCTATTCCAGCCCTGAGGAAATCCCCCTCACCTGGCCCCATTCTAGGAAGGGTGATTTTAAGGGAATTCTGGTCTGCCCCACCTCTGTGAGGGAACGATGGGATTTCCCTCCAATCTCTCCCCTCGTGATTTGCTCCTGTGTCACCTTCCTATGGCACAACCCCTGTCTTTAGGGGTTGCTGGGAGGTCTCAGGGTGGACGGAACGGAGACCAGCATCACTGTAGTGATGGTGTACGCATGGCGAGGCTGGGGCGATGAGCTACTCAGTAACCGGACAGCCTGGGATCCCAAGGGCAGAAAGGCCACTGCAAAAGCAGCGGGAGGAACAGCAAGAAAGCTAACCAGGGCCCCCGGCTCTGTATTCCCTCCTCCCCCAACACCCCCGAATAAAAGATCTTCCTGCCGGTGAGTTCAGGTAGGCAGAAACCAGAAGCTGTGAACAAGGGCATTCTTATATCTCCGTTTCACACCTTTGTTGCCAAGTTACGCTAAGAAAATACTGCCTGTGGTGAGAGCAAGGAGGGGGTGGCCCAATCAGTTGAACAAACATCCGAGCAGCATCTGCCGTGTGGAGGATGGGAAGAGGGGCCGCCACTGTCTTCCTAGTCCCAATGCCCCAGTGAGATCGTGAAGATGCTGTGACCGGATCTGGCAGAGGGGCATGAGGCCTCTCTGAAAGAAATCGGTGGGGCCCCGAGTCAAGGGAGCAGGGGTTTGGAAACCGGGCAGAGGAATTTCCTAGCGATTTCTCTTGCAATGCACAACCACCCCTCAGCAGAGGTGCAAGATGGGCCCAGCCACGTCTCTTCAGTCCTCAGAAATATCCATGTCTCTCTTATTTATTCAACACACATGTAGGGCACACCTACTATGTGCTAGGCACTGTTCTAGCTCTGTCCTCAGGAGCTTACATTCTAATTGCAGGCTGGGGAGTGATAGATAATAAAGACAATTTGTAAGCAAAATATAAGCTATGTTAATAAATGCTCTGGAGGAAAATAGAGCAGGAAATGAAGATGTAGATTGATGAGGGGTTGAACATACGATGGCCAGGGAAGGTTCACTGAGAAGGGAGCATTTAAAAATAGACTTAAAAGAAGTGGGTGGGGAAAAAAAAAAAAGCAACAGGAACAGAGCCCAGACATTGAAACCTGATAAACCTGGACACACACAGAGCCTTTTACTTCCTAGCAGAGGAGACCTGGGCAAGTCACTCAATCTCTGAGCCCTCCAGTCCTTAAAAAGTGAATGATGATACCTACTTCATGGGCTTATGGTGAGGATTAAATGAGATAATGCATAAAATGCTAGATCAGCCCCTGTCACATGGTAGGCACTTAATAAATGGAAGCTACATTAAAAAAAAAAAAAAAAGGTGGGTGAGTCATGCAGATACCTAGGGATGGAGGCTTACCAGGAAGAGGAAACAGGCAGTGCAAAGGCCCTGTGCCTGGAGCAGGCCGGATGTGGATGCAATTGAGGAAGAGCAGAGGCCCAGTGGGGTTAGAGTGGATGAGCCTCGTCTTTTAAGACCCAGCATGCCAGGAGCTCATTCAAGAGCACTACTGAGTCTGAACTGACACTGCCCACTGGTCTTCATCAGAGGTAAGGATGTCCTGGCCGGGTGGCCAAGCTTCCCATGAAGATTCTGCAGTAGTTCCTAGGTCTTTGACAGGTGATGGAGGTGATTTCAGAACGCTGAATGGAGAAAGGAAGGAAGAAAATAAATTGAGGAGAAGCAAGTATAGGACACTTAGGGACAGAACTTTGCAAACATGTCATGCTGTTCTCTTGGTGTCTTTGCACAAGCTGTCTGTCCCCTCTACAAATGCCCTTTGCTCCCTGCCCCAACCCATGATGCAGTGCCCAGTCATTCCATCTGCCCACACTCTGTACTCTGCCCTCTGTACTCACATCAGCTGTTCTGCAGTTTGTTTGTTGTGAGCCTCTCGAGGTCAACAGCAATACCGTACACCCAGGACCTCAGAATAGATGTTTGTTGAGTGAATGGATATGAAATTCTAGGATCACAGAGCTTTCTTTAGAACCTAGTGCTCTGAGGTTATTGCAGCCAGAGGAGGGAGCCTCTACATTGGAGCAAAACACTTCCTTTTTGTAGTTCCTCTCCCACTGCATCTGTGGGAAGATGCATTAGGTCCTTGAAACAGTCCATCTGTCCTGTTCCCCATGGGCCTGAGGCTTGACACCCTTGGTGTTGGGCCAGGCCTCCCCAGAGCTGGAATCGACTGAACACAGCCCTGTCTCCATGAAGACTTGGAAAGGTGATGGAGGTGAGTGGGGAGGCAGGATGGGGTTGGGGGATCCCATCACTGCTACTAAGTGCTTATACGATAAACCCAAGCAGGAATCTACATCGGTGCCATTTTTAGGGGCCCAGCAGGAAAAAGAAAACTTTCATTGGCTTTGATTGCTTATCTTTTGCCAAAGTGAGATTTCAGCCATGGTATTTGCTACTTCAAGAGTGCAGAGCTGACTCTCAAATGCCCCTATCACAAAAGACCGTTTTGCAGGAGCCAGTAGCCAGTGGAAGTCACACTTCAGTGAGAAGAGGCAGCGGCCCAGGTGCAACCACAGCCTTCCCCCAAATGCCCGTGAAAGCGCACTCCCAAATGACATTTGTCTTTCACACCTTATGCACTCACGGCACCGCCCCTGCCTCTTGGCCATCACACAGAAGCACACCAGCTGCCACTGAAGGTGCCAGTGAGGCAGATGTATTTGTCTGGGGCACCAAGGTGTGAGAAAATGAATCCTTTGTAGAACAAATGTGTAGAATGCTTATTTATTTGTTAGACATTTCAAATCATGTTTTCTGTAAAACTGGCTCCCAGGCAAGAGGAGCTGCATAAAAAATCTTGGGGGTTGAGATGATTAAAGCACAAGTGTGAAATAAAGGAGAGCCTGAAACATGGCCCGTCAAACAGGAGGAAAAAGTCTCATCTCTTGGAAGAAGGGGCTCAGAAACTAAGAACAGGGTAAGAAGGAGACATACAGAATACCCTTGTGCCATATGTGATTTGTTTCCATGTATGTGTAATGATGTTGTTAATTCATCATATTTAAAATGTATACCTGTCCCACATCTTACAGTGATATTCTTACCATTCCTATGTATTTTCTTTTCAAGAAGCATTGACACTACACTTACCCAGCTTACTAAGTGCCAAGGCTTAAACACCCTCATTTCACCTTCACGACAACCCTGCAAGGTCATGCGTGGAATGACTACTTTACAGGTTTTTAGGTGAGGAAGCTGAGGCTCACCAGCGCCAACTCACCCCAGACCACCCGATCGGGAAGTGGCAGTATTATCCTAAAATCCCAGCCATCTGGCTGCAGAGTCCCTGTCAGGCCACCTTGTCTCCTGTGTCAATCCTGAACAAAGGGATCTGGATGAAATTAGGGAAAACGTTCCAGAGAAAGGATGCCCTGTTTAATACAGACTGAGAGGCAGACGAGGAAATAGAAGCAATCTCCTCCCTCCTCTGGCCTGGACACATTTCCTGTTTTCTCACTTGCCTTTTCTAGGGTATTTGCTTCCCCTGAGTCTCAGCAATACCTTACTCTGCATTGTCTCCCAGACTGTGTGGACAAGACAGCAATTAGCTGTTCTCACCTCCTGTGAGCTCCTTAGTTTCTCCTAATGAAGCCTCCATCCACAGCCCCCCTCTCTCCTTCTCTCTCTCTCTGTCTCATACACACACACACACACACACACACACGCACTTCTGATCCGCTTTCAAATCTGTCAAACCAACATTCTTATACCAGAATACTGACTCTACACTAAGTTAGGCTTAATTCCAGAGACTGGAATAAACCCTTGATCCAAGTATGAATAGGAGTAGAATGAATGAACTGGATGAACAGTGAAGATCTTTGTACCCAAGGCTGTATTCTGGTGCTGGGGGACGTAATGACATAAGCATGATCTTCTTTTAGGAGCCTCAGGGAACCCCAGTGCCAGTACCCTCTGTGCTGTATACTGAGTGTTTGTGTCCTCCCAGAATCCATATGTTTATCCCAATGTTATTAAGGGCCAGGGCCTTTGGGAGGTGATTAGGTCATGAGGGTGGAGCCTCATGAATGGGATCAGTGCTCTCATAAAAGAGACTCCAGAGAGCTCCTTTGTCCCTTCCATCCTGTGAGGACACAGCAAGAAGATGGCCATCTACAAACCAGGAATCAGCCCTCATGAGACACGGAATCTGCTGACACCTTGATCTTGGACTTTCCAGCCTCCAGAACGTGAGAGACAAATACTGCTCTTAATAAGCCACCCAATCTATGGTAATTCATTATAGCAGCCCAAAAGAACTAAGATACTCTCTGAAAAATACCTATCCCCACCCCTGGTGGGCAATGCCATGAGTTCCTTTCGCAGGAGGCTCTGATGCTATTAAATGCACTTGCCCCTGAAGGGCAGCCTGGGGTGATGATGAGAGAGCCCCTTCCCCCCAACCCTGCCCAGGGCTGCTGTGTGTGACTGCAGACTGTACGCTCCACAACTCTAGGGATGCCATTTACATCATAATGGGCAGATATATTTTGGCGACAACTTTTTGGCAGATGGTGGTCAAAGGTCTAGTCCTGGTGCTGCCTGCCCCCAGTGGGACAGAACCCACTTTATGCAGACTGTCTTGCTGCCCTCGATCCCTGGAGGGGGTGCAGGCATGCTGAACCGTGTCTTCTGGGGTCTTTTCTTTCCACCAGGGCTTGTGCTTCCTGATGGCTTCAATCTGCCTCCACCCCATGACCTCCTTCTGCATCTTGACCAGGACCCGTATCCTACTCTCCATAGGAGACCTTGCCTGGGGACTGTAGCCCAGGACTTGATGGTCGGTCGCAGAGTGGGGAGAAGGGGTTGGAGTGGGCAGTCAGGGTCCAAGGGAGCCCCCACTCTCTCCCAGCGGACCACTGTAGTCTCTCACTCAGCTGCTCTGCCATGGTCCCTTGTGGCCCTGGGCTCCTCTCATCGTCCCAGACTTGGGGGGTCCTCTTTGGAACCGCAGCAATGTTGGAGCTACCAACACTGACCGGGCTGAGGTTCTCAAGGGCTCTGTTCCCAACTGTCTGCTTTCCATTCCTGGCTTCTTAGGAAGCAATAAAATGGGAGACACACTTGCACCTGCCCCAAATACTCACCTTGCTGCAAACAATGGCTTCTGGTGATTTAGGTTCCACGCTCTCAGTGGGGCCGGGCAGAGGTTCCCACAGCCCTGTAATTATACTTTTTGTTCCAAAGGAATCTGAGGCAACTCTTTTGAACTGTCTAAAACAGGCTGGTGTATTTATGTGTAAGCAAGCCAGCCAGCCAGCGAGAGCAAGCCCACCTACCCGGGAGGGTCGAGGGCTCGATCACATGAATTCATCCAGGAGCCTGGCAGCACTCAAGGCAGGGGAGCCATCAATAAAACATCAAAGGCCAGCGCCATTAGAGGAAGCAAAGCAGGATATTTTATTCATGACTGTATTTTGAAGGGGCTTGCTCATGACTCACAAATTATTCATGAGCTTCTATTTTTACATGCAAATTACAAGGGTGTTTAAAGGGGCAGAACTGCTACACCCTACCTTTGGTACCCCTCTGGGCTATTTTGGGGAAAGACTGTCCCATTCCAGGTACAGAGCCTCTTTCCTTTCAGAGTTCTGTCCCACAGCACGGTCATCACTGTTCCCTCCCGAGGGCCTCTCCTGGCCAATCAGAAGGTAGGCCAAGCACCCGCCTCTCAGGCCCGCGTTTCTGCCACTCATTGTACCAACAGCTCAGCTCCTAGTCAGTCAGAACCAGAGGCTGGCTGCTGCCACAAGGGGCATCAGTGATCACCTCCTGCAGTGTTGAACTCAGTGTAGGATCTGGAGATGGATTCTGAATCTCCCAGCGTGCTTGTTTAAGGTGCAGATTCCAGGGCCTCTCTGACTTTCCAAATCAGGCTTCTATAATGGGGTCTACGGATCATCATTCTAAATAAGTTACCCCAAGTGTTTCTTATGCAGAGTGCAATTCAAGAAGCACTGAGCGAGTCCAGAGGTTGTCCAACTTTAGCATCTAACAGAGTCACCTAGATGACTTGTTAAGACACATAGCCAAGTCCCAGCCCCAAAGTTTCTGATTCAGTAGGTCTAGGGCAGGCCCTGAGAATTTGAATTTCCAACAAGCTCCCAGGTGATGCTGATGCTGCTGGTCTGGGGAGCACACCTGGAGAACCACTGACCTCCCGAAGACTGTTGAGGCCTGGGTTTGACAAAGGCCACACATGTGGGTAAAAGAAGAGTCTTACCCAGAAGGTCCCCAATCCCCAGGCCTGTAGGCCACTCTAGACTACTGCCTCCCATCACATCCTATAAGCCTTTCCCACTTTTGAATGTGTTCCCAGGGCCTTCTGCCTTGCTAGAATATGCCCAGAGCAGTGAGATAATTTAAATATCATGACAGCTCTAAGAAAAATTCGCAAAGTCCTTCTCTTCAATCCCTCATCCTAGAATTCGTCACATAGATTTCAGAGGCATCTGCTTTACAGAGTACCCTGCCTGCGTTTCTTGACCCAGCAAACACCAATTAAGCACTTACTACGTATGCAACATGATGGGAAAATAGAGTTGCTGCCCTCAAAGAACACAGAACACAGGGACTCACAGAACACAGCACCCAGGTTCAAATACAAACAGGTAATTTTAATTTATTGTGGTTGTGGGAAACAGTGGTGTTTAGGGGAACACTGAGAGGGGCACCGTATTCCAGCCTGGGTTGTGAGGCAGAGGCAACACTTACATCCTTCCAGAGCTGGGTCTGGAAGGATGTAAGGAGTCAGCCTGTCAAGAGGAGTGAGGAGAAGGGAAGATCAGCTTAAACAAAGGCACAAAGATGAGAAACAGCATTGGTCCAGGGGCAGCTGAGGTGGGCTTCTGCAAGTCTTCAGTTTGTGTGACAGCATCTTTGACATTTTAGAGTGATTCATCCAGTACTTGGAGAAGATGCAGTAGAGAGTGAAGAGGTGGGAGAAGCTGGAAGTGGGGAGCTTCCTCAGCTTTTATGAGATGAGCCAGAAAGGAGAAGAAGGTGGAGCCATGAGCCTGTGACGCTGCATGAACGTGACCTTGACCATCAGCCCCCAGAGGATCAGTGCTCCAGCTGGGAGAGAGTAAGGGCTGGGGCTGGCAGACAGGCGGTTGGCAAGGTTTCTGACGAGACCCTGCAGCTGGCCTTCGGGAAGCCAGGGTCCTCACTGGCTTTCAGGAGGGTCCTGCAGACTCAACCACTCACGGGCTTCTTCCACCTCCTGCTTCCCAGTGTCCAGACTAAATCCATTCTTCAGGTCCAGCTTAACCATATCCTTTCCCAAGAACACTTCCCTGCTCTCCCATTTAAATGTAAATTTCCTCTCCTGTCCTAGGAGCTCTGGGAGCATTTGATCTCTGCCCCTTTTATAGTTTATAAGATTACGTTGTGTACTTGTCATTTCCTCAACTAGACCAGGGCTCTTGAGGGCAGAGGTCATAGTTTATTCATTTTCAAATCAGACACATAGCACCTGGCATAATGTCTAGCACACAGCTGGGTCTCAAAAGATGTTGAAGAGATGAAGGAATGAGTTGAATAAATAATTGAATGAAATTATTTCCCAGGGTGGCCTCATTCCCAGGAAGCAGGCCGGCTACCACGCGGTTGGAATGAAGAGCCAGGAGGAGCTAACTGGTGATCACTGGGTGTTACTCACAGACAACCAGCCTCAGTAAAGGATGGGGCCCTTTCAGAACCTCCCACAGGCCAAAACTCCGAATGAGTGATGCAAAGCCATCCAGCCAGAACACCCAGCACCCAAGCAACAGACAAGGGTCGCAGAGCCCCAGATCCATCAGAAGCTGACAGATCACTCTGTGAATGCTCTACAGATAATTAGCTGTGTGCACTGGGGACTGAAGGCACTTTGGGAAAATAATTATAAGGTCAAGGACTCAGCCAAAGCAAAGTCAAAATGAAATCATATGGACTGCTGAGGTCCAGAAAAAAGATGCTCTGGGCTTTGAAATCCCATCAAAATAATTAGGAAAGGAAGGTGAGGCTGAGAAGGGGGATGAGAGAAGAGGAGAAAAGTCAGATGCCTGCCCCTGATTCATTGGAGAATCACAGACCCAACCTGCCAGACGGCCTTCTAGCTCTGCCTTATCATGCAGCTGAGGGTGGCGGGTGTGCAAAGGGTAGGGAGGGTTACCCTGTGGGCACCACTTTTCTTTCTTCACATATGTACAAAAGCTCACTCACCCCGGTCTCTCTCCTCCTTGAGGCAGATCTGAAGGGAGAGTTTCAAAGGAAAAGTTTAAAATCACGATGCCCTGCTCTGGAGTTGCTGGGAACAGGGAACCACTCCAATTATTCACTCACAAGATCAGGGAGTCATGTTTAAAGCAGTGATCCTGTGCCCAGGTCGGCTCCGGGCTAAGAAGAGGTGGGTAAAAACGGTCAGACTCCTCCTAGGCATCAACAGCTTATCCCGGGGCTTGGGGAGAAAACCAAGGCTCATCTGTGCAAAGAGAATTTAGAAACAAAAGACTCACTAAAAGCAGATCTGCTTTCTATTAGCACCGTTGCCGCAGCTAAACAATATCTGTGATAGAATATTCCTCCCCACAGGCAAAGATGGCTCCTACCCATATGCCACTGATGTTAAGATAAAGATTCCCAAGAAAGGGGAGGTTAAGGTAGGTTAGAGTACATGAGAAGACTTCTCAGGTGAACAGAGTTTGAGGTTGAGCCTTGATGGGTGGGAAGAATTTGAATAGTGAGGGATAAGTATATGGATTCCAGTCAAGATTCCACAGCTGTGTCTACGGCATTGAGGAGCATCCCCCACGCCCCACAAAGACTTCCTATTGGTTGTTGATCAACGATTTGGTGGAGGAGTGACCTCTGATTGGGGCTTGGTGCCCTGGAGCTCCTTGTTGGACTTTAAAGGAGCAGGGAGGAGCTTGTCTCTTGCAAGCAGGGTCTGTGGTGTGCCTGAGGCATATGAGAGGGTGAAGGCAACATTCTTGGAAGAGAAATGAGGTATACTAGAAGCTTTGATTGGGGTCCCAGGGCACTGAAATGAAAAGAGAAGGTATTTTTCAGAAACAGAAAAGGGAATAGACAGCAGAATTTATTTCCTGGATTCCACAAAGCAGGTAACAAAAATTGAGCTCTCAAGAGAATCAGTCCTCCAAGCTCCAGGGTGAGGCCTCTGTTTTCGGGACAGGCTCAGACACAGCATCACTTCTCAGCAGGGGGTACTGAGAGGCGCCTCCAAGTATCTGAAGGGCTGTCAGGAAGAAGAGGGATGAGTCTAAGTGTATGGCTTCAGAGACAGAATTAGGCTCAGTGGGTAGAAATTATGGGGAGGCAAATTTCAACCCAGCATTAGCCTGATGTTTTCTTGCCATTAAAAATGTCCCCCGGGCTTCCCTGATGGCGCAGTGGTTGAGAGTCCGCCTGCCGATGCAGGGGACGCGGGTTCGTGCCCTGGTCCGGGGAGGATCCCATCACTGCAGGCAATCAAAAAGTAGCTGGCCAATCACTCATTGGAGGACTGTAGGATGCCTTGGCGAATAGTGTAGCATTGAGCATGGGTCTTGATAACCACCAGGAGGGGCCTCTTTAAGCCTGAGATTCCGTGATTTTGAGTCACTTCTTTGGCCAAGCTCTTGGATTTAAATCATGATACCCAATATTCGGACTCACCCAAACCAATGTGGAATAGCAGTGACCATCCCCAGGGACACGCCCTCCCTGTTAGCCCAGCAGAGCCCAGCCAAGCATCACTGGAGGGGGACAGAAGAACCATTTGCTCTCCTGTTTATGAACAGTCAGGGTTAGTAAAAAGAACTCTGGCCTAGGAACCAGGAGACCTAGGTTTTGCTCTTAAACCTGTCACTAACTAGCTGTGGAAACTTGGGCGAATCTCTTCTCGGGGCCTTGCTCTCCTTATCTATCAAATGAAGGTTATTCAGAGTAGTCCTCAGATTCTCCCCAGCTCAAAGCAAATCTCTTATACTCTTCACACCTAACTGAGAAAATAGAAGCAACCAGCTAAGAATCACCTCGCCTTCCCACCTACCTTCCTTTGAAGCCACACCCCCTGCCTCTCCTCCTTTGTTCAGATGGGAAAGTATCTTCACCCCTCTCTAATGTCAACTTTTCTACTTGTGCGCTGGACCTTGCATCTACTGGAGAACTTTGGTCCTGAAATTAATCTCTCACTGTCCTGCATCAACAACTTTCCCCTCCCTAGTAGATTAGTCCCATCAGCACACACACATGCTAAAATAGCTACAAAATACATCCTGTGGACCCTGTTCAGACTCCAGTTTAAAGAAATCTACTTCATATAAACATTTTTGGGACAATCAGGGAAAAGTGAACTCCTACTAAATGTTTGCTAATATTAAGAAATTTCTTTTTAATTTTTAGGTGTGATAGTGGTATTACGATTGTGGTTTTTTGAAGTGCTTTCCTTTAAAAAAATCCAGGGGGTGGGAGGAGTAGGCGGGGCTATGAATGAAACAAGATTGGATACGCATTGATCACTGTTGACACTGAGGATACATGACGGTTCGTTACACTCTTTTCTCTACTTTTATATAAGTCTGAAATTTTCCAGAATAAAAATTATAAATAATGAACAAGTAAATAAGGCACAAGGCTCTCAGCAGATTTCACACCACATCATGGTAGATTCTTCCCAGGGTTCCAGCTTCCTGGCAGGGAGGAGAGGTAGGTGAGCTCTGCAGATAAGAGGACTCATCCCCCAAAGGCCAGTCCAGCAGGCAGAGAAACAGAGGGGATGAGTCTCAGGCTCCAGGTCTACAGCCCTGAGATCGCAGGATTCACCAGACCACCAACAGGAGGAACAGTCAGGTCTGGTGGTGAGATGTCCAAACCAGGAGACCTCAGTTAGCCAGCCCAGCTCTCAACACACCTGGTGGCCCAGGATAACTCCCATTTATCCAGTGTTTTATGGCTTACTTACAGTATTCTTCTCATGCCTTTTCTCATTTCGTCCTCACCATCCCTTTGAGGTTGCTCTCATTCTCCTCTTTGTTGATGAGGAAGCAGACTTAGAGTGGAAAAGTGACTTGTCCAAGGCAGACCTAGGACTTGAACCCAAGTCTTTCCTGTGAAGGTCATGTTCTTCCCCTGTCTCCTCATGGTGAATTCCTTGAGGATAGAAACTATTTTTACATTTTTACAATTTACTTTTTTTTTTACATTTTTAATCTTTGAGTCCCACGCGCAAGAATCATTCTGGGGGCATCATAAGATTTCAGTAAATTTTCTGAATGAATGAATGAATGGGTGTGAGCTGTGCCTCATGTTCCTTGTAGATACCTCTTCTCTCAGACAAGTGTTTATCACAGCCTTGTGTCACAGGTATAAACGCGTATGTCTGCTATCTCCCCGAGTGGATTGTAAATTCCTCGGTAGCCAGAAGGGGCCTTCCACGTTTCTGTGGCTCCTATCAGACACGGGTCAAGAGGCAGTCTGGGTAAAACGGTTGGGAAAAGAGGCACAATGATTCCTTGGCATGGTAGTAATAATTATCTCCGTAAGAACACAGTACATTTGTTATTTTCTCACTCGATGAAAGATTACAGTTTTGTTATCACAGAATAAATAGAGCCGTAATTTATTATTCACATACTGATTTCTTCAACTGTTGACATATATCACTCTTCTGACTTTTATAAATTATTGCCTCTTCATCATTAAAAAGTCAAATTGGGATGCTGGCAACCATAACCCCTCTCCATCTCTCCACTGGCTACACTCACCTCAGGGTCAAACACTGGGCAATTGGGAACCATTCTCCATGGAGTAGCATTAGAATTCGCAGAGCCCGTCAGCGGGTTGGCAGAGGCTAAATGGATATCCAAATTCACTGAGAATTCTAAGTGCCATGGCTCTGGCAAAAGGCAAGTGTTGGCACTCTCGGGCACACTCTGAACAGAATCGATTGGTTAGCAGGAAGTGGGGAGGGAGGGCTGGGGAAATGCAAGGTTTAATTTCCTACCCTGGCACCCTGCCAGCTGGATATAACGGCAGCTGCTAATATATTTCAAACAGCCAGTTTCATGCAACGCTGGTGGTGTAAAAGCTGGGTTTTTGTCAAACCCTGGGAAGCTAAAATGGTGAATTGTGAGTGAAAGCCTATGGCTGGCATGGGCCAGGTGGGCACGTTCACAGGCCTTGACCCCAGCAGCTCCAGCTGGGAGCAGCTCTTCACCAGCCCTGGACCAAGGTCCTCCCGCCTGCAGGGAAGTGTCAGAGTGTCTGCCAGGAGCGGCATGTCACCCAAACTACCATGCATTTTGAGTCAGCCTTGAAAATTCCTAGGGATTTCGGAAACAAAAAGACATCAAGAGGGCTCAGATCCAGATAGGCACAGAGCAATCAGGGTTTTTAATAAGCAACGACCTGTCTGTGCAACTCTGACCTTCGCACATCTGTGGTATCTTTTCTGTAGGTGGCCCCTCCAGGACTTGGTTGATTTGATTGAGACACTGACCAAACAGACTGAGCTGACATCTAGCCACATCATTCTAAGGCACTCCTATCCCTCCTCCTCCAAGAATCTGGGGGAAATGGACACCTAAACTCCCTTAATACCTCTGAGGAAAGAACCTATGGTGAGATGGAGTCAAGGTCAATGGAGAATCCCTCAAATTAGCATCTAACTCGGCGCTTTGAGGAAACTGTGCCAGGTTCCTGGGGAGAGAAGGGCTGCGATTCAAAGTGATGCAAATGAAGCTTTGCAGCCCTTAGGCACCGAGAGCTCTGCGGACGCTGAAGAAAAGAGGATATGCTCCTACTCTCACCTCCCTTGGTAAGGAAGAGAACAGTAGCAAGAGAGGCCATTCAGGGAACAGAAGATGCAGTCGTTGCTATAGGCCTTCCTCCAACCCAACCCCAGCCTCAGCGCTGCTCATGGCCAATCCTAACTGAATTGTCAAGGAACCAGGATCCACTGCAATCCATATTAAAAGGCCTCTCCAGGTTTTAGTTCTGGGTGTCTTGGCTTCAGCAAAGAAGACACAACTGCAATGTGGAAAACACACAATGGGGGCACCGCCTGGTACAGTCCAGTAGCCCTGGACCCATGCATTAACAAGGGCCCCTCAAATGCTCCAGGAACTAAATCAGACAGTTGTTGAAATGCACCCTGGGTACTCAATCCCATTACAACATCGCTCATATGCCCAAAAGCTCCATCTCCAAAATAATGAAAGCAACCTTTGTGGGACCACATGGGATCACACCCATGGCTCCACTCCAGGGTCCTCATCCCCGACTCTGGGCTCTCAGGGCACTATCCCTAGACCTGAATGCAAAGCATGCTGGGCCTACATTTTCTTGGGGAGAGAGTTCATTGCTTTCAGCAGATTTTCCATGGTAATGTGTCCGTAAAAGTTATAAATTACTGATCTGTAGGCGGAAACTGGCTGGTTTACAAACAGGCCCAAGGGTCTGGCAGCCTTTCCCAAGTATGGATTGATGCTGTGACCTTAAATATGGAGGATAAACAAATTAGGAGTTCCCCAGATTTTTACTGCCTGTATAATTTATCGAAACTACTAAACCTAATCTTCTCATGAGAAGTTCCCAGGGTTTGTTTCTTGGCCAGTTTATTACAAGGCTGGTGGCTTCACATTTAAATTGCAAATAGCTCTTTTGTGTGGACATTTCATTTGGTCTTCAAAAGCCCATGGTATTTTTCCACGTTTCTGGTGGAGTTAATGGCTCCCATCCAGAAGCCAGTTCATATACTCAAAATACAATAGATGTTTAGTAACTAATTTGAATGAATGAATGAATTTGAAGATAGATTTCCTACTGCACTGTGAAAACACACATTGAAATGTCTCCAATTATAATGTTTAAAAGCTTTGTTTTTTTTAGACTACTCATATTCATTATTTATTCATTCATTCCACAAATATTAGTCCAATACCTCATTTAACCTGACTGAAAACACCATGACAACAGGAAGCCCAGAACTATGTCAGTCAGTGAGAGTCCTTTTTTCGGCCACGCCGTGCAGCTTATGGGATCTTAGTTCCCCGACCAGGGATCGAACTTGAGGCCCCGGCAGTGAGAGTGCGAGTCCTAACCACGGACCGCCAGAGAATTCCCTATAGCTATGTCATATTCAATTTTGCATCTCTAATATCTTCTGGTAATATGAAATGCTCAACAAGTATTCATTGGGTGAACACAGGAATTCTAGATGTCTTTTTTTTCAAGAAGTGCCAAACACATTCAAGTTAAGAATCTGATTTATGTGCCCACTTCTGAAATGAGAGTAAAACATTGACAAAGAGGAAGCGTTGGTGGGCCTTTGGATACTCATAGCATAGAGACTTGAAAAATTGTAGCAACCCATTCATTTGTTACTTCAACACATATTCATTAAGCACCCATCACTATGAACACACCAAGGATACAGAGGTGAGCCTGATCTCTGCCAGATGACACATAATTTCAACAAGTCTGAATTGAGTGTGGGAGAAGATAGGGGAGATTAACAGCCATGACTGAGGGAGGTGGTAAGGGGAGCCTGGCCAAGTCCTGGAAACAGTTTCTCTAAGGCACGACATGTAACTGAGATTTAAAAACGAAAGGGACTGAGGGCCAGGCAAAGGGGCAGAACTGGACACACCTGGGAAAACTCTAGCTCTGGCCTGAAAAATCCTCCACCCTCAGCTCTTCAGACAATGAAGACACCTGGGAGTCAAATATCACCTCCACCCTTGGGTCTATTGAAGGCCTAGGAGTAGTTTGAAAGGAAGAGATAAAACACCCTGATCTGATTTCACCTCTACCTGCCTCTCCCTTTCTTTCTCAACAATACGATCCACGGTGAACGGTGAATGCTGAGACTAGACTCGACAGGGGGAATTTTTCTTTGAAGAGGGAAAAGCATGTGTGAGGCCTGAAGATAAGAGATAACTGGTCCATTAGAGGAACTGAAAGAAGCTCAGTAAGGGAAGGCTGGGGATGAGGCTGGAGAAGCAGGCAGGGGAAAGCCTGCACAGACCTTTGATCCACGCAACGGACTTGTCCCAAATTCTTAGAACAAAGGGGCTGGACTTAAGCAGGGATGTGACATCACTCATATTTGTACTTTTAAAATATCTCCCTGGCTGCAGAGATTCCATCAGGAAGCACTTGTGCAGCTGAGTAATGACAGTGACCCAGGCTGGGCGGTGGCAAATGTAAAGAAGTAGATGAATTCAGGAAATATTTAGGAGAGAAACTCCAAAGAGGCTAACGATTCTTAGAGCATTTATTGAGCTCTTGCTATATGACAGGCATGAAGTCTCTTATTTAATTCTCCTAACAACCCCCTTGGATTGTTTCTATCACGATCTCCATTTCTAAAGAAGAAACTGAGACATCAAGTGGAGCAAATTGCCAAAGACAACCCATTTTGTAAATGGCAGAGCTGAGATTCAGGCTCCGCGCTCAAGCTCCCATCCTCCTACCTTTCCCTCTTAATCCTTATGCCCTATCATTCAGGTGTCTGGCTTGGGCAACAGGGAGAATGGTGGTGCCAGTTATGGAGGTGGAAAACACAGAAGGATTCGTGTGGGAAGAAAGTTATGAGTTCAGTTCTCAACGTGCTTGTGGGACATCCAAATGGAAATGAGTGGTGGGTAGGCTGGAACTCAGGAAACAGGTTTGGGAGTAGGTAGGGTAAACATATAGATGGAGAGTTACCAGCACATAGGCAACGATTACACTTCACAGGCTTCCTGTCTGAGAATGATGCTGAGTTTGGGAGCAGACTCAATGCCTTCAAAATGCAGAGGGAGTGGGAAGATGACAATAGTTACGAGCCCAGTTGGGTCAGGGCCCTGGGACCTCCAGCAATGTCTCTTAGAAGCCTCATCCGTCTCTGCCCACGGTCATACCCAACAGCCACTCAAAGGGCGTGTTGTCAGGCCCCGGGCACTTTGGAACCTCAGCCTTCCCCAGGCAGCCTTTTGGTGCCTGCTTCATGACAATGCCGCAGGAGCTGCCTTAATACTGATTAACTCCTCCTTAAAAAGAGTCACGTTTCCACACTGCCTGCCAAACGGTAACAGACAGATAATGTACTGTGTCATTAGCACATCCCTCTCTATTTAAAAACCTCCAGAGAAGCAAGCAGATGAGACTTGGAGTTAGCTCAGCGGTGGGGATTATTGCTTGGCTAATTATAAACAGCATTCTCAGAACTCCAGAAGACACGAAGTGGGGCACAGCCCCTGCCTGCCCTGAGGAACCGGTAGAAACTATTGAAACATGCCAATTCAACACTCAACACAGGGGAAGTTAAGAGGGGACAAGACACCTCGGCACAACTGTGGACACAGAAATAGAACTTCATCCTGACACAGTGTGTCAGCCAGCCCCCAGTAATCTTCACCTGGTGTTTGGCCCTTCTGTGTCTGGCCCTGTGATTCAGAGCTGGCCTTGTGTGCCCAGTAGAATACAGCAGAAGTGTATGATTTTCAAGGCTCTAGTGTTCTTTATCTATAATAAATGACATCGCAGATTCCACTTTGGTCTCTTGGATTGCTCACTCAGACACCACGTTGTGAAGACACTCAAGCAGCCTTGTGGAGAGGCCCATGTGGTCTGGAATTCACACCCCCTGCCAACATCCAGCCAGCACCAACCTGCCAGCCATGTAAGTATGACAATTTGAAGTTGAATGTTCCAGCTTCGGTCAAGCCTTCAGATGATGCAGCCTCAGCTGACATCTGACTGGAACCTTATAAAAGACCATGAAGCCAGAACCACCCAACAAAGCTATTCCCAAATTCCGAACCAAAAGTAACTGGAAGAGATAATAGATGATTATCGTTGTTTCAAGCCACTGAGTTTTTGTGTGATTTGTTACATTAGCTAATACAGTTGATTAAAAGACTGGGCCCAGGATAGGGAAAGAATTAATATCAACTAAGCTCCCATTATGCCTCATAATGGGACTCATATACATGATCTCATTTAATCCTCACAACATCCCAATGAGGTAGATATCAGCTTATTTTATAGATGAAGAAAACCATGGTACCAGGAATTCCCTGGTGTGCCAGTGCTTAGGACTCCATGTTTCCATTGCAGGGGGCACAGGTTCCATCCCTGGTTGGGGATCTAAGATCCCACAAGCCATGCGGTATGGCCAAAAAAAAAAAAACCAAGGCACCAAGTATACAAGATTGCAAAGCCTGCCCAGTCCCACAACTAGGAAATCCAGAACCGGGGTTTGAATCATGCCCTGCCTGCCTTCAAAGCTTCAGCTATTTCTCTCACCATGTTCTTATGTCCTTGAAACTAAGCAGCCCCAGACTCTGGTTCTAGCTCTGCTACTGAATAGCTCAGTAATTTGGAGAAACTTCTCATTCTCCCTAGGCTCATTGTCTCTCCTGTAAAGTGGGAGAATTAGTCTTTAGCCTCTGAGGTCTCAGTTAGCACTAATATTCTTTTACCCTGTGGCCCCATCTCACTATATCTACCTTCCTTCTAGGACAGGTTGTTCTCAAAGACTTCCCTCTGGCTGTTATCCATCTCCTTGAGGAATTGGCTTCAATTGTAGCAAGAGGGTCTTAGGTTAGCCTTAAGAAATCCTTGGGAGTTCTAAGGAACTCAAGTTTCCAAGAAAACATAAGAAACTTCTTTCCCTGGAGGCTTATCAAAACAATGTTAATAACTATCTGTCTAGGAGCTCTTAGGCTCGCTGAACAAATTAGAAAGAAATGAAGCTAAGTTTGAAAGAAACCAGGTGATGAGCTCTTAGTCATTTCTATCTTGCACATAGCATCTCAAGGAGAATCTGTGGCATGAATAAATGAATAATGGGCCTTTTCCCTTGTGTCAAGTGGAAATGAGCTGTGTGACATGGGCAAGTCATTTAACCATTCTGAGCTTCAATTTCCTTATCTGTAGATAGTAACTGACTCAAAATGATTACAATAATTATAAAACACAATATTGCATATCAAGCCCTTAGCAGAATCTCTGGAAGATAGAATATGCTCAGTAACATATATACAATGGAATATTACTCAGCCATTATAAAGAATGAAATAACGGGAATTCCCTGGAGGTCCAGTGGTTAGGACTCTGTGCTTCCACGGCAGGGGGCACAGGTTCCATCCCTGGTTGGGGAACTAAGATCCCGTAAGCCATGCGGTGAAGCCAAAAGAAAAAAAAGAATGAAATAATGCTGTTTGTAGCAACATGAATGGACCTGGAACTAATCATACTAAGTGAAGTCAGTCAGGCAGAGAAAGACAGATATCATATGATATTGCTTATATGCGGAATCTTTTTTAAAAAAAAGATACAAATGAACTTATTTACAAAACAGACACAGACTCACAGATTTAGAGAACAAACTCATGGTTACTGGTTACTGGGGGGAAGGGATGGGGGGAGGGATAGATCGGGAGTTTGGGATTGACGTTATACACACTGCTATATTTAAAATAGATAACCAGCAAGGATCTACTGTATAGCACAGAGAACTCTGCCCAATATTCTATAATAACCTAAATGGGAAAATAATTTGAATAAGGATAGACACATGTATATGTATAACTGAATCACTTTGCTGTACACCTGCACCGAACACAACATTGTTCATCAACTATGCTCCAATATAAAATTAAAATTAAAATAAAAGAATGACTATATTGATTCAACAGAGATGAAGGACACTTCCTTACTCTCATTGACAGTTGGAATGTGGGTTCCTTCTGTTTCTGTGAACCCTTGAAAAGCACTGGCATCTGTGGAAGGGGAGTGAATTTTGGAAGGAGAAGGCCAGATGGTAGACTCAGCAATGCCTCTCACCGCCCTCCAGTTGCTTAATATTTGCCTTGGCAGCACCTCTCCACTGGGGCTCTCCAGCTCCAGCCCTCACTTTTGCCATGCTCACCCCCAGAATCCACCAGTGCATTTAAGTGCCACCCACTCCTGGCCCAAGTTTGGGAACTATCTGCTTTACCAGCCCTGTTAGGAACCTGACTCCTGATTGGTGGTCACTTCAGGACTTTCCATTCATAAAGGAACTTTCAACTTCACCAACTGTAGCGTGGCAGCCACCTACATACATCTCCCAGGGGAACTCCAAGAAGGAACTGCTCAGCCGCTTCCCTGTTGCCTGTCTCCAGATCAGACCACCTACACCCACCTAGCCAGAAGACTGATTCCTGCAGCTCAGTCCATTCAAAGAATTTTCCAAGATTTTAGATCCAGTATGGGTCTCTAGGAGGCAGACCCATAAGTGGTACTAATTCCATTCTGACTCTGAGGATGTCATAAATGCTTTCTTATCACTCACCCAGCACAGGAAAGTGAGCTTGGAGAAAGGACGTTAACGTTATCAAGAGTATGTAATCCAAAAAGAGATCTGTCAGGCTTCATCAGGGGCTGCCGATGGCGTAACTCAGTTAAAACCTCTCGTTTCATTAGTGGGAGGAGACCGTAATTACATCTTGAAGCCCATAAGTAAAGGGTCGTAATAGTTAAATAAGTGAGGAGGGCTCCAGAACATTCAATAATGCAATCAGGTTAGGCCCAGGGAAAAAATATAATCATTGGATCAAAGATGACCCTTGTTTTTCATTAGTCCTCACTAAGATTGCCAGTGGAGATAATTTGTTTTCCATTCATTTCATTTGGCTCTAAAGTGTATGCTATTTCCTTCAATATTCCCCCATCAAAAAATACCAGGAACCTCAACAAAGTTAATAAAAACAAACCACAACAAGCAGCCTCACTGTAAGCCAGAAATCTCATGTCTAATTTAGAGATAAGGAAACCAACTCAAAGTTGACATGACCAGAGATGGATTCAAGTCACTTTCAGATCTATTATATTGTCCTTTACCATTTACAAAGCTTGGTCACCTGCACTGTCTAATTTATCCTCACGACAGCATTTATGCCCATTTTCCAGGTGTAGAGAACAAACTTGGAGATGTTTGATTCAACATTTGCTGAGCAACTACTCCCTACTAGACAATGTGTCAGGTGTGGGGAGGCAATCAGTCACACAGACGCGTTGCCCGTGGTCATACACCCATTAAGTGGCAGGGCTGGGACTTTCAGCCTTGTTCTTCCACCTCATGATCTGGGTCTGACGGTGACCTTAAAGCTGGGCCAACAGAATCAGCCCCTCTGACTAGGGGAAAGATGTAGGGTGTTTGTCCCCCAGCTAGGTACACATTTGTCGTCCTGTAACTCAGATCCTCTGTTTTGAAAAGGTCCATCTTAAACCGTTTAAGTGAAATCAGTTTTAAAACAAGAGATTTATTCTTTCTTTTTTTGCTCATAAAATAGGAGATTTATTCTTTCTTTTTTTGCTCATAAGAAGGATGAGAAGCCTAGAGAGACAGATGAGAATGTTCTGAAAGAAAATGAAAAAGTCCCATCGTCTGAGTATCAGGACTTTGCAGTGTCCTACATAACAAAGTTATCTGCCTTCCCTTGTAAATGGTTTTTGGTGTCTGGAATGTTCTGGTCCAGGGACCAATATTTCTTTATAAAGAATAGTTCAAGACAATAAAAACTATGACTTGTCACCAGTCATTCTGTTATATATATGGAATTATCTCCTATGGGTTTGTCTTGTTTACTAGACCATAAGTTCGTCAGGGAAGCAATTGTGCCTAGCCTAGTGCCTGAAAATTTGTAGCTCAGTCAATATTCATTAAACTTAAATCATCTCTACAGAGACATCTGTGTGTTTTAGGTGTGCTTCAATTATAGAATAGTGTTAAGAAATTAAGTTTTCTACATGGAAGAGAGTTCTCCCAGTAACCGGGAAGTTTTTCTTTATGCACCAAAACTTTCCACTCAAAACTTTCCTTAATGTCCTCAGGTGGGATTACCATCCCTTCCTCTCTGCTTCTACTCATTGTATTTTTACCCTTATTATTACGCTGTATCACAGTGATTGGTTTACACCGGAGACACCTCATACACAGATTTAATTTATAGTCTGACAGCTATGACTCTTCTGTATTAATGTCTCTCCCAGTCAACTGTGAGCCCCCTGTGTCCTGTGTCTGCTTCCTTTTCATGGGGCCTGACACAAAGTATATAAAGGCAGAGAGGATGGAAGAAAGGAAGGAAAGAAGAAGGAAGGGAGGGAGGGAGGGAAGAAAGAAGGAAGGGAAGAAGTCATCTGAATGTACTGTAGAACAAACAGGATAGGGCAGAATCACCAAGCCAAGATCCAGAAAAAGATAGAAATATGAAGAAGTGAGACCACCACCTTTCCCTTGGGGATATTTGATACTTGCAGAGGAGTTTAAAGTCTCCAGGCAGTGATGAGACAAAATTTGATAGAGAGGGCCTCATAAACCCCTCCTACTTTTGTTTGGAACTTCGAAGAGCTGTGACGATGAAACCCAGGTGGACCAGCCCTTGTAGTGACTATGGCTCAGCTTCCAATCATCTCAACCCCTGAAACTGGATGAAGATGCTCCCTGGTTGCTCAGGCCCCCTGGTGCCTCAGAGAAGCAAATGAACATCCTCACTGGAGGCAGAGAACAAAAATGAAGTCAGATAAAGGCATTTTCAGACAAACAAAACTGAGAGTTTGTCACAAGCAGACCTGCATTAAAGGAAACCTTAGCGTGAGTGTTTTAAGTAGAAGAAAAATTATCCCTGGAACCTAAGAGACTGTAGGTTCCAGTCTCTTCTCACAGATGTAGGAAGAAATGAAGAGGACAGAAAAGGGAAAATATGTGTGTAATATTGGCTATATAAACCAATAAAAAATGCATCTTATGGAGCTTAAAGTACATATGTTAAAATATGTAACAACAATGTCATATGTCAGAAGGGGATACATAGAGTTTAAGTGCCTGAGATCTTTGGATTTTCTGAGAAAAGGCCCCAAATACCAATTAATCGTGGACTATGATGAGTCAAGGATGCACATTACAGTCTCTTAGGTAACCAACAAAGGGACAATAAGACTGTATAACTTTTTTTTTTTTTTTTTTTTCCGGTACGCGGGCCTCTCACTGCTGTGCCCTCTCCCGTTGCGGAGCGCAAGCTCCGGACGCGCAGGCTCAGCGGCCACGGCTCACGGGCCCAGCCGCTCCGCGGCATGTGGGATCTTCGCAGACCGGGGCACGAACCCGCGTCCCCCGCATCGGCAGGCGGACTCTCAACCACTGCGCCACCAGGGAAGCCCAAGAGTGTATAACTTTGAAGCTAATAAAATAGGGAAATGAATTTTAAAACTGAATCTAAAAGAAGAGAAAAGGAAAAAAAGGAACTTGAAGCAGAGGAGATGAAGAAACCCAAATACATCAGTGATTACATTAAACGTAAGTAGATTCAATGCTCTGATTAAAAGGCATGATTATCAACCTGGATATAAAAACAAAACACAGCCATGTACTCTTTACATGAGACACGTGTAAAAGAGAAGGAAACAGAGAGGTTGATAGTAAAATAAAAGAGAAAGATATGCCATACAAATGCTAACTCAGAGAAAGCTGGTGAGCTCTATCACAGCGTTTAAGGCAAAAAGCATTACTAGAGATTAAGAGGATACTTCATTATGATAAAAAGCTCAATTCACCAGAAAGGCATAACACTATAAAATTTTTATGTACTTAATAATTTAGTCTCAAAATAAATGAAGCAAAACCTGACTGAACTGCTAAAGGAACAAACAAATCTATAAAAACAGGGGGGAGATTTAAATATAACTCTCAGAAATTGAGAGAACAAGCAGATAGAAATCAGTAAGGATACAGAAAATTGGAACAACATGTGTTAACAAACCAAACCTAATTAACATATTTAGAACACTGTACCCAGCAACTGCAAATTACACATTCTTTTCAAACACACTCAGAACACTTAAAAAAATTAGCCATATGCTGAGCCAGAAAGCAAGTCTCAACATACTTCAAAGGATAGAAATCAAGCTGAGCATCTTTAACCACAATGCAATTAAGCCAGGTATCAATAACAAAAAGATTACTAGAAGCATCTGTATGTTCAGAAATTAAGAACTACACCAGCTAAATAACTAATGAGGAAATCACAATGAAAATTACAGTTTAAATAACAGTAAAAATACTACATATTGAAACTTGGATTCAACTAAAATTACTGATGTATTAGAAAAGAAGCTGAAAATCAATGAATTCTCAATCATGTTATACAATTGCAATTTTTCCCCTCAAAAGGCCTCCCTCTGTCTAATCCCCTGAGCCAGACCCTAGGCCCGCTGAATGGGTTAACCTCTCTCCAGGGCTGGATCCACCATTTCCTGAATCCCACTTCTTTTTCTTTCTTAGCTTAGGCCTTCATTTAGATGTAGTGCATTCTCAAACAATTTTCTGAGGAAACATGCATGGGAGATAATATTCCCCAGTTCTTACAAGTGTAAAAGTTATTCTACCCTCATATTTGACTATTAACTTCTCCAGGTATAGGACTTCAGGTTAAAATTTTTTCCTCTCAGAACATTTCCTGAAGACATTTCTCGATGAACTACCAACATCCAATGTTGCTGATGAGAATGTTAATGCCAGGCTGCTTCTTATTACCTTGTGTGCATTCTGTTTTTGTTTGTTTGTTTTCTCTTTGGAAGCTTTTAGGAGCATACTTGAGTTTTGAGTTTCACAATGATATATCAAGATTTGGGTCATTTTGCATTGATTGTGTTGGAAATATGATGGACTATTTCAATGTGGACACTTTGCTCTTTGACTCTAGGAATTTGCTTCTATTATTTCTTTGACAATCTTCTCACCCCAATTTTATCTGCTTTCCTTTTGTAGGACTCATTATTAGTCAGATGTTGAACTTCCTGTATTGGTCTGCCATGTAGATCATTTAAGTTCTGTAAAGATAATTCCCATTTTTTGTTTTTGTTTCTTTGTTCGTTTGCCTGAGTTGAGGGAATACATACATGCCTTGATGCTAGGCGTTCAGTGTGGGGAGTGAGGGAGAGGTCATCTGTTCCATACAGTTTCAATTACTTCCTCTCTGTAGCCCCACATACCACCGCCCTGCCCCCAATTATATATGATGTCTTTGTTCCAGTGCCTGTTGGTATCTAAGTTTTCTTCTTCATTGTAGTTCCTCCTTTCCTCTACTTCACCAGGTACCACTCTTTCACCTATTTTCTACCTTCCTAAAAGTTTTGAAATCGTTCATTCTCTTCACTGTATAGAGATTACAATTTTTTTGAGATTTTACTAATACTTTAAGGGGTCTTGGGGGAGAGAAGATAAATCTATGTACTCAGTTTATCTTTACTTGGAAGCTCAGCTTCTATTTCCTTACCTGTTTAGTACTATAAGGTAGTAAACAAAGAGCCACCACATAATTTTTCATCTCTAATTTTTTTTTTTTTTTTTTTTGCGGTATGCGGGCCTCTCACTGTCGTGGCCTCTCCTGTTGCGGAGCACAGGCTCCAGACGCGCAGGCTCAGCGGCCATGGCTCACGGGCCCAGCCGCTCCGCGGCATGTGGGATCTTCCCGGACCAGGGCACGAACCCGTGTCCCCTGCATCGGCAGGCAGACGCTCAACCTCTGCGCCACCAGGGAAGCCCTCATCTCTAATTTTCGTGACTAATACAAATATCATCACTTAAACGTTTGTTGAATTGAATAGAATTGCCTACTGCATATTATGCATGTTCAGTCACCCTAAGATTATTGCCAAATCCTTAAGAAAACCTATAAAGATATGTCTAAAATAAGCTGTCTCCAAACTAAAGTCAGGATAAAATTTCTCACAAATTCCAGTGCCTTGATGAGGACCACATAGGTGAATAATTTAAATCTGGATCATCCCTCAGAAATCTGGGACTCAGGGTTAACCTACTACTCTGTTGAATCTCCAGCATTTAATACCATGTGTTCTACTTACAAGAAACCCTGTTAGTGTTGCTTTTTTTTCTTGATGATAAGTGAAGTTAGAAGAAATGTCACCTATCTCAATCCTGAGAATATCAGACATTTTCCAAGTTGAAAGCAAGAACCACTTCTTCTCTCAGAGCGAATAACTGCTGAGCATTGTCCCAGATGTTGCTGCTTTTATTTTGAGTTGGTAAAGCCTCGGGATTTTGATCAATGAATTAGGAGGTTTTCCCTTTAATCAATGACTTAGAATCTGCCTGGTGGTTGATGAAAGAGTTTAATTCACAGAGGACTGATTTTCTAGGTATTTACAAGGAAGCAGTCATTCAACTCCCAGAAAGAATGACAGCTCATTTTTCTCCCTTTGTCTGAGCTGGTCAGTAACCTGGGAGAACCAGAGAGCAGCCCAGATTGAAAGGTCAGGCTGGCAGTGTGTACTTAACTCCGGGAGAATACAGAAGGTAAATCTTTGAATGTCCTGAGACACTAAAAGCCCAGTGGAAATACAAATAAAGTCACGTGGGTCCAAATCTGAATCTTTTGGCAGGGTCTCTCTGGTACTGATGTTCCATGGCAGAGTGGAAAAAGCAAGGGCTTTGGAGTTACACAGATTCATCTGACTCTTTTACTTTCCAACCTGGGTTTTGGGGGAATTTCTCGACCTCTCTGAGCTTCACCGTCCTTATTTATAAGATTATTGGAGAAAATTAAATGAGAATGTGAATGTTAAAGAGCATATCCAGTGGCCAGTACATAGCAGTTGCTCAAGAAATGCTAGCTCTACTTTTCCCTTTATACCTCAGGAAAGAGAGCCATGGAGCCTCCCTATGAAGCTATCCCTTTTTTTTTTTTTTGCGGTATGCGGGCCTCTCACTGTTGCAGCCTCTCCCGTTGCGGAGCACAGGCTCCGGACGCGTAGGCTCAGCGGCCATGGCTCACGGGCCCAGCCGCTCCGGCGCACGTGGGATCCTCCCCGGACCGGGGCACGAACCCGCGTCCCCTGTATCCGCAGGCGGACTCTCAACCACTGCGCCACCAGGGAAGCCCAAGCTATCCCTTGATAGTTGACCTGCTCGTGGATCACCCCTCTGCTCAGGTGATGGGAACTGGTACCCTTTAGGTAGATTTGATTCTGCTTCTCCATTTTAAGGCACCCCTCCCACTCCTCTTCCTCATGTTCTTCTCCCTGTTTTCTCCTTCCTTCTTTTCCCCTTTCCCTCCCCTTCCCCACTAAGTCTCATGTCATGTAATAAGAAAGGACATGGAAGGCAGGCCCAGTGTAGAGTCAAGAGTGGGGAGTAAAAAGGGAAGGGAGAGAAGAGAATGATCACACCACCGCTTTTGTCCCAACAGGTTTTTTTTTCCCCTCTTACCTTAGGCTCTCTCATCTATGTCTTTTATTTCAATTTTCATTCGAGGTTGATGGTTTCTAATTCTCCATCTCCATCCCAGATATCTCTTCTCTAGAACTGCATATCCAGTAGCAATTCAGTGCCTCCACTTCTGTGTCCATATGCTCTTCAAGATCAATACTTTTTAAGCTTAACTCATCATTCTCCCACCTGCCTGGTTTGCCCCACAACACACTTATCCTCCGGGACAATCCATTTTCTGTAGTAGCACTGCTGTCCTCCCAACTGTCCAAAGCAGAAGCTAAGGAAACATCCTTGAAATGTCTTCTCCATCAATTACTGCCTGCATCAGTCATCAGACTTGCCTAAGTTCACCTCATCTGCACCCCTATTATTGACATGTTAAGCCTCCTGTATCTGCTCTCCAAATATCATTTTTCCCTCATGATTTCTGTCTCTTTGTATTTTTGATCTGTGCATTAAGATATTTCTTTCACTTGTACTTCTAGGCATTAATATTGTTTACAGGGACTCCCCTGGTGGCGCAGTGGTTAAGAATCTGTTTGCCAATGCAGAGGACACATGTTCGATCCCTGGTCCAGGAAGATCCCACATGCCGCGGAGCAACTAAGCCCACGTGCCACAACTACTGAGCCTGCGTGCTGCAACTACTGAAGCCCACGTGCCTAGAGCCGGTGCTCTGCGACAAGAGAAGCCACTGCAATAAGAAGCCCACGCACTGCAAGGAAGAGTAGCCCCCACTCACCACAACTAGAGAAAGTCCGCACGCAGCAACGAAGATCCAAAGCAGCCAAAAAAGAAATTTTTTTTAATATATTGTTTACAACAGTGATCATCCCCTCCTTAACTTTTAAATTAAAAACTCAGAGCTATTGTTTGGTTTTGTTCTTTTTTTTCCTGGTTCCAGGAGATCTTTTTTTTTTTAAGGTTGTATGACTCCCCTTAAGTACTTGTATTATTTTTTAAGTAAGATCAAATATCTCCTCTAGTAGTTTTATTCCAAAGGAGTTACCTCTCTGAGCATTTTGCTTATTATTGCTCTCTGTGGCTGTTGAGAACCCCCTGGGTTCACTGCCTTTTCCTCTGTGAGCACTTGGCTTGTTCTGTCTTGAACAAGCTATCAAGAATGGCAATGAACTCAGAAGCACTGGAAAGCACAGCAGCCTCTGACCCAGTTGCCAGGTTGTCTCTCCCCTGCTGAAACCTCTGGATAAATATCTCCGTAATCCATCTCCTAGGCAACAAAGACCACAGCTCTCAGAGATGGAGGAACCCAGTCCATGCTGCAGTTCTACCTCAGCTCCTTGAGAGCAGGTAGACCAGCAGGTGCTCCTAGGACCACATGGGGCTGGCACTGACCTTCTATGGGCAGTAGATCTATCTCCATGGCTCGAGCTCCCTGTAATATAGCTCTACATTTTGCCTCATGGCTTTTCCCCTATCTATCTCCAAGCTCCTCTCTTGCCCAGAAGGCTGAACACTACTCCCAGAACACTACACCTCCAGCTGGTAGTTGGATTGCAACTAGGGCAGAAAGGCAATAGGACACTAGCTCTAGCCCCCATCTTCCCAGAATTCCCTCTTCCTCTCTCCCATCCATTGTCATGCACCTAGACCAGGTGCCATCATCTCTTGCCTGATCTACTGCCTCCTAAATGTTTCCACTCCTGCCTTCATACAATCCATTCTCCGCACAACACCTCATTAACTCTTTAACAAACAAAAATCTGTTCATCTTAATTTGCCTACTTTAAGTCTTTCAATGACTTCCCAGGCCTCTTACGATAAAGGCCAAAACCTCTGACATAACCTACCAGGCTCTGTATAATCTGGCCTTTTTGGAAGCCCATCTAGTCCTAGGCAAGGGAAGCAGCTGTTATGAAGTGGTCTCTTTCCTAGAAGGAGGAACAATGGCCCCAGGATCAGAGTACCTGTGTTCTGGTCTTATTTCCTTCATTAGCAAAATAAGTGTCATTGACCAAACTGCTTCATCTGTCTGGACTTCTGCTTCCTTATTTGAAAAATGGTGATAAAGTCTACCCTGCCTACTTCTCAGGGTTTTGTGAGCCTCTAATAAGAAAATATTTGTCAATGTATGTTTTGTAAACAGCAAAGTAGTATAAAAATGGAGCTCTCCAAATAAATGGTGTGATTTGAGGGAAGCTATGAACTTAAAATACGACTTCGACCAGCTTGTCACTGATACCTGTAACTTCCACCATGAGAGGGGCTCCCTTGGACTGGGGCAGTATGACTCCAGTAAGCCACTGTTAAAATGCACATGATATAGGAGAAGGAAAGGAAAAGGATAAAGCATGGAGTCATTAGCATTCACTGCTATGGAGGAGTCTGATTGGCTAAATCTCTGGGGCTAGGAGATGGGAGAGGTAAGGTTTTATGAGTGAGAGAAGTGGAGGGAAATGTCCCAGGGGATACCCAGAGAGGGAGACCCAGGTAATCACAGTGTTGGCATTCCCTGGCCAGTGCCATAGCAGCAGGAACGCCAGCATCCTTCACCCTTGAGCAGTGCTTGTCTTCCTCTTAATTTTATTTTAGGAGGTATTTCTTCCTTTTAGACAATTAACTTCCACCCCATGGGACAAAATACTTCATGTACGAAGAACAAAAATGAGAAAAAACATTCCAATCCCTGGCTTCCCCTCAACCAAGAATGCTATAGAACATTTTACCCTCATATTTCATTTAATCTAAGATACCATCAATTATAAGATGCCATAATTTTATGTAATACTAAGAAGGAAAAATTGTTTCCAGTTTAAACTATGACATGACATCGATAATTAAGACTTATCCCAATTTCAGAGATGATAAATGTGAAAAAAAATGTACATTTTGGGCTTCCCTGGTGGCTCACTGGTTGAGAGTCTGCCTGCTGATTCAGGGGACACAGGTTCGAGCCCCGGTCCGGGAAGATCCCACATGCCGCGGAGCGGCTGGGCCCGTGAGCCACGGCCACTGAGTCTGCGCGTCCGGAGCCTGTGCTCCGTAACGGGAGAGGCCACAACAGTGAGAGGCCCGCGTACTCCCAAAAACAAAAAAATGTACATCTTAAAATCCATGAAGTATTACATCTATACATTGATTGGGTCAATATATCTAGTCTGCTGCCACTGTCTGACACAGTACTGTCTTTCTGCTAGAGTGGATATTGCAATGTGAAATTTTCCATATACTCAAACTAGAAAAGAGTTAGTTGCTATCAAGGACTTTTTGATAATGATCATGGTAATGGTAAAATTAACCTTCAGTTTCTCCTGGAGTAAGGTGGGGGAAATTCTACATATTTAACAGATACAAAGGATTTGTTTTTTGAGGTATAGTTGATTTATAATATTATGTTAGTTTCAGGTGTACAGCATAGTGATTCAAAATTTTTATAGATTATACTCCATTTATAGTTATTATAAAATATTGGTTATATTTCCTGAGCTGTACAATATATCCTTGTAGCTTATTTATTTTAGACATAGTAGTTTATACCTCTTATTCCTCTACCCCTATCTTACCCTCCCCCTTCCCTCTCCCCACTGGTAACCACTAGTTTGTTCTCTATATCTGTGAGTCTGTGGGGTTTTTTCTGTTATATTCACTAGCTTCTTTTATTGTTTAGATTCCACACATAAGTGATAACATTCAATATTTGTCTTCCTTTGTCTGACTTATTTCACTAAGCATAATACCCTCCAGTTCCATCAAAGGATTTTTTTTTTTAAGGAGGCAAATGGTTTTATTCCCAACCACAAGAAACAAATTTAGTTCTGACCACTAGTTCTCAAACTGAGGCTCAGAGCCCAACTGTAGGCCCAAAGGGCCCTCCCAGGATCCCTGAGAGCAACAGGCATCCCAGACCCCATATGAAATCTTACAGAGCATCCACTTCAGTCCATAGACCCCAGAGACCTCCTCACCAGTCACCCTGAGGGAGGAATTCCCTCATTCCAAGGGACCCCATATACCACAGGGACATTCAGTTCATTTAGTCTTCATTAAATAATGATTATAAGCCCAAGCACCAGGTAATATTGTTAGAGGGAAAAAGGAAGTTGACCACCCAGTCCCTGCCCTACTCTTCATGGAAATCCCAAAATAGATAATAGATTCTTAGCACATGGTGAAGTCAGGGTATTCCCTAGAAGAAGCCAATGAGATCCCCATAGTCAACATGGAGAAGGGGTGGGAATGCATCATTACCTTAGTGAGTTCACCCACAGTCTAGGTTCTGGCCCTGGACCTCCCAGGGCCAGAAACGTGACTTGTCAGTACAGTGAGAGTAGATTCATCTTTCGGGATCAGACTCACATTAAACAGGACTGATATATAAAATCAGAATGTAAGTTAGTTCACTTACATGAAGAATTATAGTTGCTCCATGGACTTGAATACCCGAGTCCCCATGACCTCAATAGGCCTATGTGAGAAACCAATCCACAGATGGAGTTATTTGGTGATCCTGGAAGCAGAATAAGAGGAAGGTAGTAGATGGACCAAATGTGCAAGGGCAGCAGGTTAAGGTTGCCTCTGGGGCACCTACCTCCGCAGCAGGGTCTCCCCCATGTGACTGGACATGCAATAAACTCATTGGCTGCAGCCCTTTCTTATATCTCCACATTAGACACAGCTTTGCTTAAAGGGATCAGAATAAGCAAAATCCTACGGCTAAGGCACCTCTCTCTGGATGCTACTTGGATGGACACGGTTCTAAGATTTGCTTTTATTACTATTCTGAGGCCAACCAGCCCCTTCTTTCTTTAGATATAGTAATTCTTTCCATCAGGTCTTATTCTGACCTGAGAGCCATTCTGTCTCCCTAAGTCACATTCATTTCACCATTCATTCAACAATAAGTAACTGAGCAACTACTACGTGCCAGCATTCAAGGCACTATGGTTAAGTACTGGGGCCGAAGAGTGGGCAAGTGTGATAAGTGTTACAACAGAGGAAGTACAGACAGACTAGGAACACACAGGAGAGAATCTGGAATAGACTCTGGGATGGAGAGTTGTACCAGAAAACTGATTGGAGAGTTACCTAGAGAGGGTCGAAGGACCTATAAGGAAGAGAGAAAAGCATAGAAAGAGAAGCTGGCCAGCAATACAGTTGCAGCTGAGGCCTCCGTTGGTCCTCCAGGGAGCTCCAAAATTGAATAGCCCTTCAGAGAGCTCCTAAATAACTCTCCTTTATCCAACTTTATTTTCTGTCCCCCTTGACCCAGCACCTCAGGATTCAGTCCTAAGTGTAGTCTTCCAGCTCCTGCTGGTACACGTTAGTCAGACTCTGTGGCCATCTCAGCAGATGGTCCCTCTCCTCCTTAGCAAGCCCAGCTTATCCTCAGTCACACTGTGCAGGGATTTAGCCCATGCGGTTGGTCTAATTGCCAGGAGAGGAGACGGAGGTAGATCCTGAGAGAAACAAGCATCATCTTGTAAGACACCTGTCTCAATGGAACCTTCCACACGATCTTCAGAATCTGCCACCAGTGGGGAGTAGAACACTTCTGTGGATCCAATGGCTCCAGGAAAAGCTGTAAATTCAAGGTTCTCAACTGCATCTACTCAGATATCCCGGTCTCATGTCTTAGGGTCCGATTCTTCTATATTAGGACCACGACTTTGGCACAGGAGACTTGCTAGGGCCAGATTCAACTTCCTCTGCAGATCTGTTCCTCCTACAATTGAGTTCTGAGCCTGATTCTCCGCACTTCCCGGCCCTACTGCAGAGATTAGGATTTCCTTAAATGCTGCCAAGGAGGCTTTGGCTTTCACATTTTGCCTAGAACTGATGGTTAGTTTTACTCTGAGCCTGTCATCATCTCTCTTCAACGAATCAATGACATTCAGCAACTACCACGACTTCCATGATCCTCTTAGATACTATTTCCCTCAAACCCCTCCAGTGCCTAAGATACTACATGAGCCAGTGCATCCCCTTCCACTGGTGTCCTAGCCCAGTCCTAACAATTGCACTGCCACATACATCAGAGGCTATCCTGACTTCACCTACCACCAGTTTTGGGGTTCTCTTTGTCAGACGACGGGTGAGAGGGATCTCCAAGATTGCATTTTAGCATCTTCTTCCTAGGGCCACTCCTGACACCAACTGTCTTAGCTTGGATTTCCAGGAAACAGACTAAGATGGACAATTGTGTACAGAAAGTTGACTGGAGGGTCCTCTCAGGAGATAAACCTGTGAGAAAGTGAGGAAGGTAGGATTCGGAGAAGCTGGCCTGCAATGAGGCTGCAAACAAGGCTCCAGTCAGTCTTATGAGGAACTCTGGTGCTGAGATGGCCTTGCAGAATGGACCCCAACTGAGGCAAGGGGGCTGAGCCATGGTATCCCTGAATCAGCTGGTCATTGACTATGGCCACCCTAAGGGAAGGGGCAGGACCTTGGGGGAGGAAGTTCCCTGTGACCCAGATCAAAGCTCAGTGAGAGCTCCAGGAGTTGCTGATGTTTCCAGCAGATGGGGATGAGTGTGCGGACCCTGAAAACGGGGTCTGGGCTGAGCCCCAGTGTCCACCACACAGGGATATGGGACCCAATCAAGAGAAGGCATGAGAAAGTCAAAAGGGAAGGGGATGGAGGAAGGAGGAGAGGAAGGGTCTCAGGCAGAGTGGGGAACATGTCCCAAATAGGGACAATGAATGGAACGATGTCTGATGAGGCTGGAGTGGGGAGTAGTGCTGGGGGGAAGGGTGGCAGATGAGGCTGGAGAGGGAGGCAGTGGACTCCTTTGTCCTACGGGGCGGGGGTGGGGGAGGAGGCATGGTATGCACAAGGCATAACACACTCATTCAGCTGTTTAATCTTTCAGAGAGCTTTCTTGTTTCTCTCATTTTTAAGTTTTTGTGAAAGTGATTCACTATGTCCCCAAGTGTTGACCCAAGAGTCCCTTTGAGGAACTAAAACTTATGGACAAAAAAACAAGAAGCCTTTAACACCTAGCAGTCTAGGGATGCCTGGGATGGATGGAATGCCCCAGGAACATGCCCTGTAACGTGCCCCTTCTGCTCTATGCTGTTTTCTTTGGGAAAGGCTGCAATTATTTCCCTGCCTTGGTGCATCCAGTTATAGCTGATGCCGGAAAAATCAAGGAGGAGGGAATTTACCCCAGTTCACCTGGAACCACATGGGGGCAGAAATAAGCATGCTACATGAAGAAAGTAGAGGACAGATGAGGCTGCCAACCAAGAGAAAGGGTGATGTGAAAGAAGGAGCTGGACAGGAAAATGGGAGGGCATCAGTTCTACGGTTAGCTCTGTGGGGCTTTGGGAAAATCCCTGTACCTCTCAGGGCTGTAGAGAGTAGGACTAGATTCATTCCTCTGAGTTCAGCAGCCCTTTGGTTCTGTATTTCTTAATAAATATCTTATAACACACTTAATGAAAGCAAGATATCACCCTTTGATGACTAAATCCATCCTGAGCCTACCTTTCTTTCGGGCAAGGTTTGTTGTAGTAGAAAGAGAAAGCCAGTGGCCTGTGGGGGCTGGTGAGAGTTTCTTCCTCTGTAGACAAAGTGATCAGTGAACCAGAAAAACATGTAACCCTCCAGTCTAAGGTTCCTTTCTGAATGGTACACTGACTTTCCACTGGAGCATCCCACCCCTCAGAAGGAGAGTTCAACCATCCTCACCTTCAACTATTACCTAGTGATTAGCGGGCAAACTGCCCTTCCTAACCCCACCTGACATCTTCCCTGGTGCTTTCTCCATGCTGTCCTCCCTTCATCCCTGCTTTGTAGTGCATGTAACTTGATTCACAAAAATACTGCATTCTCGGGGCTTCCCTGGTGGCGCAGTGGTTAAGAATCCACCTGCCAATGCAGGGGACATGGGTTCGAGCCCTGGTCCAGGAAGATCCCACATGCCACAGAGCAACTAAGCCCGTGAGCCACAACTACTGAGCCTGTGCTCTAGAGCAACAAGGGAAGCCACCGCAATGATAGGCCCACGCATGGCAACGAGGAGTGGCCCCCTCTCTCTGCAACTAGAGAAAGCCCGTGCACAGCGACAAAGACCCAATGCAGCCAAAAATAAATAAACTAAATTAAATTTTTAAAAAATACTGCATTCTCAGCCCAGGCAAACATGTAGCAGGATTTTATCTAAGCAATGGGTAGAAAGACAAATACTACATTACAGAGTTAACTTTGTAAAGCAAAGATCAATCTATTATTCATAACTAAGAAGAAATCTATTCATTCGCTGTCCTCAAATAGAGCAAATCTATGCCTTAAACAGGTTTGTTCTCTTAACAGTTGTTAGTTTAAGATTGGTTTACTGCATTAGGCACCAATGCACGTTAGTGGATTACACACATTATTTATTTAACCAATGTATTTCATTAGTGGATTCACCTAACGACATATGAAAACATAACTTATCTACTTAGCAGGTGTGCACCTGCATCACATATTCATTATCAGCAGTAAATTTGCTTTACAAGACGCCAGCTGCCTCCCACAGTGACCACGTAATTCTGGACCATCAGGAGTGGCAGCAGCTGGCAGTGTCTTTTGGTCAAGCCACCCAAGGGGCTCCCAAATGGAGGATGCTCCCTAAGGTGTTAGTAAGCATCCTTCCACCTGTCAACAAGCACGTGATGGGCATCTGCTCTGTGCCCAGACTGTGCACAGTGGGAGATGCAGTGGAAAGAGGACGGTTCCTGGAATCCCCAAATCTAGTCCCAGTCCCATTGTTGTCTTTTTTTTTTCTTAAATAAATTTATTTTTTATTTATTTTTGGCTGCGTTGGGTCTTCATTGTTGCACACGGGCTTTCTCTAGTTGCAGCGAGTGGGGGCTACTCTTCGTTGGGGTATGTGGGATTCTCATTGCTGTGGCTTCTCCTGTTGTGGAGCACGGGCTCTAGGCACACGGGCTCAGTAGTCGTGGCTCGCGGGCTCTAGAGCGCGGGTTCAGTAGTTGTGGCGCAAGGGCTTAGTTACTCCGTGGCATGTAGGATCTTCCTGGACCAGGGGTCAAACCCACGTCCCCTGCATTGGCAGGTGGATTCTTAACCACTGAGCCACCAGAGAAGCCCCCATTGTTGTCTCTTGCAAGCTGTATGAGCTTTGGCAAAACGCTTCATCTCTGTAAGCTTTAGTCTCCTCACCTGAAGAATGAAGCTACCTATAGCACTGTCATGAGGCTCATGACCGTAGTGAAGTGAAGGTGCTGGGGGAAACTGAAAATCATCCTCAGAGAGGCAGCATTCTGCCTATGGCTGCTGTTGTTGTTAGATATAAAACAACTTCTGCTCTTTCAATTTTCTATTCTCAATTATAGCATAAGAAAGAGTGGAGACTGCTTATTCATCTCACATCTTCAGTGACTGGCACACCTCTTAATATTTATTTATTTATTTAGCTGCACCAGGTCTTAGTGTGGCATGCAGGCTCTTAATTGCAGCATGCAGGATCTAGTTCCCTGACCAGGGATCAAACCTGGGCCCCCTGCATTGGGAGCACGGAGTCAACCACAGGACCACCAGGGAAGCCCCATGCCTGGCACCTCTCTGACCCTCCATAATTGTCAGGTAAATGACTCTCTTCATTATGGGTTATCATTTGTTTTATTTCTAATTATTAAATAAGTTTTAAGTAAAATAATTATAATAATTAATACAAATGACAATTGTTAGTAAAAGGACCATCGTTTGACACAATTAAAGACAAATAAGATATTATAATGTACATACATGCATTCATTCAATAAATACACGTCAAAGTCCATGTTAAGTGCTAAGCTCTGTTCTAGGTGCTGAGGAAAAAGTAAGAACAAGACACACAAGGTTCCTGTCCTAAGAGTAGGGCCATTATAGAAGGGGAAGACGAACAAGAAATAAATACATAAATATCAAGATAATCGCAAAGAGCTGTAATGGCAGGAAGGCATGGCTACGTTAGAGTGACTTCTCAGAGGAGATGATATTTGGACTGGACTGGAATTGTAAAAGGGAGCTCAGCCCCTGAAGTTCTGAAATCAATTTTCTAGGCAGAAGGAACCAATGCAAACAGCCGTAGGTGGAAGTGGATAGTTACTTTCAAGATACAAACAATAACCCAGTGGGGCTGGAATGAAGTGGAAGAGAGAAAGAATGGTACTCAGTGGGGCCAGAATCTGTACCACGTTGAGCTATAGACAGGATTTGGGATAGTAATTTAAGTGGAGGGGAAAGCGAGTAGAAGTTTATAAGTAGAGAAGACATGATCTACTTTACATTTTTAGAATTTCAGTCTGGCTGTTCTACAGAGAAAGATCCGTAGCAGAGAAGAGGCTGTTTCAGTGAACCAGAGTCTTAGTTTGGGTTCCCCCATAAGCAAACCCTGAGACAAGGATTCAAGTGTAATTCATTTATTTAGGAGATGCAGGGAACTCCTTGGAAGGAGTGTGGGGAAGGAATACAAAGAAGGGAAGGCAAGCAACAAAGGGTGTGTTATTAAGCCAGTTACCATAGTAAGCAACTGGAGCTTCATGCTGCAGAGAAACTTGGGGAAATGCTTCAAAACACACCTCAGAATAGTCCCACCTGAAAGGTGAGGGAGCTGGGGTATTTATGCACCGATTCCCAAATTGAGGTTGCTATTAGGGGGTAGCAGTTGCTACCCCCAGCGCTTCCTGCCCGCAGCAGGTGAGCAGAATGACCCTTCCAGATTGGAGAAAGGCAGCCCTCGGGCACTGAGATGCAAAGTCTTAAGAATATGAGTGAGCACTGACATCAGCTAGTACCTGAGGTCAGATATAATGTTGGCTGGAAATAGGAGATAGTGGTGGAGAAGTGGATGGACTTGAAGCCAAGCTAACAAGGCTTACTGAGATAAGTGTGGGGAGTGGTGGAAAGAGAAGAAATCAAGGATGGTTCCTGGACTGGGGACCTAAACAACTGGCTGGATAGTGGGACCATTTTATGAAACGGGAATGATTGGAAGAGGCATCAGCTTTAAGGGAAAAGAATCAAGAGATTTGTTTTGACATACCTATTAGTCCTCAGAATGGAACTGCCAAGTAGACCATTGGATACGGAAGTTGAGCTCATGGAAAATGTCCTTGCACTCAGCCTCCCACCCCAACTCCAATCCGAATAGCATGGTTAATACCAATTTATACCCATTTTCTAGGTTGGTTTCCTTGAAAATTTTCATCTAAATTCATGATTCCGCCACTTAGAAGTATTTGCCAAACACCTAATAGTGAAAATAGGTTGACTGCCGGAATTTAAGATCCAATACTTCCTGAACAGCCATTATGTGCCAGGCCTTGTACTAGATTACATCACATACATTGTTGCATTTAAGCCTCCAGTAACCCAAGATATAGATTTTATTCTTGCCATTTTATAGCTGGAAAAACTGACTCAGAGAGGTGAGGTGACTTATCCAATGTCACACAGCTAAGGGCTTCCAGGCTCCCGATCCACACCCATTCCTCGGCACCACGTTACCTGGCTCAGTAATCAAGAGCAGAACTTGCACGCCAGCTTGGGTCCCAGAGTTTGGTTGCTGAAGGATTTCAACATCACTTGTTAGTCATTTGTTAGAGACCCCACCTGAAGAAACAGAAAGGAAGAACCCAATGACCATTTCCCAGGTAGTGTCTGAAGAACAGCCTCAACCAAATAAAATTCCCATGATCACCAACTTGAGGAAAGACTACATAGCACATCATTCTCTTAGAGGGTCAGGGTAAATGTCAGAATGCCAACAGCATTAATAACACTGTAGTTTGATGAAACAAAACCAAACCTGCTTTTGCTTCATCTAGCATTTCCCAAATCTGCTCCGCCATTGGACCCTGATTTTATGAGCCTTATTACCATCCCCAGGAGGAATGTTCTGAGGAACACGTTTGAAAATCCTACACATGGCTAAGTCAGCACACCTTGGATTTCATCTTGTCTCAGCCATCTCAACCCTACATATTGCTCCATTTCTTTGAACATCTTGCTTAAACTCTTTGAGCCTCAGCATCCCCCACTCTTACGATGGTATTCACAACTCTTCCATTTGACAAATGTTTGTTGAGCTTGTGCCAGGCCCGGTGCTAGGACTGGCAAGTCCACAGTGAATGAGTCGGCTCCTGATGGCTTGTCTCTTGGTGCAAGCCTCAGAGGAGGAGGCCGCCTGTTGTCTCTACATGATCTCCAGAGCTTTCTCTTTTCTAAGAATCCACTCGAGGTTTTTACCAAAGCAGACGAGACAAGTGATCATTATCTACAATGAATCTTAAGAAAGCTAAGAAGTAGCCCTGAGAGCAGGGCTAGCTACACAATTGGTAGGGCCAGTGCAAAGGGCCCCTTCCTCTAAAAGCAGGTGGGGCGGGGGGGAGTGCAGTTAAAGGTACTAAAACATAAAGCTTTTTCCTTCAAAAATACTGTTACTTACAAACCATCATAGGTATGATGGTGATACGTGAATCACAACATAAATTGCAAAAATATATTTTGATATCATAATTTTATATAACAAAATAAATAATACATCATTAATGTGGTATCTTGATTGACTATGAGATTCTTCTGGCTAGCTTCTCTGGATATTCATTTATTGGGTTCTAAAAATTTATACTTTTAGCAACTTCATTTTCAGTTGATGTAATTGAAAGCATCTCTCTTGGCAAATGCAAGATCACAAATAAATTTTGGTAATTTTCTATCTTCAGAAGGATCTTTCTGCTGATGCAGCTGTTACTGGAACTGTTAAGAGTATTGTATAGATTGTGACAACACTGGGATAAATTTCTGATAAATTATTTCGAAATATAAATTTTAGTGCATCTAGAGCTGATGATTCTTGCAAAACAATTTTTCTAAAAAGATTTAACTCTTCACACAATTCAGTTTTGTGTAAGTCTGAATTTAATTTTAAATATAAATTCATGCAATGACATCTTAACATTTCCTCCGACATTTCCTGTAACTTGTGGAGGATGTACAAGAAACGAAAAGTGGCATCATGATTTGTATATCATTTGAAACATCTGTGTATGCATTATATGGCTGTATTTTCAATTACAAAGCAAAATTACTTTTTAAATTGTCTTGATTAATAATTGGTTCATCCAAAGCATCATATGGGGACTTCCCTGGTGGTCCAGCAGTTAAGACTCACGCTCCCAGTGCAGGGGGCCCAGGTTCAATCCCTGGTCAGGGAACTAGATCCTGCATGATGCAATTAAAGATCCCATATACGGCAACGAAGATCCCGCATGCTGCAAATAAGACCCAGCGCAGATAAATAAACAAACAAATAAATAAATATTTTTTAAAAATCGTATGAAAATGGTGTTCTTTTCTATTGAATGTGATGATCTTTAAATTTGATTTCTCTTTCTAGGCGTGTCTGCTTTGCTATGTTGCAGCAGTTTCCAAACCCAAAGATTCTAAACTCTTTGAAGGGGGAGGGAAGGACAAATTAGGAAGTTGGGATTAACATATACACATTACTATATATAAAATAGATAACCAACAAGGACCTACTGTATAGTACAGGGAACTATACTCAATATTTTGTAATAACCTATAAGGGAAAAGAATCTGAAAAAGTAGTGTGTGTGTGTGTGTGTGTGTGTGTGTGTGTGTGTGTGTGTGTGAAAATAAGAAGACATTGTAAATCAACTATACTTCAATAAAAATATTTTTTTAAAACACTGCAAACAAAGGATATTAGGAAATGATTAGGTGAATTATTCTCTATGCCTCTCTTTTCTTCCTCTATGCTTCTAATACAGCCAGCTAATCAATATACAAGTGAGCACCACCTACATGCAACGTGACTTCAAGAATGCACAGCATAGCAAATACAGGCAGCAATATTGTATTATACTCAAAGAGACTAGATCTTAATTATTCCAATCATTAAAAAGAAGTGATGATATGTGACGTGATAGAGGTGCTAACTATCGTCACAATGGCAATCATACTACAGTATATAAGTGTATCAAATCAATATGTTGTACACCTTAAATTTACAGTGTTATATGTCAAATATACTTCAATAAAAAAGAACACTTGTAATATAAATAGACTTTAAAGAATTATAATAACTCTCATGTATGCTTTATTACAAAGTCCATGTGTACACTTATATTTTGTAATAATTTTCTGACAAAGTTAACTCTCTATTCCTGTAGCTCCTGTCCTAGTGCTCAGGCTGGAGTTAATATCTGTCCACATGAAACAAGGACAGGCTCCAGGATGGACAGGCAAGCCAGCCTCCCACCGTAGATGCCAGCACTGGCCACAGTACAGCTCCTCCTCTCTCCCATGGCCACATCACTACCTCTGCTGCTGCTGTCACCATCATCATTACCAATCTGGCCCTGGGGCTGTGCCCTGCAGCACCCTGGACACCCCAGGCATGTATACAGGATTGTCAGGCCAACTCCTCAGCATGCATGTTACCTGCCGTGTTTAGAGGCCTGGCCTATAACTTACACACATGTTGCCTAGAATATCTCCTCTGCTTGCATGCATGCTCCATCAGGGTTTCTTACAAAACACAAGTTCAAAGAAAAGATTATTAAGAATTTCAAGACAGTGACAGCAGAGGACAAACCAAGATACACCCCTCCTCTGAGAGTAGGGCCCTGTGTAACTGCACAGGTCTCACACCCATAAAGCCAGCCCTGCCTGAGAGGCATCACCACTAACACTATTTTTTTTTTTTTTTTTTTAGTATTTATTTATTTAGTTAGTTGTCTGGGGTTTTAGTTGTGGCCCCAGGGCTCCTTAGTTGTGGCACATGGGCTCCTTAGTTGTGGCACGCGAACTCTTAGTTGCGGCATGCATGTGGGATCTAGTTCCCTGACCAGGGATCGAACCCAGGCCCCCTGCATTGGGAGCACAGAGTCTTATCCACTGTGCCACCAGGAAAGTCCCAACACTATTTTTAGGTTTTCCAGAAACCCTATGACATCCTTCAGCATCACTTTTGCAGCCCTACCTTGTGAGTCTGCCTTGAAGGACTGCATTGAGACAAATAGCCTGGTCCAGGGGTCTTCCATCAGATCCTTCCCTGGTCTGCATCAAACCAAGGTGTCTACCCTACTGGATTCTTTGAGGCCAAACCTCAGCCCGTCTTCCTTTGACTTTTCAATTCATCCCTTGCCCAGTAAAACACTGTCTTTATTTTTGAAATCCTCCACCGATAGGTCCATCTGATCCTAAGATTTCATGTCTCCTGCAGGTTTTTCTCACTTGGCTTTGCTGGGTTCCAACTTGATTTTTCCAATGGCAAGAAGACTGGGTTTAAAAATAAACTAAAGGAATTATAATTATGATAAGAAGTAGCCCAGGAGCAGTGACTAATGGAGGTGACTGTGGATTAAGTGACTAAGCAGTCAGTGGGCCAAGTAGCTATTATGAGATAAACCTCAGCTCAGATCAAGAGAATAGCACCCCACCTCCCTAGCGCCCTCTGCTGTCCATTTCTCCTGAAGTGTTGAATTCTAAATAAGAGCCATCAACTTTCTCCTCACCGACACAGCCCCTTGAAGGTCCTATGAAAGGATGGGAACTAACAGTCCTAAGTACCCACTGTATACCAAGCACGATGCTGGGCACTTTATAAAATCTCATTTACTCTTCATGACCATCCTTAAATCGTCTGACCTACCTCTCAGAAAGACAGAGGCCCGCACATTCAGGATGCCCAGCTGACGGTGCTCTGGTGGCCTCGCTGACTGTGTCCAAGAAGTCTCACTAGTACCTGGGCCTGATATGGTATTCTATGAGGATGTCTGGCCTGAACCAAATGAAAGGCTGAGGCAAGGTCGCCAAATCTCACTCTACTAGCCAAGAAAATGGAGATATACAGTCATGGGGGTGAGTGGCCCAGGAGATCCTCTACATGAGGACATCTGAAGAGGATGGCAAGGAGTCACATCTGGAGGGCTCCCTAAACTGGAGGTTAGAGCTGGATTTATGTGGTGGCCACAGCTGCTGATGTGGGCAGGCTGACACAAGTTTAGGGAGCTGAGGCTTTTGTCACCACTTTAGAGCTAAGGAAATGAAGACTCATAAAGATGAAGTGGCCTGCCCAAGATCATGTCAAATGAACTTAAATTCCAACCTGGACCTGGTACATAAAGCTTCCATCATTAAGTGGTTGTGACACTGAAGTAAAGGTTTGGTTTTGTTAGCTCCCCTTCCCACCCCGCCACACACACACACACACACACACACACACACACACACACATCCCCATCAGCTGAAGTATCTGAGAACATAATTCTCTACCTTGGTCTTAGCAAAGGGCTTCATTCAACCAAGGTAACCCAGCCAGCCTAGGATCCCTGACACTGAGTTAAGAAAAAAAATATGAGTCCAATTACCCAATTTGCAAACTGAATAAATAAAAATAGGCCAAGTGTGTTTCTCTGGATGCCAACAACCCTTGTCAGCCTGACTCTTGCAAATCATTTTTCAGACTACTGTATCTGCTATGGACTGAAACTCTATTTTGAAACAAAATGCTTCTTTGAACCAAAACTGAGCAGTGATTCCTTTGTCGTCTTGTTTATCGTTCTCTAGAAACAGTAACTACTGTTAATTTAACAGGCAGAGGCCCTTCAGGCAAGTAGGAACTAGGAACAAACAGGTTTCACCAAGAATGAAAAGTAATTCAGTTAATATTTCAAAAGGAAGTTATCCATTCCCTATTTATAGAGGACCTTCAATGTCCCAGGAGGTGATTGAAGGATGTGGTCGGTGAGGGAGGCAGACAAGTAAATGGAAGTAACAGTGAGATTGGTACAGTATTAAAGGATGACATTTCCTGGGGGGGACACTTCTCCAGCTCCTGTTGTTTCTTTCCACGTGTAGCTGTGTAGTGGCCATCTCCCACCTCTCACTGCAGCTCCTCAGAGAATGGGGCTTCATCTGGTTGGTGAATTTGGGAGGAGTAAACTGGATACTCTCATCTCAGCTACTCTTTTGTTCTCTGTTGAGAAGTCACCTACAGAGAACATGAGTTCTGCTCTTCTCTCCAGGAAGCCTGCCCTCGTTCATACCGTCTGTGGCTGAGTGGATATGTCTGTCTAGTTAAGGAGATAAGCTGGTTCTCACACTCAGCTGAATCCTCCAAATTAGCCTCTATCAGTAGTAAATGTGATGTTTTAGCTCTTGTCTGCTTACTCTTTTGTCTTCATCTCAATTTGTTCGGAATGCTGGTGGGGAAGAAAGGCACTAGTCATGGAGCCTTCTGAGAGACCCTCGTTCCGTCCGTCCCTTTACCCATTTTGTGAATGGGCATTCAACCTGCTTCCCCCTGGACATTGTTCAGACCACTCATCGTTGCCCACTTTGTCTGTCTCATCCACCAACCTAGTCCCCCATCACAAAAACAGATACTATGGTTACCCCGACTCGTCCTTCCTTGTTTTAAATGCACTCAAGCCAGTTTCAAAGGAACACCCTTTCCTCTGCTAAATCTACTTCTATTTCATGATATCTGGGACTTTGCCAGGTATCAGTGTCAAGCCATGGGAGCTTAAGTTTTTCCCTTTAGAGAAGCAGACGCTTGTGCGGCCCCCTCATTCTCCATGATTCTTCAGAACTCAGGGCAGCATCTCTGTGGCCACATCTGCAATTTCCTCCAGCTCCCTTGGAAATAATTCATCTGAGTTTGAACTCATTTAGAGCTGCTTTGTACTATTGCTTCACCTATCTTAGATTTCAATTCCCTCTTAATCATGTTTGTTCTACCCTTTTCAGTTTTAAGGTCATTCTGCTTGATAGAGAAGACAGAAGCAAATTAGGGTTGTGTTCTCTGTCATCTGTTAACATTATCCCATCTACCCCAAGCCATGGGCCTATCATTCAGCCCTTATTTTAGCATCTTGCTTCAAAGGTAACTTCTTTCTTTTTTTGGTCAGTAACAATTTTTTCAAGCTGCATTTCATCCTGGGCTCTACCAATTCCAATACTATTTTTGTACATCTGTGCCTCCTTGTGCTTTCCTGGTTGTTTGGAGATCTTTCCATCTTTAGGCAAGGCTTTTAAATACCTGAGTTCATCTGGGACCCCTCTGTGTGGTTACTTAGCTCCCCTAGGCAGCTTCTCCTGCTTCCTCCACCCCACACTTACGCCCCCTCATCCAGGTTCTTTGCATTGATACACTCTCAGAGATCTTTCTGCCATATTGCTTTGTGTTAAAATCTTGGCGTTTCTTTATGTGTTCTCTATATCCTGCACACATCACTAGATCCATATATAAAGTCTTAAGTCTTATTTTTGCCACACTTTGCTTTTCCTCCCTTTTCAGAATAGCTGGACAATTCCACTATTCTTTCAATGTCAAAACGCTGGTTCTCCTCAGCTAACAACAGATAGTCTGGCATTTTTCTCCTTATTCCTGAATTCCAATTTAAAGCAATTTAAAGGCATTCTCGGATGCTGAGTAAGTGGTAAGCAACTGGGATGCTCAGGGCACACACAATGGGTCAAGTATTCACGTGGATAACACTTGCAAAGTCCCTTCACCTCTCCGAAGACATCAGCTTTATCGTCTGTAACATGTACAACTACCTACTTCCTACCTTCTGTCGCTTTGTGACAATTAAATCAGGAGAAATCCATAGCAGTCTCTACAAATTCTCCCACGAGTCCATCTGTCTTTCTCTGTCATCTGCCCTGAGTGTCAGGCCTGTCAGTCTGGTTTCATCCTACTTCCTGTGTTTCTAAGCCAAACCCTTCCCTCTGACAGTCTCTACACGGCTGGACTCCCATACAAACCTCAGGTTCTAGGCCTCCTCTATTCTTATTATATTGAGGAAGACAGAGACAGTCAGGAATACGGGATTGCCCCAGGGCCTGGATTTTATTTCTGACAGTCCCAAAGTCTGATGTCTACTGCTCTTGCAGGAAGCCCCAGGGACCCTCCTCATGGGAGAAAAAAAAAAAAAAAAAAGGAAGATGGTTTGCCTTGTCCTTTGAACATTATTTCTCTAGGGATAGATGGGCAGCTATTCAGAGATGGGCAGCTTTTGGCCTGGTACCAAAAGTTTCTGGAAATATTCTCTACTCATATCCTGAAAAAGACCCTAATGATGTAGAGATAGGCATCCCACGGGCAAACATGACACCTGCATAAACTGTCTTAGAAGGATGCACAGTTTCTTTACAGTTAAGATGTGAGAGAGATCACTTTTTACTCGTCATGTTGCTGTACTATTTGAATTTTAACTATGGGTGAAGGTGAGCACGTGCTTATAAGTTTATTATGATGCCTGACTGTGAGCCCTTGGGGTGAGAAGAGTCCATTCCAACTCATCGCAGTGGTGGCTGGGATTTGGATGGGCAGCTCACATGCTCTCCTGTGATAACTGAGCTGAGATTTCTGCAAAACCACTTACTGAATTCTCAGCTATCATGCTAAGGGCCTTACCTATGGTTTCCGTTAGTCCCCATAACAACTCTGAGAGGTAAACGTTGTTCCTTCAGTTTTACAGACGAGGAAGCCAAGACTTGTGAAGTTAAGTAACTTGCCACACAGTGTGTGGCAAAGCAAAGGTTTGAACACAGACCTATGTCCAGAATCGATTCTTTTAGCCGCTTCTCTATGCTATGGTAATTCCGCACTAACATGAATCCTTACCCTGTTACACACACACACACACTCACACATTCACACACACTCACATACACGGAGTACTTACACAGGCACATACACAGGGATGTGCACACACACATACAAGTACATGCAAATACATGCACATACATATGTACACACACACATTTTCCATCCACTTCAAAGTGATGTTTGAGACTGCTTACAGATGATTGGGATTGGTTAAAACATTTAGGTCCTGTTTCACAGTTGGCAAGACAGCGCCCCCTCTGATTTACACCTCTGAAGACTGTGGTGGAGACACCAACCTTGCCTAACCAAAGAGCTATCTTTCAGGGGAGGGCTAGTTGCCAGCCCAGAGGACAGTGTCCCGTTGGTTCTTCAGCCTCCCTGTTGAGGAAGGTCTTTGGGTCGAAGTCCTGTCTCAGTGTGGTCCTCTCCTCAGGCTTCTCACCCTTGTTCACCCGTTTGCCACTCACTGTGTTCCTCTGTAGAGGTCACCTCTTCTGAGCCAGGATTTTGTCATTTATAAACTGAGAAATGTTGTATCAAGGGATCACTAAGAACTTTCTATGACACCATGACTGTGCTTTTCTAAAACTGAATCTTCGTCTGCAAGAGGAAGTAAAACTACCACCTGAGGACCCAGGTACTTCTGTGTCCTTCTTCAGTAGTCACCTGGTGGGGCATCTGCCCAGGTCACAAGCCCCTTCTCTCAGAACTAGACCAGTGACCGTGTTCAACAGATGATGCCGCTCCCACCACCATGGTCCCTACAGGTCCCTAGAAGCATTTCTTTATTTTCTAACTCTCTTCAGTCTCAAGTGAAACTATGTACTTCCTTTTACAATAACCCCTGGATGTTTACCCTAAAACAGTCCACAGAAACTAGCACAATGTCTCTGTGGACAAAGACCAAGGCTTGTGTTGCTTCAGCATCGCGGGAGGCAGACTATCAGAGCGGTTAAGGAAGAGGTCTCTGGAGTCAGAGAGACTCAGGAGTTCAAGTCCCAATACTGCCTCTTTCTAGCTGAATGACCTCACATACCTTATTTAAAATCTCTGAGCTTCAGCTTCCTTATCAGTAACTTCAGCATAATAATTCCTACTCCATAAACTTGTTGGGAAGATTAAATGAGAATATGCGTGTCAAGTGCTTAGAGTCTGGCATGGATAAACACACATACCCACACAAACACTCAATAAGTTGGCAGCCATTATTATTCCTCACTGTGCCTTGCTGGGAGGGAGCAGAGTAGGTGTGTAATACATTTTCTGTATTTTGATCCAGTGTTGTGTTTCTAGGCTCCAGACCCAGTAGAGAGTATGGCGAATGCCCTTCACCAACAGTGTCACTCTAGTGAGATTTGGTTGACATCGATGGGTCTAGAGTGGGAAAGTGGAGGTGATGGTAAGGAAAGAAAGACGGTCTCACTAGTTATTGACGCCTCTTAGTATAAGGACAGACACAGAGAAATCCTAAAATGGTCATCCTCTCCTCCCCCCAAAAGCAGATATTATCAGTTCAGAAAGTTGAGTAACAGGACACCCAAAAGACAGACTACTGTACAAGTCATATGGATGAATAGCCTAAGCATATTTCAGTCTCTTCCATTACTGGAGGCCCAGGTGTCCAGGCTGGGCCAGCATTCCCCCAGCACAGTAGTCATTAGACGTGGAGGATAAGAGAGGTGCCATTTGTCTGCATCCATTGAAATCAAGGTGCAGTGAAATCCAACACACTGCTCTCTGCCCAGCACAGACCACATCAGGGGCTCATATTTTATAACTTCCCTCCAGTTTATGAGACAAGCCTTGGTCTTCAAATCAGTAAGAGTGAGGAATGGCTCCACAGGGGAACATGTTTGAATCCAGCTGTCGAAATGTGGGCAATTTGTGAGTAATTAGTTGATGTGCTCCAGAGGATAACTGAAAATGCCCAGATTCAAGCCCAGGTTTCACCAGCTGTTACGGAGTTCAAATTCCCTCCTCCAGGTCTTAGAGAATTGTATTAGTCTGCTCAAGTTGCTATAACAAGATATCACAGATGGGGTGGCTTAAACAACAGACACTTACTTGTCACAAGCAGGTGCCCTGATCATCTCCAAACTGTCTTCAGAGTCCTTCGTCCTTTTTCTTGAAGAACAGCACATATCCATAGCTAAATAGCTCTGTGGTCCAGTCCTACAGGATTGAAGAAGTCTGACAGTTGTCTTTTATTTCGTCTCATATTTTTTCTGTTCCCTGTCATTCAGACTGGCAGTGTCTTCACTGGTATAATTGCATCTCTGTTCTTAGCTTCTGTTGAAACGCCTGAGTAAGTCTGTGAGTCACACCCATGATCTCCATCAAATGGCTGTTCAGTCACTCTCTTAGTGCTCTCTTCGCAAGCTTTCTCACGTGTTGCAATGTGGAGAGGCTGAGAAGTTCCCCAGTCTTTGAGTTCTGCTTCCTTTTTGCTGAACGGTCTCTTCTTCAATTTGTCTCTTTCCTCTCACATTTTACTATAAGCATTTGGGAGGAACAAAGCTACTCCTTCAATGTTTTGCTTAAAAATCTCCTCAGACAAATATCCAATTTCATCACTTGCAAGTTCTACAAACACTATAAACACCAGAAAACAGTTCAGCCAAGTTCTATGCCACTTTATAACAAGGACCACCTTTCCTCCAGTTTCCTATAACACGTTCCTCATTTCTGTCTGAGATCTCACCAGAATCGCTATTAGCATGTCTGTCGTGTGCCTCAAACCTTATCCAGCCTCTACCCATTACCCAGTTACAAAGCTGCTTCCACATGTTTAGGTATTCGTTACAACAGTGCCCCTCTTCCTAGTAGCAAAATCTGCATTAGTGTGCTCGGGCTGCTATAACAAAATACCACGGACTGGGTAGCTTAAACAACATATTTATTTCTCACAGTTCTGGAGGAAGTTCAAGATCAAGGTGTTGGCAAATTTAGTTCCTGGTGAGGACCCTCTTCCTTACTTGCAGCCAGCCACCTTCTCACTGTGTCCTCACATGGCAAATCTCTCTGCCTCTCTCTCTCTCTTCCTCTTCTTACAAAGTCACTAATTCCATCATGAAGGTTCCACCCTCATGACCTTATCTGACGCTAATTACTTTCCTAAGGCCCCATTTCCAAATGCCATCACAGTGGAGGTTAGAGCTTCAGCATACAAATTTGGGGTGGGGAGAATACAATTCAGTCCACAGCAATAATTTTTTTTTTCACAGCAATACTTTAACATTGACTTTTTTACTAAAGCCTCTCCTGGTCCTAGGAGCCCTATATTATTTGACATCCACGAATATTTTTAAGGAAAAGCAGGAATAGCTGCACCTTCCATTTTCCCCTATCCCTCTTCTTTAATTCCTAAATATTTGGTCAAATGATAACTGCTAGTATTTGTTGAGAATTTGCCATGTGCCAGGCACTGTTCTAAATAATTTACAGGCATTATTAACCCTCATAACAAACCTACAAGATAGGGTTCTCTTCACAAGCTTTCTCACTTTTTGCAATATGGGATAGGTATTACTAATAACCTTATTTAAGGGAATTCCCTGGCAGTACAGTGGTTAGGACTCCGTGCTTTCACCACTGAGGGCACAGGTTCAATCCCTGGCGGGGGAACTAAGATTCCTCAAGCTGTGCGGCACGCCCCCCAAAAAGTAAAAAAACATATTTAAAAGATGAGAGAATGGAGGCCTAGAAAGTTAAGTAACATGCTCAGGGTCTAGAACGGAAAGATCCAGAATTTAAACACAAGCTGTCTAACTGGAGAGCCCACCTCTTAATCATTATACCATACATCTCTGACCATGTTACGCCTCTGTGTGTGTTCCCTCTAAAATTCCCTTCGTGCCCCATTCCATCATATAGCAAGCTGCTACTCACCCTTCAAGTTCATGAAGTCTTTCCCTGACTCCACTGGGAGAGTTAGACCTGGGCTCTCCTCTCTGTCCCCACAGCACGTGGCCCATAACATGGGCACGTTTCTCCAGCACTCCTGTGATGGTAGCTCACGTACCCATCCCCACCAGACCAGACAAGGCGGAGGACCCTCAGTGCAGGTCTACGTCGTCCTCATCTTTGTAACCACAAAACCATGCACATGGGGTTTAGTACATTGTTGTCATTCAAAAAATTATTGTTGAAGTTAAAACTAAAAAGCAGAATTTGGTAATAAACTGTTTGAATTCAACAAACTCAGTAAACTGCTTGAGTTCTGACCTCATAATGAAATAGCTGAAGTCTAATTTTTCTGCTGCGAATCTGTCAAGGATGAAATAGGATCCTGGATCCTACCAACTCCTCCTGGGAAATATTTACTTTCTTTACCACCGTTCGCCTCAGCTCTTGCCTGAACGACTGCAACGGCCCCTCATGGGCCCCCTGTCCCTTGTCTTTCCCATGCCAATTCACTCCCCTAGGCACTACCAGAATGATCTACATAAGCAGATCCAACCATGTCACTTTACTGGTGCTTTATTTAAGCTATGCTTTGGTTTATCCAAGCACACCTTCTAGTATGATTACCTTGCTACTATCCTTTCAATGTCCCCACCTCCCTCTCTCCTTCCACACACCCAAGGGTGACCAGCGTACTCTGTTGGGGGTTATTGGTGCAACCCCACTCATCCAGTTGCAGTGATGCATTTTTAAACCCTTAAATAACATCACACTTTAACATCAGCATTCAGGGTTGAGGGAAGATGCTGAAATCATCTTGCAGGCTCAAAGTACAGAAATTTTAAACTCATTGGTTTTCCATGCTGACCAAGTTCTATTCAGCTGGAAGCAAAGAAATCAATTGCATCACTTTTCACTTAATTAACCTTGAAGCTGCTGGCCTGGGCATTCTCCCTGCCGAGCCAGCACAGCCATGCATGCTTCATTCCCCTCCCCATTAGTCAACTGAAGGTGTCATCCCTCCACAGTTAATTCCTAGTCCTATAACCATGTCCCCTGGGCACCTGTAGCCCTTCACTCACATCTACATTGTGAAGCTTATCTCATTCTGCCTCATGGAGTAGACATCTGTCTCCTCACCAAGCTCCAAGTCTGAAGAGGCAAAGAAAATGCTCACTCATTATTTACCCCCAGGACCTGGCATAGAGCTGATACTCAATTAATTTTCAATAAATGATGTCACATCCCGGAGGAAAATTCCCAAAGCCATGCTTAAGAATTAAACTTCTCATTCCACTTCAATAATTGGATGGTGTCCTGCTGGCTTGCAACGCAGGGCACCCTCTCCCCCTTTCCTCTTTAGGTGGGTGAGTACACAACACTCTCTATGCGTCCAGCTACCAGAAATTCAAGCCACACCCTGGCATCCGACTGACATCCTCTACCCAGTCCATGTGGGTAAACTCCTCCTTGGGTTGTTAAAAAAAAAAAAGTAACCAGCCTAAGGTCTTGCTAGTCTTAGAGGCATTCAGAGAGAGGAGAATCATGAGATGGAGAACATGAGTGCTCTTTTTTATGGGTCAGTGGCCTTTGGATGGTCCTAAAAAGAATGCAACCCACGTCCCCTCCTTGATCCTAGTCTTCTCATGAACCAATGGCTGCCAACAATAATTCCATTTGTGCTTCTAATCTAAGGCCAACCTCCTTTTATACAGTGTATCCTACTCCCTCTCACTTATGGAAGGACATCACTCTAGCAACTGTCCTTATTCTCCCCTGTATCATTATATTTTTCTCTCTTTATTGAATCATGTCTACCATTATACAAAAGCACTGTAATGAGAGAAGAAAAAAGAGAGAGAGGATTTGGAAAGTAAGAAACAAAACTCATTATGTACTAATAATGTGACTTCTCCACATAAAACCCAGAGAAGAAGAGAGAATAATATGAGAGGTTAGCAAGGTTTCCAATTTTTTAAATGAAAAGCATCTCTATATTAAAAATAATTACTCCAAAAAATAATTGTTAAAAATTATATGATATCAGGAGTAAAGCATGAACAAGATCTTTTGGATTTAATTATAAAGCCTAATTTAATGGCAGAAAAGAAGACTGAAATAAATTGAGTGATATACCAGATTAATGGGTGGGAAGATTCAACACATTAAAGATAACAAATTCTCTCCAAACTTAATCTAAATTATCAGTGAAGTCCCAATCGAAACTCCAACAAAGTTTTTGGCAAAACTTGATAATGCATATATTTATATGGAGGAGTAAAAAATCAAGAATAACCAGGAGAATTTTGAAGAAGAAAAATATGGAGGGACCTCACCTTATCAGTAGTATGGCAGGCATGGAGGTTGCCTGTGCAGTATCCATTCCCCCTTATTCCTCTCTAACAAAATCCCAATTTTGTTTAGGGTGGCAATGTGAACAGTCAAAATGACTCACCTTCTCAGACTCTCTTGCAGCTATTGTGTCCATGTGACTCAGGTCTAACCAACATGATACGTCTACTGATTGGAAATGCTATTATTTGAAAAGTAAAAGGAGGACTTGGGGATGTATGTCTTTTCCCTTTGCCTTTATTTTTTCTTCCTCCATAGAACGAAAGTGCTGTACATGAAAGTGCAGGAACCATCTTGTGACCATGAGGAAGGAAGATACACAATAAGATTAGTGGAACGGGAGGAGGAACTCTGAAGGGTTTTTTTCCTTTCCTCTTCTTACCTCTGCTTTTTGCTTACTTTCCTACTTCCCTATTTTATTCTCCTTCTTGCTTGTAGTTTTCACTTCCCTTTTCACACTTCTCTTTTTGGGGGGTGGGGGGCAGCACCATGGCTTGCAGGGGTCTTAGTTCCCCAACCGGGGATCGGGGATTGAACCGAGTTCCCAGTAGTGAGAGCGCAGGGCCCTAACCACTGGACTGCCAGGGAATTCCCTTGCACTTCTCTTTTCTTCCTTCCCGGTTTAAAGAAAAACTTTAAAAGAAAATATCTATGACTTTTCTGTAGAGAAAAATATGTATGACATATTCATGATATTGGGGTAAGAAAACATTTCTTAAACAACACACAAAATCACTGACCACAGAAGCAAAAAACCCCAAAAACCTATGAATTTAACTAAAGTATAATTTTAAATATCTATACAACAAAAGTTACCCACCAAGAAAATATTGAGAGGAAGAGAAATAAATGAAAGCATAAGCTAGATAAGGTGATGAGGGAAGGTAAATTGAGATTGGAAGGACCATGTAAAGAGCATGAAAGAGATTGTTATAAGCAAAGGAAGTCTCTGTGCAAAGCCCCAGAGTTAGGAAAGGCTTGGTAGTTAAGAACTAAAAGTGACCAGGGTGACTGGAGGTAGAGACAAAGAAGGAGAGTCATGGGCAATAAAGTTGAAGAGAAAAGCAAGGGAAAGTCCCACGAGCCTTGTAAGCCACAGAGTAAGAAGTGTGGACTGACTTGTGCAACAGGAAGCTCTTAAATGGCTATGAGCAAGGGGACCCACGAGTTCCATGAGCTGATCACTTACAGCACAGTGCAAATAATGATTGAAGAAGGATGACTTACAAGGCGCTCTGAAGACCTACTTGCTTCACATGTTGAGACCAACATCATGAGGACACATTCTCTAAGTCATCAGAGAGCTAACAGAAGGAAGAAAAGGATTCCAAAAATGATGCCACACCCCCAGATATATACATATAAATGTGATCTTCATCTGGAATGGCTGAGAACTACGGTTGCTGAGGTGGGAGGCCAGGGCTGAAGGAAGGATTCAGAGTGGGGGAACTAGGTGGGTGACAAGGAACTGGCCTGGACCATTAGGCAGCCAGAAAAGGAAAGCCTGACTGGCTTATATCAAGATTATTCAGGATATTTTGATATCTGGGGACATAACCAGGTGGGAAAGCTGAGCTGAGGACTCTTGATCTGAGTCAAAGCCATTCAGATGTGCTTTAGTGGTCCTGTTTCAGGGTAATTGCTGCTCACTGGCTGATAAAAACAAAAGCAAACCATCTCCGAAGGAAGCTTCCCATATTGGACCTCAAGAACTCCTACAAACTAAGATCAAGCAATGAGCTCACATTTTTTTTAAAGTATTAAATGCATGAGAAGCCACTATGAGTGAGAAGAAGGTGAACAAAGAATCAGTAGATTTAGATCCCCAGGAACCCCAAGGATGTGAGAATATATTTTTTAAATAGTTATGTATAATGTGTTTAAAGAAATAGAAGATGCAATTACAAAGATGAGAACTCAAGAAGCTATTAGGAAAGAAGAAATAAGTTTGGAGTAAAAACAAATGGAACCATTAAAAAATGAAAAATTAAAATCTCAATGGACAGTCTAAACAGCAGTTAAGATGCAGTTTAGGAGAGAATCAGTGAACTAGAAGATATCCAAAGAATTGTCAGAATATACCAAAGAGAAACCAGGAGGAAGAAAATGCAAAGGAGGGGTTTGCAGGCACTGAGAATAGAGAGTCTAACATCTAGATATAATTGGAATCCCAGAAGGAGAGAACAAGGAGAAGGCAAGAGAGGCAATATTCAAGACTCCACAAATTTGATAGAACTAATAAAAAGTATAGGTCCCAAAATGCAGGAAGTAAAAACATCCCAGATATGAAAAGTAAAAGAAAATCCACACTTAGTATAGTAGTGAAACTGCATAACACAAAAGACAAGATCTTGAAAACAGCCTGACAACAATGACAATTTACTTACAAAGGCATAGCCATTAGAAAGACAGCTGACTTCTCCATGGCAACAATCAAAATTAAAAACAGTGGAATTACAACTTAACTATGTTGAGAGAAAATAACTAACAATTAAGAGGATACACCCAGCCAGGAGAGGGTGTGGAGAAAAGGGAACCCTCATACACTGTTGGTGGGAATGTAAATTGATACAGTCACTATGGAGAACAGTATGGAGGTGCCTTAAAAAACTAAAAATAGAGGATATACCCAGCAAAATTATGTTTAAAGAGGGTAAAAGAATAACATTTACAGACAAACAGAAACTGAGAGTTTACTACCAAGAAACTTCTCTAAAGGACATACTTCAAAAAAAAAAAAAAAGAAAAAGATCCAGAAAGATGACCTGAGCTGCAAAAAAGAATGGAGAGCAAAGGAAACCATAAATATGTAGATTAATTCAAATGCTGTGTAAATAAAATAATAATAATGGTTTTATTCGTGGGATTAAAAAGTTTAGGACTGGAAAACAAACATGGATAATGTATAAATTGATGGGCAAAGATTGGAAATAAAGTGTTGCAAAATCCTTAGAGTAGGGCTTCCCTGGTGGCGCAGAGGTTGAGCGTCCGCCTGCCGATGCAGGGGACACGGGTTCATGCCCCGGTCCGGGAAGATCCCACATGCCGCGGAGCGGCTGGGCCCGTGAGCCATGGCCGCTGAGCCTGCGCGTCGGGAGCCTGTGCTCTGCAGCGGGAGAGGCCACAGCAGTGAGAGGCCCGTGTACCGCAAAAAAAAAAAAAATCCTTATAGTATTTGGAAACTAGGGTCAAGATACTGTTTAGTTTGTTTTCATGATAGAAGAATGGCAAGACTGGAATTGGGGGGACCCATTAAGGGGTGGTTGCCACAGTCCAGTAGCGAAATAATGGTTTCCTGGACTAAGACATGGCAGTAAAACTGAAAAGAAACAGATATTTTCAAGATTTATTTTAGAGAGAGAGAAGATATGGGAGGAGCCAAGGATAACTTCTGGTTTGGGATTGAGTCATTGGGTAGACGGTGGTGCTAAATGAGATGGAGATGCCTGGATCAGTAAGGTGGGTGAAGAAGTTAAGTGTCCCATTTGGCATGGTAAATTTCAGAAGTAGGGCCATTCTGTAGTTTTAAGTAGAATTCTGAGCTGGGGAGATCAATGTGGTCATCATTAGCATAGAGGTGTCTTTTTAAATTCATGAAATTGGATAAAATTACTTAGGGAAAGAATTTAGAGAAAGATTGAATGACATAAAGCATGTCTTAAGGTCCATTTGCCTTTAGAGGTCAGGTACAGCAGAAAGAGCCATCAAACAGAGATGCAGGAAACAAGTAAGATGAAGACAGGAGAGAGTGGTGTTACCAGATCCAAGAGGGGAAAGGTTTGCAAGAGTGATTTCAGTATGCTGAGAGGTCAAGGGCGACGGGAACAGAAGCCACGACCTTGACAAGGGTTCATTTAAAGAAGTGTGGTGAGTGGTAGAATTGAGTGGGAGAAGAAGAAGCAGTGAAGTATATGAGACCTGTTCATAAAGGTTGGGTATGAAATGAAGCAGAGAGATAGAATAGTACCTACATAGAAAAGTGAGGTCATTGGAAAAGTTTTTTTTTAGATTTGGAATTATCCGTGTTCCTGTATAGTATAGGAATGATTCAACAGAGAGGGGGAGGTTGCTGATGCTGGAGAGAAAATGAATCATCAAAGAGATGCAATCCTTGAGAGAACAAGAGGAGATGAGATCCAGAGAACAGTGGAAATATTGGCTTTTAATGGGAAAAGAGATGCATCCTATATGGCTAAGCTGAGGGAAGAAAATGTATTTACATTTTTAGGTCTAGTTGTAGGAAGATGAAGGGGTACATATCTGACAGCTTCTATTTTCTCAGTATAGCCTAAGGCACCATGATCACCTGGGGGTGAGGAAGAAGGAGCTACAAGTAGTTGAGGGGAAAGGTATGAAACACTATCCCCCTTCCTCTATATCACAGCACTCCTCTTATTTCCTTTGTGGAGCTATAACAATCTTTAAGAATCTTGTTTATTTTTCCATTTACTCATTTACTCTCTGTCTCCCCTACTAAAATGTAAGCTCCATGAGGGGCAGGAACCAGGCCTGCCATGTTTAGATGGATCCAGTGTTTAGCAGGGTGCCCAGCACATAGTACGTCCTGAAAAAATATTAGCTGGAAGTTGAATGAATAAACATATTAGCATATTCAATGCTTGATGATTATAAAGGAATTAAAATCTCCTAAGTGGAGGTTGTACTGAGACCACTGTTGAATCACCTGCCAGCAGCACCTCCACTCCCAGCCCATTCCCAGCCCCACCACCAGCTCCACTCGGGTTTCAGGGCCAGTCAAGACCCTCTTGAGATCCATCCACTCTCAGTACCTAACACAGAGTCCACACACAGCCTGACACCTGGCACTGAACAACCCTTGCCTCCTACTCTCACTGGCTGGAAAAGTGGCAGGCACTTGAGGAAAATCCTGACAACCCCCAATACCACCAAAAAGAAATTTTTTTTTTGCCCTGTCTATCATAAGCAGATGGAATTTAAGATGATCGTGACTGTCTATTGTTCTTAAGTACATTACACCAGGATCGGGGCGGGGTGGGGGGCCTTTCTGAAGAGACACTTCGGAAGATGAAGGAAATGTAACACTGACATTTAAAGCCTCTTTATTTAGAAACCAGGCTGGCTTGATCTTTATGCTTCTATCAGCATCCCAAAGGAGGCAACAGAGTTAAAACTTGATGTCATGACAGGTCCATGATTTCTGCTCCAGGGAAGGTAATAAAAGGCCTCACGACACCCCTTCCCACTCTCACCATCTCCACCACCACAACTCCCAGGTCTTGGCGGTGCTCACAAGGCTTGACTGTGAGCTGTGAGCAACCCCTCTGGATCTGCCTCCAAAGTCTGGGACTGTTCACACATCTGAAAATTCCACCTTCGACAGAAGCCTGGACAAAGTGCAGATATCTGATGATTGTTCAATGCTAAATTGGAAAAGGAAAAAAAGAGCAGTGAGAACCTTCTAACAAGCTCTCAGATTCCTGAAACTTCTTATTGTTGTTAAAGGATTAAATAAGATTTGACCTTTGGAAGGGAGTCATCTTATTTTTGTCTGATTCTAAAAGAGTGATACACAAGACCACAAATATGCTCACACGCACACATCCTCAGACCCCTGCAAGGTTAGGAGCAAGCATAGGAGTGAGCAGCCTTGACTAGTATACATCATCCATCAACAGGAATGAAAGAAGACTCTTCCTATACATATGGGATGCAAAGAACTATGTCCCACACACCATGTTGACTCCATTCCCCTCATTGCTCTCCCCCTTGCCTGAAATGTCCACTGCATACTCCCCACCAGTCTGCTTATATTTCAAGTCTCACTTCTTCCATGAAGCCCTCTCCAAATTCTCCAACACTTCTCTGAGCTTCTACATTACTGATCCTAGTCATTGAGTATATACCGCCTCTTGATGCTACTTAAGTGCTTCAGATTTTTTATTTCATCTGCCCAACACGAACAGAGTAACTTTTACATATTGCATTCCCCCAGTGCCAGCAGGGTACTGGACACAACTGCAGATGCTCAGTAAGAATTCAATGCTTATTTTCTCACTAGTCATACGATCAATGGGTGTATACAGATGGAAAATCACACAGGAGTAATAATAACAACACCAATATCTACTATATTTGAGCATCACTATAGATCAGGTACCATGTTGAGCACTTTCTAAGTATCACCTAATTTAAATTTATCAACAACTCTATGAAGCAGATTCTATTTTTATCCCCACTTTACAAATGGAGAAATTGAGCTTTAATCCAAATTAGGGATTTTGACCCAAAAGCTGATTCCAGAAATGTGTGTGTATATTTTTTTAAATAGGGAATTACAGGCTCAAGGAATACTTTCCAAACAGATTCACAGAATACTGGCCCTGCAAAGGACTTCAGAGCTCATCAAGTCCAACTGTCTTGTCTTATAGATGAAGGAAACACATGCCAGGGATGTGCAGCTAGTAAGAAGCACAGGTAAGACTAGAACTGAGTCTCTTACTGCCAGGGGATGTGGTTTCTACTATTTGCAATCCTACCCAAATATGTTATCTTTTCTCCTCCTCCACATACCTTTGACATCCTCAGGTTCTGTGCCTAGCACACATGGTTCAGATATCTTGGGTCCAGAGGCTGCTGCCACAACCCACCTGGAGTGAGCTAGGCTTTCTTCAACACTCCTTACCCTGCCATCCTTTCCCTACCAACTCCCCCTTCATCACCTCCTCCCCTGGCCTGGACTCCTGACCCCAGACTGCATTGCCCCCACCTTTGCCCTTAACCAAAGCTTCTCTGTGGCCAAGCAGAGCCGTCAGAATGCTATTCAGGCTGCCAAGAAGCAGACGGTAACACAGACGGTGACACAGGCAGTCCAATCAGGACAAATGCCTCGACTGAAACCAAATTACCTTTCACATGAGCCAGAGATGGGATTTATACCCCTGCCTCCATCTGGCCCTGCATGGCAGCCTCTGCCTGCCCTGGGTGGGGAAGGAAGGGAAGCGGCTAATTGCATCAGGGCCTTCTAATCCAGTCACAATTTAATCAAGCTTGGGGCTGTCAGCAGCAATGCAGTTTTCAAAAGTCACTTTGATCTCCTGAGTTGTCACTGCCAGAGCTTCCCACATCAATCTCTCTGGAGCCAGAACCTACCAGACTCATGTGCCCATTAGACCAGGGACTAGCAAAAAGGTCAGCATTCCAAACACACCAAACCAGGTCGGAGCAGTCCCCAGATGTTTCACTCAAAGGGAAACTGGGCCTAGACCTCTCAAGGAAGAGCCTGACAAGAAGAGCAAACAGCTCTCTTCTGCTTCCAGGAGGTAAGTATTTTCCATTATGTCTAATTGTTAACACGGATGGTCATGTACACCAGGACTGACAAAATGTTTCCCAATAAAAAGGCAGAAACGACTCTGAGGAAAGTGTCTTTCTTTCTTTAAAGTTAACAGTGACAAATACAATAACTGACCTCCCCAGGCTCCAATCCCCTCTCTCTATTCCATCCTTCAAAAAATAAACTCATTGGTCTATATAACAAATCTCACTTGAGCATCCAATCTGTGGGCCACTGAGGGACAAGATGAATGAGACCTGGTCCCTGGGAAATGAACATGGAGCAGACCATTTCAGTGTGATATGGGCAATAAATGGGTATGTGAAGTGGGCGCTCAGGAGTTGAAAGCGTCACATCACTCTCCTGCACAAAAGCTTACAAGCACTCCACACATTCTCCATAATTGCAGCAGTCAAGTGCTCTTTTCACCAGTATCCCTGCTCTCTGCTTTCCAGGTCCAGAGTGGAATTGTCCTGCCCTCCCCTCCCCATGACCATATGACTTATCTTGACCAACAAAATGTAAGTGAGAGTGACATGTTATGTTTTGGTGGAAACCTTTAAGTACTGGTGTGCAAATTTCCATGTCCTCTTCCTCCTCCCATAGCAAATTCCAATGTTCTACATGGTGGAAACTCCATCAATATGAGCCCGGATTGAGGAGAGCAGGGAGCAGGTTCCTTGCTGACCTGAGATGGACTCTTATAGCATAAGTTAAAATTAAGCTTTGTTGATTTAAGCCTCTGAGATTTCAGTCTGGTTTTTCCTGCAGGATAATAGCCCATCCAGACTCCTTAGGCTGGCATTCAAGGCCTTTCCATACATCAGAGTACCTACTCTACTAAGCTTTTGTTTCATAATACTTATATGAATCTATACTCTTAGTCTATTTACCATCTTCCAGCCATATCCAGCACCATCTGACAAGCAGACCTTTTCTCATGCTAGTCTTCTGGCCTGAAATGCCACTCTCCCATCTAAATCCTATCGGCCTTATAAAATCCAGTTTAGTAACTCTCTCTCCCAAGAGGTCTTCCTTGATGGCCTGAGTTAGAAATGAGTCGTACCGTGAATTCCAATAGTTCTTTAAGTATTCCATTCGTGGGTATTTCCCTTACAATCTTCTAGAATATTTGGTCATTTATTGTCTGTGTCCCTGCTAGATAGACTGTGAATTCCTTGAGAACAGGGCTTGGGGTCTCATTGGTCTTTGTGACCCACGCTCCATTTAACCTGCACTTTGAGTGCCTTATACATCATACTCCATGACCATTATTTGCACAGGCTAGAACACTCCCTAAGCCAGTTTTCATGAGTCATTTTGCCTTATTCTATATAGAAAATATGATGAGCTCTCTCAGTCACATTATAAATCTGGGCCACGACTAAATTCAACCTCCCAGTCTTTATCTTAAAATTCTATCTTCTAGCCCACTTTCTTAACCCTCTTCATTTTCTTTTCACCTCCATCCTCAACACTAGTTGTTGCTTTCTTCTAGAGGCCATTTTTCACCAAGACACTAAACTGTTATTTCATGAGTTATGACTTCTGATGGGTTGAGGCACAGGCACTGAGCAGTTCCCCAGCCAAGTAGTTCCCTCTGCACCTAGCCTCCAGCACAACACAGACTCAGCCTCTGCAGCACTGCAGATTGCTACACACCATGGACCTCCAGGTTGCTTGAGAATAGCTGAAACTGTAAGTGATAAATACTGTAATTCCCAGCTTGCAGGGTTTTTTATGAGGGTTAGAGACAAGCCTGGACAATGCCTGCTACACAACAGGCACTCAGTAAGTGACAGCCATTGTTCTACAAGACAGCCTCAGTGAGGCCACACATGGACACAACAGGTGCCCTAACGTAGTGGCCATAGTGAGACCTAAGGGATGGCCAGCAAGGCTTCTTCTTCCTCACAATGCCCCACCAGCCCTGGTTGGTTCTCTCTCTCTTCCTCTCCCTCTCTTTCTCTCTCTCTCTCTCTCTCTCTCTCTCTCTCTCACGCACACACACACAGAGACTCCCCCACTCCCTGTACAGTACCTCAAATTCCAACACTAGAAACTCTGTCATTTATTTTTGAAAATATTATATCTGTCCAGGAAAGAACCCTAGGAAAACTAAAATAATTTTATGTAGCAATATAAGCCTTCATCATCCAACATCTCATAGACAATTCCATAAGCAGGAGCCAATCCAGGGAGTGGGCCATAAGATCAGGCACACCTCCCACTGTTGGGATAATGGAGAGAGGGAGACCCAGAAATATAGAAAGAGAATCATTGGCCTTCAGATCTAAAGCGATCTTGGAAGTCATTTAGGCCAACCCCTCATCACATATATGAGGACACTGAGTCCCAAGGATGTGAAGTGATTGCCCATAGTCCCAGACCCTTAGCAAGAATGCTGGTTCCCCATCCCAGACCTCCTGACCCCCTGTTTGCTGTTCTTTATACACCATGCATCTCCTGGAGACCAAAGATGGAAGACCATTTTGCTGGGTCCCACCCTTCACCACCATCCTTACCTCCTTCTCTCCACTGCCCTGGGTGTCCTCGTCCTGCAGAAGTTCACACACCCATACAGCAATCCCCTTTTCTATACTACCACCGCTGACAGAAAATTCCAGCAATTTTTTTTTGAGTTGACGGGGAGTAGAGGAAAGAACCAAAAAAAGGGGCTTCCCACACCTATAAAGCCCTGCAGACCCCAGGGAAACATACAGCTGCTCTAGCTTTGTGATTTGAGCTGTTAGCAAGGATTCCAGAATTTCAGCTGCTAACAGCAGCAATGGAAGTCTTGCCTACTCAGCCTCCCACATCTGCTCCTGGGCTCCAGAAGGAGGAGAGGAGCCCAGCCTGGGAGGCCTCTGAGCAGATGGCAGCTCTGTTCCATGCAGATGACTTCACTGGAGTAATTATGACTGATGAGGGGATAAAATAATTTTATGTAGCAATGTAAGCCTTCATCATCCAACATCTCATAGACAATTCCATAATATCCTCGCTGATGATAATTAGCTAGGATAAACAAATTGAGCCCTGCTCGGAGGTCTGGGAGAACATGAAATATTAATATTAATGACTACTGATCACAGAGCACCTACTAAGTGCAAGCACTTTACAAAACTTTTTTTGGTTAATCCTCACTATAAGCCTGTAGGTGTGGGTTTTATGATTTCATTTTACATGAAAAAAAAAGAAACTAAAGTTCAGAAAATACTAAAGCAACAAGCACAAGATCACACAAGCAGTAGGTAGCAGCTTCAGGGTTCAGACATGAGTCTGACCAGCAGGGGATCCTATGTTTTTTCTGGGGTGCGACACACATACCCATGATACCACTGGTGATCCAACAATGTGGGTCCCTTTAACCAATACAAATCCAGCCCCTACTGTGTGACATGCTAAAATAGCCCTGAGCATCCAAAAACAAATAAGACACCATCCCTCACCCAGGGGCTCACAGTCAAGAGGAAAAACAAAAAGAGACATCAACAGTAATTACACCACCAAGTGGGAAATGCCTTCGCAGAGTTAGGTAGTCACTTGCATGATTTGTTTTTTAGTCTACTTCTTTTCCAATGTCCTCAGGACACTAAAGGGTCATAAGGGCCACACATAAATAATAAAATGCTTTTGAGATAAAGGGGAAAAGATGTAATAAATTCAGGAAAGAAAGAAGAGAAAAGAGAATTATATATCTATGTGTTAGAATCCCCAAACTAAGCTAAGAAAATACAACAGGGCACTTGCCACAGTCACTCAGGTCCTAGGAGTGTTGGCTACCAATGACCAGTGCCTCCTCCCATGGCTCAAAAACTTTTTTTTTTTCAAAAACTTTATAGAAGATAAGAGATCACTCAAGTCAGACATCCACCTTTCTTGTTTGAAAAGAGACCCTCACCTCCTATCTTCCCATCGTTGGTCTTAAAAGGTCAACAGGCCTCCCCATTGCAATCATTTTTCCCCTGAAAAGTAAAACTGGAAGTACAGCAATTCCATACTCATATCAGTTCCTATAAGGATCTAAACAGGTTGGATGGTCATCTTCCAGGATGGGACAAAAGGCTTCCTGCACTGAATTAGTCAGAGAATTAGTCTATAAGACTCCATTCCACTCCAAGGTCCTATGCTATGTAAGGTGATTCCAGACAAAGAAGAGGATGAGAAGAAATCCAGTTAAGGCTTTGAAGTTATTGGAAGATGACAAAGGACCAAAAATGAAAAGGTAAAGAATGTCATAGGCCATTTTCATTTGTGAGTCTATTTACTGAACACAATTATTCACCAGGCAGCAGTTCTTAGGAGCAGTGGCCAGTATAAACCAGAAATTGTCACCCTCAAGACACACACATTTTAGTGGAAGGAAACAGACAATAGGCACATAAACAAAGAAATGTAATAAGGTAATTTCAGGCACCAGTAAATTCTAAGGAGAAAGTAAATAGGATAATGGGATGTAGAGGTATTGTGAAGCTGGCTAACTAGAAAGCAGGGTAGAGGCTTCCTGAGAAGGTGACATTCAAGTTGGATTATGAATAATGAGAAAGAGGTAGCTCAAAAAAGACCAGGAGGAAGAACATTGCCCAGTGACAGAGTAACGCTGGTATGTTCAAAACCAATGCTGCTGGATCTAGGGAACAAGGAGGAACATGGAGAGAGAGCTAGGTGGGGGTCAGATAATAAAAGGTCTTACGGGTCATGGTAAGGAGTTTTATTTTATTCCCATTACAATGGCAAGTCATTAGAGGTATTTAAGCAGCAGAGTGACATGATCTGATTTATGCTTTAGAAAGATAATTCTGGCTGCTATATGTCACTTGGAGGGAAAGAGTGGAGGCAGAAGGACAAGTTAAACTATTATGAGTGGGACTCTGTACGCTAAAAAATCATCTCCAATGTTGAAGCAAAATTTATCTCATAAATATAAGGATAGTCCAATACTAAGAAATCTATGAATATACTGTATCACAAGTTACATATGACAAAAGCATATGATTATTTCAATAGGTGTGAAAAGGACATTTAATAAAAGTTGAATACACTTCAAATAAACAACATTTTAAGATGTGAGACCAAATGGGTTGTTTCTCAACATGAAACAGAGATACTATTTGCAGCTGGCATCATATTTGTGTGTAAAATACTAGAGGCCCAAAACAAAGATGCCCACCATTTCTATTATGGTGTATTATGTTGTTTATAAAGTTCTAGACAATTCAATGAGACATGAAACGTAATAAGAAGCATGCATTTGGACAGCAGAAAATTATCACTATTGATAGAGAGTATGATTTATTTTCCTTCTGAGAATGTAACCCTTGGCATGAGCCGAGGTGCCAGGTGCTTCTGGTATTTTATCTCAGCAAATCCCACAACACATTAGGGGTGACACCTTTCTTCTCATTTGATAGATGAAGATAAGTAACCTTCCTAGCTATTAAGCTGAGATTTGAACATAATTTTGTGATTACAAAGTCTGTGTTCTTACACCATGTTGCCAAAACAAAAAGATAACTCAGAAGCTGCCAACACTTCCTCTTTCCTGAGGTCCCAGAGCTGTGGAAATTTCAGCCCCGCTCTGGGATCAAGGTAGAAGCTAAAGCTCACCAGCATCTCAGAAGTCCTAGTGCCAGAGGAAGGAGAGCTGGCATCTGCCTCCTTCCCTGCATCCCGTGGGCCATTCCAACTGGAAAGAGGCCCCAGAGCCTCAGCTACTCAGCACAAATAATGCTGAGGAATTTTGCATTTAAGTGTGGGTCTTATCCCTTCCGGGGAATATTTAAATTTTAAAAGAAGAACGTTTTTCGCCCAGATGAATCTACAATTGCTTGAATTGTGTGAACAATATTTTAACTGTGGGAGGGGTGGGTCTCTGGAGTTTCTCCTGCTTCCTCCAAGCTGCTGCCACAGTCACTTTCCCTTATGCCAGAAGAGGCTAGCACCTTGGCCTCCACCTCTGGAAGTGTGCTGACCCTCTGCCCAGAAGTCATGGGTTGTTGCATAAGGAGACTTGAAGAAAGAGGCCAGGCTTTTGAGGTATGACTGCACAACTTGGCTTGTCTCTCCAGATGCAAAGGAGGCTCAACCCCACATTGAGGGCTGCCAAGACTTGTCCCAAAACAAGGAACTCTGATATCTGAAGCTCCAAGTTCCTGCCAGGATTATGGAACTTTCTCTTCCCATTCCAGATGATATCAGAATAAAGCATAACTCCTCCCATTTTCAATAAATCCTCAATTCAAAAACTTGAGGCCTATGGACTCTCCAAGATAGACGGAACTGACATCTCTACATTTTCCTCATTACGCTTGAAATGTGATGTAATGTGTCATGGGCAGCAGGCAGTTCAGCAGCTGCCTCACATCTGCCTGAACCCACAGTTGGTAAGTCCAAACTGGGCTCTTCCTAGCTGCCAGACTCCTGGAAGCTTTTCATTTTCCTTTGGATGTGTTCTTTCCTTCCATCATGAACAACACAAAACCCACCTTGGGCTGCTGCAAGCTGGCCCTTCTCCCATCTCAGCCCTCCATCATGCAGCAGGTACGAAGCTTGGATATGGTAGAGAGTAGAGGGGCAGATGGAGAGGACATGAGGAGGGGAGGGAAAGGAAGGAAGAAGGGCCAAGAGGGTGCCAACAGAAGACTGAATCCACAGGGTGGCAGCACATGGCACCAGCCCTGTCTCAGAAGAATGAATCCTAAGGGAAGTTTCTGGGTCACAGCCTGAAGCACCTGTCACTGTACCATGAGGACCAAGCTATTCCCAATTTTCTCAACTCATATTCCAGCCAAGCACTGAGGAATGTAGTGTTTCCCTGCCCTGGAACCTCCGGAAATCTGCCCTCAAGGAGGCTTCCCATTTCCTCCTGGGAAGAAATGGTCTGCATTGCCTAACTCTGTTCCCCATCTCAGAACCCTGGACAGCTCCCTGCAGGCTCTGCAGATCCTGCAGCCACGGCAGCCCATTCCTTTCAGAGATTTCCAACAGAACTACACAGTCTGCCTCTCTTGTATTCCAGTCCCATAAACAATAGAGACAGACAGACTTAAAAAGATAAATTTGTGGCCACCTAATCCACAGGCATTGTTGAGTATTCTGCAGAACGCCAAGTCTATTTAAACATGGCTCCCACGTCCCCCACCCCAAGTTGCCCTGTTTATCATTTATGACAAGATGTTTATTAGCAGAGCAGTAAACGGTGAGTGAACATCCCAAAACAGGGTTATAAAATCCTGTAAATCACAACTCTGCACAGGCAGCCACCAGCCCTGGGACAATCCCTCCTTTCACGGCTCTGTAACTGTGGCAGGTATCCATCTGCCCTGGAGTCATTTACCCTGCTCAGGTGCTGCATAGTAGGATGTGAAGGGCTTTTGCCTAGGTAGACCCACTTTGTCCCCTCCTCACTTCTTTTGTAGAGTCCCTACTATGTGTCAGATGCTGCACTCGGTGTCAAGACCTGAAAACGGCCCTAGCCTTCAAGGAACTCATGATCCATGAGCAAGAGGCAGGGGACCAACACTGCAGTTGCATTGTTTACTCTCTGAAGGACCCAGTCCCCCACTTCTTTCTGTGTTTCTGTTTCCTAACATCACCATGCCCCCTAAGCTCATATTTATTATACAGGACCCAGTTCGTATGTGTCCTGAGGTGAGCTTAGCCATGGATGGCTCAGCATTAGTGATGATCCTCCAGATTCTTGTAGGCCACAGAGAGGAGGGTTTGGCCACAGTTAAAGAACTATTCATTTAACTTCAATACTATCTTCATGGCACAGGCCACATCATTATAGTGCTTTGCCTATGTGGCCAACCGGACCCACTGCTACAGCTGCTTCCAGTCTCCCATGTTGCTCAAGGTACAATATTGCAATGTACCTCGCATCTCACATGTCATACCTCCTGTCTCGTGCATCCCACCCCCGACACTGGGAGCCCCACTAAGCTCCTGTGCATACACACTGGCTGGCCCACAAGGTTTCTGCTGCAGGCAGGCAGGGAAGGAGGGTGTGACACTGGCCTATGCCACAACCTATATCATCAGATCAGGCTTCCCCAGCAGCTGCCCACAGAAGCCAGATAATGCAACCTAGGAATACAAAGGCGTTAAGGCCCCATGGGGGAGAAATTTAAGCTATCACAGCAGGAAGATAGGAAAAAATAGCGGATCAATTCTTCTCCCTTCCTCCTCCCAACAGACTATTACCAGACTCAGTATTTCTGTACAACCTCTCCAGAGACCTCCTATTTAATGCATCGGTAGCTATGCTTTTTGGTAAACTGTAGCCAGTTTGGTAACACACTTCCTTGTATTTGCTTTCCCTTCCACTTTGCCTCATTTCCCTTTCTCCCTCACTGTCACTTCCCTGGGATTGCACTCTTGCACCCTTATAGAGCATGAACTCATAAGTTTTTTTTCAGTCTCTGTTTCCTAGGAAACTCAGGCTAAGACACTTTTCAACCAATCTGGAAGCTAAAAATACCAAGATAAATATGACCTAGATGCTGACTTCAAAAAGCTTTAAGTCTATTCCACGGCACCAACACATTCGTAGTTTTAATATGATTTGGTATCATAATAGAAATGCATATTGGGAGCAAAAAGGAGGATATCAGGGCTAGTTGGGAATGCTGAGCTAAGCCTTGCAAAATCTGTGAGACAGTCTTAAAAGTGAAGGGCATACAGGACAAGGGAATGGCATATGAAAAGGCTTGGAGGGGGAATTCCCTGGTGATCCAGTGGTGAGGACTCCGCACTTTCACTGCCAAGGGCGTGGGTTCAATCCTTGGTCGGGGAACTAAGATCGCACAAGCCATGCTGTGTGGCCAAAAAAAAAAAGGCTTGGAGAGATTAAACCTTTCTAAAATCTCCTACCAAATATTTCTCCAAGTGTTCCTCATTCAGAAGCCCCTTGCTCAACGTCCATCAACAGATGAATGGATAAAGAAGATATGGTATATATATATATACAATGGAATATTACTCAGCCATAAAAGAATGAAATAATGCCATTTGTAGCAACATGGATAGACCTAGAGATTATCACATTAAGTGAAGTAAATAGACAGAGAAAGACAGATATCATACGGTACTGCTTATATGTAGAATCTAAAAAAAAGATACAAATGAACTTATTTATGAAACAGAAATAGACTCAGACATAGAAACAAACTTATGGGTACCAAAGGGGAAAGTGGGGGGGCTATATAAATTAGGAGTTTGGGATTAACAGATACACACTACTATATATAAAATAGATAAACAACAAAAGCACCTACTGTATAACATAGGGAACCATATGCAATATCTTTTTAAAATTTTTATTTTATTTTTATACAGTAGGTTCTTATTAGTTATCCATTTTATACATATTAGTGTATACATGTCAACCCCAATCTCCCAATTCATCCCACCACCACCACCACACGCCACCCACTTCCCCCCTTGGTGTCCATGCGTTTGTTCTCTACACCTGTGTCTCTATTTCTGCCTTGCAAACTGGTTCATCTGTACCATTTTTCTAGATTCCACATATATGCATTATATATTCAATATCTTGTAATAACCTATATAGGAAATGAATCTGTGTTGGGCACTCCTTCAGTGCTTAGCCAGGCATTTATTGTTCTGCCTTAGCCTTCACTTCCTACTTGCATGGATCCTAATGGTCAGCCACAGGTGGAAGCATAGGGTCTTCTCAGGTTTTTTCTGAGCATGTGTCCAGCCATGAGCATGTGTGTGGCCTTCTAGATGTCCCAGTATAAACGGGGAGGTTTTCAAAGTCTTTATTCTGTATCTCCTTCCCCAAGCCTCTTCCTTTCAGGATTTCCCATCTGTCTCTGCTTGCCCTGACTGTTCTCCCTTGCCACAGGTAGCTACAGCTAGTATATTCACCTTTACATGCTTTCAACAAACACCACCCAGGGAAGTCGCTTCAACCCTGAGAAAGTTCCAAGGCAGGAGAAACAAAGGCGAGCCCTTGAGCCTATTTTCCAGGGAACCACAAGACAGGTCAAAACACACAGCACAGTTCTTTGAAAGAAAGGTCCACATTGCTCCCTCTGGTACCAGAAAGCTTCTGCAGAAATGCAGATCTCTGTCCTTATGGCTGCCGTCCAGCTGAGAAGTGGGGATTTGTAAGTGTGTAACTTAAAACCATACAGTGGTCTCTTCCCCAACTTCAGCAGCTTCTTTCTTCATTAAGCATTCCCCTGATGACTGTGTAAGTTTTTTAGGAGATTCCAGAGTTCTGAAAAAGCTGATTCTGACAGTTTTTGTCAGTTTAATCATTCCTTTAGTGGAGGGACATAGTTTTTCAGTTCCCTACTCTGTCATTTTTGGTGACATGCTTATTCTGTATATGTTTCAAAGTTTCTATAATAAAATGTTTTTGTAAAAGCTCCAGGTAACTCTGAAAAATTAGAATAACTTCCCCTCAACCAAGTTTTCAAAAATCACTAGTTTAAATGAATTCTGGCTTTCTGTCTTCTCGTCTGAGCAACTTTTTTTTTCTTTTTTTAATTGAAGTATAGTTGATTTACAATGCTTCAGGTGTACAGTACAGCAAGGTGATTCAGTTATACATATAAATATATATGTATTCCTTTTCAGATTCTTTTCCATTATAGGTTATTACAAAATATTGAACATAGTTTCCTCTGCTATACAGTTAAGTCTTTGTTGTTTATAAAAACATATTCTTTTTATGTAAAGAATTGGAAACAATAAAAAACTCACTGCCCCCTTGTGGTCCTTTAGGGTTAACGAACCACCCTTCATCAGTGTCCTCCAAGTCTCCAGACACTTCATGTTATCTTCTGTATTTACCAGGGTATCCTGTGTCAGCCATCTCTGCTGGTTCATCCGCAGCCCATGGAGAATCTACAAGTGATGAGACATAACATAGCGTGCATAGAACAAGACTTACTGGACAGGTGTCAGTTTTTGTCCTTCCCAATTGTGAGCAACATGTCTTCAGTTTTTCTCTGTCTTTGCATCATTTTTTTCTTATGATAAGCAGCACACAGAAATGAGAATGAGGAAACTGCACCCAGATAAGCACATCTGCAAACTCAAGGACAATGCGCTGCTAAACAAGGTTTGGTTTTATTGCTGTTATTTTGTCTTGCTTTTAATCACTGTGGAAGTTACTTAACTCCCACTCCCCAGAATATTCACCAGACCCTTGGCAGATAGGCACTGAAAGGATTAGGCTTTTCTCTTCTTGAACATATTTCAAGGAAAGCTTTTCTAACAGCCACATACGCTGCTAAGCAGCTGAGTACTTTTGAATGCTTTCTCTGACTTCTCTCTCTCTCTCTTTTTTTTTTTATTTAACCATTTTAGAGGATGTTTCTGGCCACCTAGAGGGAACTCTGAGTAACAAACAGATCTCCATGTGCTTGTTTTTCGTAAAGCAGATGCACGTAGCACCTGGCAGCTGAGTGATTTGAGGAAAACAGCTTCTTGTCACACCTCTCTGCACTCCATCAGCCCTGGGAATCATTAGAGATTTCAGAAACGGTGGCATGGAGCTTGGCATTGCCAGTTCTTACTTTTCGCGGAATGATGGGGAATGTGAGATTCTTTGATTCTTCTTTCTCTTTTCTACAGCTTCTTGGTTTCATCTCAGAAGAACAAGATGGGAGTACATGCCTTCTCCTTTGTTAATAGCTTGTTCATGTGTGACTCTATACATCACGCTACTCTATGCCCAAAAGAAACCAGTGTCTCCTCACTGCCAGCAAATTAAATCCAGTATCTTTTCAATTCTCAAACAACTGAACCTGACCTCTTTTCCTAATCCTACTTCACACCGTCTAGGATGCTATGATCCAGGCAAAATCAAACATCATCCATGTTCAGAACTTGCCCCTCGTGATTCCCTTTGTGGAACCGCATGCATGTCATCTCCTCCACCGCAAGTACCCTCTCACCGCATTGTGCCGCTGAGCAGCCCACTGGCTTTCTGGAGGCAGCGCAAACCTCAGGCAACTCAGAGCTCACGTCCCTCTTCCCCAAAGTGGATGCCTCATTTCCTACGTGTCACATTCTGCTTCGTATTACAGCTATTGGTCAGCTACATCTGTCTCTTCCACTGTGTTAAAAGGTTCTATTAGGTAGGGAAGGTGGTAGAGCCACTTTGGGCGTTGACAATATGTCATAGACACTCAACAATGTTCTCCTGAATGAATGAATGTTAAATAAAAGGAAAGAGAAGTAGCATGCCTGTCATTTCTTGGGCTTCCAGCAGCTCCCAAGTAAAATTAAGCCAGTATCTGTTTCCTTCCGATACTCTTTTTAGTGCCATGGAGACAATGAGTTTCCCAATCCAAGTCCTAGCCAGCCAGTGTAGTGCTCGTGGAATTGACTGATCGATGCTAAGGCATTGGAAAGACTCCATTCCAGATGCCTTGCCTCTTCTCTTGCTAATTATCTTCAGTGTCTCCTGAACAAACTGCTCCATAATCAGTAACTTCATCTTCTGCAGAGAAAGCACCAGGGTCTAACTTAAGATGTCTGAAAAACAGCTCCATCCTTTCCCACCTCCAACAGGGATAAGAGGGCAGTCAACAGGCCTGAGAATGGGGCCTCAACGCTAAGTGGGTTTAACACACAGAAAGGAAGCCTGCAAGAGCTCAAAGGAATCTTTATGACTATCTGGCCCAATGTTCTCCTTTTACACCCAAGGAAAATGAAGACAAAGGAAGGGAGGTGGTTCCTTAAGTGTAGAAATGGGACTGGAACTCTGGAGTCCTGGTTCCCAGGACTGTCCTTACCATTAATTATGCCAGTGTTTTCCCAAATCAACCTGAGCACACAAATCACCTTTTTGTTAAGAATCATCAAATCTTTGTTACCCCTGGTTTATGGGTGATGCAGAAAATGCCGACTAAAAGGTTTCATGCTTAGGGGATTGGAAAAGGAGAGGGGCTTAAACAGAGGAAGGGAAATCACAAGCTGATGGTAGAATTGCAGAGGCGGGGTGGAGAGGAGTTCAATTTTAGAAACGTTGACAGCTGCAAACCAAGCACCGAGCTAGGCACCGCAGGCAACACAGAAGGGCAGCAAAACGTTTTATGATCTAACTGTTAAAAACTATACTGGGGGTGCCACACCAGTGGCTTGGAATTAAGCCCTACTGGCATTTGGAGGAGAGGAAATGACCATGATTACTAAATGATTAGTAAAGGCTTTCTTGGAAAAAGTAGTGCTTGAGTCAGACCTTGAAGAGAGAGCAGAGCTTACATGGTGCTGCAGAGGCGTGAGGAACTAGAATAGGGGGAGGAGGAACAAGGTGCAGGGGCGTTTGAGACAAGCCATCATCAATTAAGGGATCAAGGGGATGAGAAAAAATATCAGAGTTAGTTAAGTAAATTATGCTTCCCTCCACTTTCACTTCCGTCCTCTTGGTGCTCTGTACACATCCCTGCACGCTCACTTTCCCACCCGCGTCGCCCAGGGCCTGCTCGTGGACAGCACCCCTCTTGGATCTGTCCTGCCCTAGACATCTCCCCTATTCTCACCCTTCTCAGCCCCTCTCCCCAACTCCTAGCATAAACCATACCTGTTCCATTGCTGATCACCTGCTGGCCTTTCCAAATGACTGGCTGATGAAACAATTACCGAAGGGTCAATGATAGAAAGTAACTCAAGATATGATTCCAATAATAACAGTTAGTTAACAGTTACCGAAGGCTTACTCTGTGCCAGGACCTGTGCCCAACAAATGACACATACCATCTCATTAGTACTCACAGTTTATACTTATATAATAAATAGTGTTATTATTGGCATTTAGCCGAAGAGTAAATGGGCTTGGTAGACCAAACAAGGCACCCCCTCCAAAATACCCACATCCTAATCACCAGAACCTAGCAATATGGTACTTTCCATGGCAAAAAAAAAAAAAAAAGTTAAAGATCTTGAGATGGAGAGATTATCCTAGATAATCACAAGGGTCCTTCTAAGAGGGAGGTAGAAGCATCAGAGTCAGACTGGAGGCATGACGGTGGAAACAGAGGGAAGCTTAGTGCACCTTGAAGATGGAGGTAGGGGTCATGAACCTAGGAACAAGGCAGCCTCTACAAGCTGGAAAAGGCAAGGAATTCCATTCTCCCCTTGAGCCTCCAGAAGGAACAAAAACCTGCCAACACCTTGATTTAACCCATAAGACCCATTTCAGATGTCTGACCTCCAGCCTGTAAGATAATAAATTTGTGTCATTTTGAGCTATGAATTTGTGGTAGTTTGCTACGGCAGCAACAGAAAACCAATACACTGCGTTTTCACAACACTTGCCCTTAAACAGAGATGTTTACCGTCTTAACTCTGCAGTTTCTTCAAACAAAGAAAATTTTTCAAAATCTGGCAGGCCAGCAGGGGAGACGTGTGTGTGTGTGTGTGTGTGTGTGTGTGTGTGTGTCAGTCTGTCTTGTGGAGGGTGAGCAGGAAAGTGTTATAAGGAGTAGCTGTTGGAGTATCTGGAAAATCGTCTCAACGGCAACAATCTGTTCTACTGGAGAGAATTCCCTGCGTGGTTAATGTCACACCCAGAACGAGATTCTGATCCAGAGACCTGGGCAGGATGGACCACGCGGAGCCCTTACTCCTTGTGGGGCTTTCACATCACTCTCGCCGCCTTTGTGCTGGCATTGGTGACTGCCAGCTTTGTTCACCAGACTAATGAGGGTGTTCAACCTGACTAATGAGGGTGGTGCAATGATCAGAAGTGGGAACCATAAAAGGAAAACTGCTGAGCGGTTGGCTGCTCATTAGAGAAGGGCTGTGTCTATCAGTCCCCATTAATAAAGGAAAGGTGGGACTTTGTGTCAGACCTCAGCTCTAATATTGCCTGGCTGGCTTTTATCGGCCATAGGAGACTCTAGGCAGGAGATGCTGGAACTGTTCCAAAGCACTTTGTTACACAAGATTTACTTTGCACTCACCAGGGCAAGAGTAAAGTGGCTAGGCTGGTGGTTACCTGGAGTGGAGGCATCTGAGCATTTTTAATCAGTTATTGGAGGAAAGAAGTAAAAGCTACCCAGTGATGTGATGAGATGTAAATGACACTTTACCTCTGTGGTCTTCCCCCCAAAACTCATATCCCAGACTAGTCCCGAGACAATCATCAGACAAATCCCAATTAAGGGATGGTTTGCAAAATATCTAACCAGGTTTCCTCAAACTACTGCACATACTGGCAGCTACAGAGACTGCCATTCCCCAGAGTGTGTGAAAGCCCTGGCTCCCTGCTATTGGTCCCTTACCACCAAGGCTCCCACAAAAGCCTTAGGATCCAGGCAGGTGGTTCTCCTAACTTCAGAAATAACCATGATAAGCGAGCACCTAGACTTGCACATTCAGGGCTCAGAAGACAGGAGTCATGAGCTTCGGCAAGTTGCCCCCCTCTGGAAGGCCATGTCCCCATTTGTCAAATGAGGCAGTCGGTTTAGATCAGCACTTGTCAGTCTCTAACTGCAGATGCATTGTCTGAAGAACTTGTGGAGTATCTGAGGCCCAGAGTCTTCGTTTATAACAAGTGTCTAGATGAGGCCGATGCTACTGGACCATGGACCACATTTTGAGAAGCAAGGGTCTGGACCCATGGTTTTCAAGTAGAGATGATTTTGCCCCATAGGAGACATTTGGTCATGTCTGGAGACACATTTGGGTGTCACAGCTGGAAGGTAAGTACTACTGGCATCTAGTGGAGAAAGACCAGGAATGCTGTTAAACATCCTACCATGCACAACAAAGAACTTTTCAGCCCCACATGTCACTAGTGCTGAGTTTGAGAAACCCTGGTCTAGATCAGTGTGTCCAGATCATTCTTAGTGTGGGTATGAATCACCTGGATGACTTGTTAAAACACAGATTGCGGGCCCCTTCCCTGGCGTTTCTGATTCAGTAAATCTGGAGTGGAACCTGAGGCTTTGCACCTAGAACATGTTCCCAGGTGGTGTGATGCTGCTGGCCCGAGCTCGTACTTAGAGAACCACTGGTCTTGATGATGGCTAAACTCCTTGCAGCTCTAGCATGCCTTACTTTTCCCACTGCCCACACCGAAGAGGCAGCAGCTCCTTACCTAGAAGCCTCACTGCAGTCAGAACTTGTTGATTCCAAGGTAGGAACTGGCATGGCTCCCCTGTGAGAACACTAGATCTAAAGATAAGGCAGCATTAAGAGGGTGGAAGGGGATCGATTCCATCTTGAGGAATATTCCTGATACATCTCGCCTCATGTTTAGGTGGATCCACTTTTCAAAGAAACCAAGGACTGTCCTTGTTTTGAGGCTGAAAACAAAATTTCAGGAGGACAGCCTACTTCCAATTTTACTGTCCCATCTTTTGTTGCTCACAAGTGACCCATTAAATGTCAGAACCATGGGATTCAGCTAATAGGCAATGAAAGTTGGCTGGCTATCCATCGAGGAGGACATCTTGGTGGGCCCATGAGATAGCACTCGGTGTCACCAAGCCAAGCCAACCCAACCCCTCCCCCCACCCCCCATAAAACAGCACAGAAAAACCTATCCCACTTAATCAGGATAACCTGGGAATGAATATGTGTGCTCTCACCGCCCTGTCTGCCCACTTCTCTGTGTGAACTTAGGCAAGTCACTTCTCCTGTCTAAGCCTTGGTTTATGATCTGTAGATGAGAATGACACAAGTACTCCACAGGGCCATGGTGAGGATTCATGCGTGAGGCAATTGTTATTGATTCCCTATTGTGTGCCGGCACCATTTTAAGCGTCAGGGCTACAGCAGTGAACAAAACAGACAAAAACACCTGCCCTGCTCGCTCACAGTAGGCCCTCAAAACTTTTTTATTGAATTTACCCAAGGAAAATGAACGGGGGCGCCTCTCCCTAGGAGTTCTGTCAAACGCAGCCTCCAGTCCACTCACAAAGAAAAGCTCCGACAGGCAAGGCAGCTGAAGCAGAGAAACTGGAGCCCAGTGAGGCCGTCTAACCAGGATGATTTATCTTTAGTTCAATATGGTACAGGGCTGCGGCTCCTGGAGATTTAAATATTAAGGGTTTCATTATGACTATTTCATTATCCCAAGCAGTGCTTTGTAGGAGACAAAGTAGCTCGGTGTGACCAGGCGGCAGGTAAGGCCCACTGGGGTCAGAAACGGGGTCGTGTTGGGCAGGGAACTGAGAGCTCCTGGCAGCAGGACTGTGTCTCGAGCAGTGATATGGAACAGCCACTGCCGGGCACTGGGGACATGGTAGCACTCCGGAGGGGTGCAGAGTGGCTGGCCCTGCAGCAGACTGCCAGACCCTGCCCGAGGTTGGCTGAGAGCCAGAGTCCCTTCTGGGTGAAGGCTTCTTCTAGAAGACAGCCATGAGCTTCTTGCTGGTCAACACAGCAGGTTGGTCCAGAGCCTCTGCAGGCCCAACGTCTGGTTCAGTTCAATGGGGCCAGCAGCCTAAGCCAACCCCCCGCCCTTAGCCTGCCTCCTGCTCTCACTCATGACTCCCCTTTTAGAGGCCGACCTGGGTTGCTTCTCTCGCTACCTCCTCCCAAGTTAAGATTTCTCCCAGCTGTCTGGGCCTTTCTAGCCACATCTTACCCAGCCTGTGTCCCTTTCTCTCTGTCCCCACTCCCTGCTATTCATGGCTTATTAGATGTGATCAACTAGCCCCAGGGCTGGGGTTAATGGATGCATCTTTACAGGTGTTGCCCCTCCTGCAACATTGATTCACTAAGCATAAGTTTAAATATTTTCTACAAATCTTCTGGAGACTCTTTCTTAACCCAAGGGGATATCAGGTGTGGAAATTTGTGACTATGGAAAAATGCAGGGGGATTAAAGATAAGATGGGAGGGAATTTATTTATAGCTGCGATGGGCTGCTAAAGTCACAATTAGAGGCTTCCGGGAAGATGGCGGAAGAGTAAGATGCGGAAATCACCTTCCTCCCCACAGATACACCAGAAATTCATCTACACGTGGAGCAACTCCTACAGAACACGTACTGAACGCTGGCAGAACACCTCAGACCTCCCAAAAGGCAAGAAACCCCGCACGTACCTGGGTAGGGCAAAAGAAAAAAGAAACAACAGAGACAAAAGAATAGGGACGGGACATGCACCAGTGGGAGGGAGCTGTGAAGGAAGAAAAGTTTCCACACACTAGGAAGCCCCTTCGCGGGTGGAGACTGCAGGTGGCAGAGGGGGAAAGCTTCGGAGCCGTGGAAGACAGCACAGCAACAGGGGTGCGGAGAGCAAACTGGAGAGATTCCCGCACAGAGGATCAGGGCCGACCGGCACTTACCAATCCGAGAGGCTTGTCTGCTCACCCGCCGGGGCGAGCGGGGCTGGGAGCTGAGGCCCGGGCTTCGGTCGGAGCGTCGGGAGACGACTGGGCTAGTCACAATTACCATAAGAGATAGATAGTATTGAGGCAAATTTTTATAAATGAAGAATCTGTGGATAAGAGAGCTTAAGGGACTTACTCAATGGTCACACAGCTGGCAAAAGACTCATCAGGATTTTCTGAGTCTAAAATTGCAAGCCCATCACCTATCATGGGGGAAGAGGGAGAACTAGTGCTGATAAAATGTGGATGGGTGAGCCTGGAGAGACGAGGATTTCCCCTAACATCTGCACTGAATCCACTCTTGCACTATGTTTTTTTCTGATAAGGGGTTCATTTTTTAAAAACATTTTTATTGAAATATAGTTGATTTACAGTGTTGTGTTAGTTTCAGGTGTACAGTAATTTGATTCAGTTATACATATATATATATTTTTTTAATTCTCTTCCATTATTGGTTATTACTACTATAGCGTAGTAGTAATAACGCAGGCTATATCGTAGGCCTGCGTTGTTTTATCTGTTTTATATATAGTAGTGTATAGATGTTAATCCCAACCTCCGAATTTATCCCACTCCCCCCATCCCCACTTGGGTCAACTAAGTTTGTTTTCTATGTCTGTGTGTCTATTTCTGTCTTGTAAATAAGTTCATTTGTATCTTTTTCTCAGATTTCACATCTAAGTGGTATTATATGATATTTGTGCACTCCCTCACTTTCATCCTAGCTCCCCAAAGCCCTAGACCCTGGGGTGGAGCTGAAGCAGTTAGAGGAGCAGGTCAAGCAGTAGGGCCCAGCCTGTGCCGATGGTGTGGATGAAAACAGTTCAGGTATTCCCTGGGTCCAAGCAGCGACCTCACCTGAGGGCTCAGAGGTCCAAACCAGCCAGTTCTGACTCAGGGCAGCTGGTCCTCTGCAGAGCCGCTTCTCCAGCCTCTGCCCTGGGGGCCGACTGAAGCTCCGCTGGCCAGATGAGCAAGCTTCAGCCTAACAGCTGGTGGTGGCTTACAATGTCAGCCCTCCCGACACTGGCATTTTCACAGCCATCTTCACGTTGCCACACTGGAGAGAGGCAGACATGTTTGAGAGAGAAGCAGGGCCTTTCCTAGACCCAGAAAAGTTTTTAATCCCCCAAGCGCTCTTATTTCTTACGTAAGTCTCCCCACCAAGGCTGCTTCTCATTTCGTCCCTCTGGGTGGGAAGGGCTCGCAAGGCAGCTTAGCCTCAGCTGGGGCTCCTAATTAGGCAAGAGCTCTGGCTGATGGGCTCCCTCGGCTCTTCCCCAGCCCAGGCTGGAGTCTGGGAGGGGTCCCTGATGCCCTTTCTGCTGCCTCCCTACTCCTGACTCGGGGCCACTCTCCTGCACCTCAGCCCCACCTCCCTCCTCCCCAACCCTGCCTTGGATTTCTATGCCTCAGACCCAGTGCCGCTGACTACTACACTCCTGCCAGCTCCAGAGCAGATTTGCTAACCGTGTCCCCCCATGTCCCCTCCCCTGGCGTGTGGGATCATCACATCACACCCACACGTGCCCATGGTGAGAAGGCAAGGGCCTCGGGTTCAGAGCTACATGACCCAGGTGTGATCCCAGCTCCACGTGGGATCTTGTTAACTGTGTGGGCTTGCTCAGGACCCATCATCTCTGAGCCTCAGTTTACTCACCTGAGAAAGGGGGAGGAAAGTAAGACCTTCCTGTCTCTTAGAGCTCTTGTGAAAGTCAAATAACATCATGCATTTAGGGGGTCAATAAAAAATATTCCCATCCTCCCTTCCTGAGCCTAGAACTAGTTAAGAAAAAAAGACAAAACTGAAGCAGAGTGAATTTTTTAAATCAGTTTAGGGGACTTCCCGAGTGGGCCAGTGGTTAAGATTCCATGCTTCTGCTGCAGGGGGAGTGGGTTCAATCCCTTGTTGGGGAACTAAGATCCCACATGCTGTGTGGCACGGCCAACAAATTAAAAAAATAATAAAATAAAATCAGTTTAATTGGTAGAGCTGAATTGGAGAATGTGGATTGAATTTGTGACCAATTTGTGGCTAATACATCCCTCCTGAATTCGTGCATGGCACTCTGGGCTAAGGGATGTACCATTTTTATCTCCAGGAATCACCCAGGAGACCTGAGGCAGGTATGACTCTTACCTGTTACAGAAGAGGGACTAAAGCCCAGAGGGATTAGGAATCTTGCCTAAGCTCACACAACTAGTAAGTTGCACAGCTGGGTTCTGAACCTGATTGCAAAGCCCAGGCTCTCACCACCAGCCAGCGGGTGAGAGGCTTTCCTGCCCCTAGAGGCAGAGGCACTGGACAACGGTCTCAACCTACGGATAACGCTTCCACTTTTCAGGGCGATTTCCCGTGCCTTATCTCATTTCATTCATTCACCTATTCAACAAATATGTACTGAGCCTGTCTGTATGTTAGACAATTGGCTGAGGGTATGGAAAGAAGCAACGCAAAGTCCCTGCCCACAAAAGCGTACATTCTAGTGAGGAGACAGACCCCACAGAATTATCTATAGAAGGAAAGATAAGTAGGTGGATATAGGCCTAGCCATAGACAATCTCAATGAAAAAATTAAATCAGGGTTAAAGGATAGACAGAGGGACAAGGATGGCTGCTCTGAGCATCACATCCAACAGAACCCAAATGAAGTGAGAGAATGTGAGTATCAGAGGAAGGGCATCCCAGGCAGAAGGAATGGCCAATGCAAAGTTCCCGAGACTGGAGCAGTGCAGTGATCAAGGGCTAACAAGTAAGACATTGTGGTTGCAAAAGAATAAGAAGGAGGGTGGTAGGAGGTGAGGTCTTAGGGCTGGGGCGGGAAGGGGGCAGCGAGGCGAATATGTAGCCTTGGTGGTCACAGGAAAGACTTGGGATTTTTTTCTTAAATGTGTTGGAACCTGGAGGATTACAGAATAAGTAGGTGTCTTGATTTGATTTACATTCTTAAAATATGGCTGCGGCTGTTCTGGGGAGAACAGGTTATAAAGGGCAAGAATGGAAGCAGAGGGGCTTCCCTGGTGGCGCAGTGGTTGAGAGCCCTCCTGCCGATGCGGGGGACACGGGTTCGTGCCCCGGTCTGGGAAGATCCCACATGCCGCGGAGCAGCTGTGCCCGTGAGCCATGGCCGCTGAGCCTGCGCGTCCAGAGCCTGTGCTCCGCAACGGGAGAGGGCACAACAGTGAGAGGCCCGCGTACCGCCAAAAAAAAAAATCAAAACAGAATGGAAGCAGAGTCCTAGTCCAGTTATAATCCTGATCCTAGCCGGGGACCTCGGCATGGGAGGCATCAGAGCAACACAGAAGGTCCGGCTAGAGGCTCAGCGCCAGCTACGGAACCGTCCTTGGTTCCCCGCCCCTCTTTCGTCAAGACAGCAGGCCAGACGCACCATCTAACACTTGCTGTGTATTTTTCGAATGACATTTCCCTAGTAGTGAAAACACCGCGTGCCACTTTAATGCAAGATGGTGGAACAAAGGCAGAACGCTGAGGAAGGCGCCTCAATTCCCTCCCATTCAGGGAGCCACGCTGTGTGTCCCACCAAGAGGCTGGGGACGCTTCATTTCAATACATGTTCTTGAGCACCTTCTTGCCAGGTGTTGGCTGGGGCACCAAGCTGCACATTACAGGGTGTTATGCTCTTAGCCTGGTGGTGGGGAGAGAGGCTGGGGGACACAAGCGAAGGCGTGAAGGATGAAGCCAGGAGTAAGGGAAAAGGGACCAGGAGAAGGTCTTTAATGTGTGTGCCCTGAACAGGACTAGGGGAGGGCCATGTGTAAAAAGAGGCAGGCAGGTGTGCCCCAAGCAGTCCTGGGCAGGGGAAGTCCCTGTGGCCTGAACAACAGGAGCTGTAGCAGAAACAACTAATACTTACTGAGCAATGTGCCAGGCAAGCCGTGCATGAAGAGCTTAAAGGCAATTGCTCACTTGATCCTCCCAACGCTGGGAGGCAGGCGGTACCACAGCCGCATCGTATGGGGTGAGGAAACAGGCTCTGAGAGCTTAAGTGAGTTGACCAAGATTATTTAGTAAGAAGAGGGATTAAAAAAATTTTTTTTAAGTTTTTATTGAAGAATAACACAGATACAGGAAAGATTACAAATCCTAAGTGTTACAAAACAGAAACAGACTCATAGACTTAGAAAACAAATTTATGGTTGCCAAAGGGGAAAGGTACGGGGGAGGGATAAATTAGGAGTTTGGGATTAACATACACGCACTGCTATATTTAAAATAGATAACCGACAAGGACCTACTGGATGGCACAGGGAACTCTACTCAATATTCTGTAATAAACTAAACAGGAAAAGAATTTGAAAGAGAATTGATATATGTAAAACCGAATCACTTTGCTGTACGCCTGAAACTAACACAACATTGTAAATCAACTATACTCCAATATAAAATTAAATTAAATTTTAAAATTTTTTATTGAAGTATAACACACATACAGAAAAGATTTCCTATCCTAAGTGTACAGATGGATAAATCATCACAAAGAGAATACACCTAGTAACTACCAGCCAGGTCAAGAAACCGAATCTCACCCTTCCAAAGCCTCTCTCCAGCCCCTTCCCCAACTCTTCCTTTCCCTCCTCCCCAAAGGTAAGCACTATCCTGAATTCTGAATCCCTAGATTCGTTTCTGGAGTTGAAATCTGCACCCAGGTCTGCGGGACTCCTGAGGACAGGGTTTTTAGTAGGCACAGGACTAGGTGGGTGGATGTCCCCCAGTCTGGCTGGGTCTGCACACCATTGCCAGGACTGTTTTCCTCAACCACATCCCATTCTGTGCCATTCTCCTTGCAGTGTCCTTGGTGGCACCGGAAGACAGGTGACAGCTCTAAAGCAAACTGTGGAAACAGGTGTGGGAGCTGCCTACATCCAGGCCAGAGTCCCTCCCTTGGCTCAGTCACAGGGTTACGCACTAGACCTTAGGTCAGTGAGGTTGCCCACATCCCTTCTTCAAGAATGTATGATTTAATGACAAGTCTGTCCTTTAGGACAGAGCAAATCGATAGCCCTGAGCAGTGTCCTTGAATAGATATAACCATATTCTCAAAGCTAAGAGTTTTTATTTTGTGAGATGTGAAGAAAACTTGGGGTGGAGGGAGGGGGAACAGGGAGTTAGTGTTTAAGGCAGAGTTTCAGTTTAGGAAGGTAAAGGATTTGAGACATGGACGATGGTGAGAGTTGCACAACCGTGTGAATGTACTTGGTGCCACTGAACCGTGCAGCTGAATATAGTTAAAATGGTATGTTTTATGTTATGTGACTTTTACCACAATAAAAGAAATGTTTTAATCTATATAGTCACTGCAAAATAAAATAAAATAAAAAGACTCCAGTTTGTCAACAGGACAATAAAACACACCCTCCGTTCCCCCACCTCACCCCCTAGTCTCTGTTCTGGTACAAAAACAAAAAAGAAGCATAAACTTTGCTGAGATAGTGATTAGCTCGGGTTCTTCTGAAGCCCTGAGTAACACAAGCTCTAACCCATGTGCTGCCTGCTTCACCCTAAAGCATATTTCAGCCAGACCCTTAATACAGAATTCTGTGGTCCACTCCCCTCTTGACAAATCTTATTTTTCTTATGTCCTTTCACTCAGGACAAGATGAACCCCTGACTTTCTCAGGCAGCACCCATCAAGGCCCTGCTCCCCTTCCCTGGCCGTCCTGACCAGAGGACTGTTGGGTGGAAACAGTCTAGTGAAGGAATATTCCTCCCCTCTAAGCCATTGTGAGCTCAGGGGGGAGCCACCTGAAGGGAGATGGGCCAAGCCACAGACCCGAGTAAAAGAACTGAGGGTGGGGTCAGAGAGGTCCGTGAAGAGGGACTTTTAAAGTGCAGCTGTGATCGATACTGTCCCAAATGGGGATGTTATCGGGAACATGAGGCCCAGGCCAGGTGGCCGAGGTAACCATGTCCTGGTCAGGTGAGCAGGAAACCTAGTTTAGTGGAGAGCAGCGTAGCACTTGTAAAGCTCTCCAGGTGGGGGAGACTGGGAGGCAAGAACCCTGTCTTTGGGACGCAGGACACAGAGGAGGTAGCAGAGTGTAAGGTACAGAGCTGAAGCTCTGCAATTAGAAAAACATGGGTTCCAATGCCAGCACCTCCATGCACTGCTGACTTGCCATAATTTACTTAACCTCTCCTAAACCTCAGCTCCTTTCATGGAAAGTGGGGTAACATAATCCACCTCATATAAGTCAAGTGAGATTTAAAATAAAATTATGTATTTCAGCGACAGACACACAGCAGAGCCTAGGTACATGGTTGATGAATGAAATGATTAGGAGAAATTTCAATTACGCCCCCTGGTGGAATTAAGCCTAGCACATTGGAAAATGGAAGGAGCATTTAGGAGACGGTGTGACTATAGGATGTCATGGCTAACACACACACACACACACACACACACACACACACACACACACACACATATATATATAGAAAACGTCTGCATGGAAATCTCATTTTAACTTAAGTTTTAAAAACAGCGACTGTGATCAAATTTATTAACACATTGCTTTTAAAATAGACTCTGGGGGACTTCCTGGTGGCGCAGTGGTTAAGAATCCGCCTGCCAATGAAGGAGACACTGGTTCGATCCCTGGTCTGGGAAGATCCCACATGCCGCGGAGCAGCTAGGCCTGTGTGCCACAACTACTGAGCC